>NW_028145480.1:3410000-3657500 GCF_977016875.1 Pavona decussata | reverse complement strand
GCACAAACAAGCATAAACCCAGAATGGGGTATTATTCGGTTTGTACTAATTTTTTTTCTAGCTTTAAGTTAGTGTAGAATCAATCCTTACATTATAGAGACATTAAGCTTATAATAGCAAGCTACACTGTAGTACATGTAATCCAAAGCTCATGTCATGCAGTTGTTATAAATGATCATAAGAAGTTGCAAGCGAACCGACACGACTTAAATTTGTAGCGAAACGACCAGATACGAGGGCCTTTCTACGCGCGGTATACAGCTCTAGTTGAAGTGGTGGGAGGAAAAGTAAAGTGCGAAAAGCAAGATTGATACAATCTCAATCGGTGAAAGCATTTTTTTGAAACAGAATAGGAAAAGCGAATCAAGGCGTGTTAGGGATTTTCATTTTTATCCTGACTTTCTTTATGGTTGATGCTTATGTTTATAAATGTTTTCCTTGTCACTGGGCTTAGAGATTACAAAATTGATTTAAATAATTATGTTGCATTTACTCCACCCATGGGGATCAATGGCACTTTTAATATGAATTCAGTAATAAGCATGTCAGTTGTTTTCTGAATAACTTGTGTTAGTATATACTAAAACAGTGGATAGCATTGTTGGCACACTCTGATTGGCTACTGAAACTCAGGATAGCAAGTGCTATTCGCCTCCAAGCATTTGTGGTGAAAATTATCATCGCTGACAGGAGTAATTGAGGAAAAAATGGTCATTTTTGTCATTTGTCATTTCGTCACAACTATTCACCCTCACTGAGGTAAATAGTTGTTCACTAATCCCTGAAGGACCTTTTAGGCGATAAATAATTGTAACACATACAAACAAACAAACGAACAAACAAACACATAAAACATGCACACAGTTCATGGTCAAAACAACTTATATTGTCCTTCTAGAGTTATGACAACTGGTGTCCTCTTTAGTTATCCTGCTTATCGGTCAGTATAAAATACAGACTGCAGACTGGGTATAAAATGCAGACTGATATCAAAACGGTCTCTTTGTCAAATACAGGATATTTCAACTTACCCTAGTGTCACGCAATCACATTTCCGAGATCATCTCCCATGAAATTGACCTTATTTTTGACCCATTTCTCAACAGTTTGTTTTCTTTATCTCGATTTGGTAGCTTTCATTTCCTGAGGCCCTTTCTTCACAAAGAAGACTCAAACTTAATCACTTTGCATTAGTTCGTAAACAATTACTCCCATGACGGTTTTCATAATTATTATAATGAGGGAAACAGACTTGATTTCCGATCCCGAGGGTTAAGCAATTTGACATCGACAGATCTTAACTAGTTTCTTTGAAATATATTAACGAAGTTTGTCAAAGAGAAATTGTATACCTTCAGTAGTCTAGCAATACATGAACACATACATGTACTGCCACTTACCGATGTCGCCGATGCGGGGAAAAGGTCAACCACGTGCGAAATAAAGTTATTGCTTATGTCATGCTTTGGGGTTGTTTTATTTCAAGGTTGACGCTTTTCAAAAAGAATATAATAATGTCAATTTCATGGGAAATGATCTCGAAAGAGGATTCTATGACACTAGCGTAAGTTAAGTTGAAAAATTCAAAATGTATCCTGTATTTGACGAAGAGGCGGTTTTGGTCTCAGTCTGCATTTTATACCCAGTCTGCAGTCTGCATTTTATACCTTGTCTGCAGTCTGCATTTTATACTGACCGTCCTGCTTATTTATCTTGAGCTAATATGTGATGAGTGTCAAGTACCATACAATGGAATTATTTACTTTGTATGAAATGTCTAATCCACTGTTTTTGATCGCCACTCAGCTCACCAAGACTGGCTGTTTAATGCACAAGTTGCAGCACAAATTCTTTGCATAGATGAAAACTAGACATACAAAATACAGCGTCTTGACATACAGCAACCTTTCATGTAATTATATACTGTGAGCCCCAGTGACCCCAATGGAAAATTTAATATATGTTTTAACTTTGCATCTATGGGTTAGATGCAGGGTTAGATGAAGTCATTCAGACAGAAGCTGTTACATTCTTAAAACAGAGGTGGATCCAGGATTTTATAATTAGGAACAGATGTTGTCATTTGACAGTGCAGAAAATTTGACACTGTAAAAGTAGGTTGTCAGATAAAATACAACTGATGAATTTCTTATAGTGGGATTACAGGGTAAGGTGACCAGAAAGCTGTACGTTTTTTTAGACATTTTTCCTATTTGGTAGAGTCAAAATGCTTTGTTAACTTTTATATTGTGGCACTTATAATGATCTTTTCATGAAACATGATAATCTTGAGATGCATTCTTTTATAAGGATTACTTCACATATTTTTCCTATCAGAACTGCCACATTTTCCTAAGTTAATTAATCAACTAATTAAAATTCTTTAAAGATTGTTTTGCTTTCATTAAATATGGCACAAGATGCAATTACATGCTCAATATTCAGTCAATTTGTGTGAAATTTCCACAACTAAAAGATCTTGGAAAGATCTGCACATGTAAGGCATAATATCATGCCCCCCTCCTATAGAAGACTTGATTTACCACCCCTGCAACTTTTGGGCACTTGTCAATTCAATCTGTGACCTCCTCCATTTCTTTTGGTGTGATTTTTAGCATACCCCAGAAAATACCTTTCAAATGGTATATCACATGTGGTCCCCTGGTTCATGGTTACCAATTTAGAAAAAAATTGGCATTTCCCTCAGGGCTTAAAGGATTAAGATATAACCACTCACAGGTACTTATCTTATTTGGCATTTCCCTGGGGGCTTAAAGGATTAAGATATAACCACTCACAGGTACTTATCTTGTTACACGGTACCGTTTTGATAAGAACAAGCAGGCTACATGGTCCTATTAGTGACCCAATAGTCTGTCATATTAACTTTATAAGTGGTTACACCAAACTTATCCAGTCAATTGGTCCTATTAATATATCACAGAAAGCCTGAAGTGAAATGATAAAGCTAATTGCATGTAACATGACATTCCCTTACAACTTGTTTGGAGGTTCTGCTATATCAGTTCGATTTACATGGTCTTGTCACATTAACATTACCCACATGTAGTCACACACTTCTATTTATGTCACACAGTCTGTTGTAACAAATAATGTGACATTCGTTGACTACTTACAACGTACTTTCAAGGGGGTAATCTCTAGTCAAGTATCTCTATTAATTTAGGTAAAGGACATTTGCATATTTGTGAGAATAACACAAACAAACAGTTCATTATCTTTTAAGGAACAGTCTGCTATCTCAGTTAGCCTAAGATGTCTCAAATGACATCACATTTACTTGGTCATGCACTCATACCAATGTCACGCAATACTGTTGTGACGAATAATGTCACAACTGCTAACTGCTTATTTTCATTGATTGTGTAGTAAATGTTTGTTTAAATAAATGTAAAATAATATATGAAACATATATGTGTGACATATTGACATGAGTGTGATAGTTTGTCACAAGTAACATTATGTGGTCATGTACTCGTGGCTAAATTATGTCACACTATACTTTTGTGACAAACAATGTGACGTCTCCAAACAGTTCATTTTCAAAGGCAGTCTGTAATACAGTCGAACCTCCCGTAAGCGACCACCCATAATGTCAAGGAGATGTGGTCGCTTGCGGGAGGTGGTCGCTTACCAGAGGTCAGACCACAGGGGGTCTAACTCTAGGGTAATTTACATATTTTAATCGCGGAGACCTAACCCTTTTGGGTCCTTTTGCCAGTGCTTATCGAAACCCATAGTAATAACTTTTCCTAACTACTGGTCCAAAATTATTCTAGGCAAAAAAATCTTAGGGTGTATGGTGATTATTGTTTGTATCTCATAAACTACTTAATACTGCGATTGAGACAATTAACGTGAAAGAAAGTTGACTCTTTTATTACTCCAGCTGGCGCTGTCTAAATTTTTCAGGAAACGGAACATAAGCAAAAGGATAAGAACGATAAAAGATAAGAGAGTTTTTTTCTACAAGGGATTCAATCTGATTAAAGTTTATTTCAGTGTGAAGTAAAGTGTAAGTGTATTTTATCAATTGTTTCAATGCTAAGCTATACTTCTGGTAACTCCGACTGTGAGATTTACGGCGTCCGTTGTAATAATGTAGCCAATATGTTACAGCGACACATTTTTCAATTTCCGCCCGTGAGAGATACAGTAGATTGTGTGTCAAGTGGTCGCTTACGGGAGGTTAAAAACAATTGAAAATTTTAAAGAATCATCTCTAAAAGTGGTCGCTTACGAGAGGTGGTCGCTTATGAGAGGTGGTTGCCTACGAGAGGTTCCATCTATAGTGATTTGACTTGAAAACGTTTGGTATTTTGGAAAAGTGGTCGCTAATGAGAGGTGGTCGCTTACGAGAGGTGGTCGCAAAGGGAGGTTCGACTGTATCTCGGTAGTTTAAGATTACCTTGATACAGCCGTAGCTTGTCACAAGTAACATCATCTAGTCATGTTCTTATATCCATGTCACACAAATTATTAGGGTTGTCCACACTATTATGCTCAATCAAATAACATCAGACACTATTATGCTCCATAAAACGGTTCTTTTTTCCTGATTTTCCTCACTCAATTGTTGAGACAACTCATCCGAGTACGCAGATGATAATGTTGTAGAGCTGAAACTGCTGGAAGCCATGTTTTTGCTAATATGTAACCAAGCCTGGTCTTGAAATGTAGTACCTGGGCCGGTGTCTTGTGTGGAAATTCTATGGCTTTGGCAAAGTTAATATATAAGGCAAAGAATTGAAGAAACTTTGCATCATTATTCCAGCATAATGCTCAATTCTTTTGCCTCACTATTATGCTCAAAATTATGCAGGCTTAATGTGGACAATTTTACACACAATACAAACAATGTGGCGTTCAGTAATAATTCATTCATTGATTGCTTTAATTAAGATGTCTCAAATGACATCACATGTACTTGGTCATGCACTCATACCAATGTCATGCAATACTGTTGTGACAAATAATGTCACAACTGCTAACTGCTTATTTTCATTGATTGTGTGGTAAATGTTTGGTAGCCACGAGTACATGACCACATAATGTTACTTGTGACAAACTATCACACTTATGTCAATATGTCACACATATGTTACTTTCATATATTATTTTACATTTATAAGTAATATCATAATCGTTGTCAAGAAAATTTTCCAGTAATATCTTGGTTGTTTAAAGGAGGAGGGTGACAACACATTGAGCTATTGATTTATAGCAACAGTGAGAGTTGCAATAGCAATGCATCCATCACAATTTGAACTATCGATAAGTTTCATAAGTCATCAAAATAGTAATCTGCTGTGGTCCTTTTTCGGTGATTGAAAAATACATCTCTTGTACCCTGCACATTAGTGCTGTTATTTGCCATGAGATTAGGAGCATTAAAAGTTGAAATACATTACTTTGTTTCCTGGTTTGTTTGATAAAAGCTTGTTTGAGGGCCTTACAACTCACTATTTTATGTTCAGAAATCATTGCGGCAAGGACTAAATAACAAAAACGTTTAGAAATATAAACAAACAAGTTAAATCCCTTCAAGGTGTACGCAGAGCTTGTTTCGCAAATTATAGATCTTTAAATTTAGAAACTCTACACTTCCGGTGTTTATTATTCCTCTTTTAGCTAGTCCACACAGAAATCTAACTGTTGTAGTGCTTGATATCTTTAATTCTACAGATATATTCATTTTTTTTGTTTTGTTTCGACTTTCATTTCGTAAAATACAGTAAGCCTCGAAGCAAGAATTTGCTGTTATTTAAGATATTTCAAAGTTTCTTCTTTTATGCACTGAACAGCATGGAGTTGTTTTTGCGCTGAGCCAGTTCTACAATGAAGTCAGCAAGTGTAGTCATACTTCGTCAAACCCTTCTGAAAAGCTTTTCTCAGGCTATTCATAAGAACAATGAAATGTCAACAATGCGAAAACAATGAGCTAGCTCATACATACTAATGCTGCTGACTAGATGCTCATCTGCAGATTTTTAGATGTGTATATGTGTCCGCAGCAGAGGCATTTCTGGCCTGCAGTGTATCTGCATTTAAAGAAGTTACAACAAGTGGTCACTCTGTATAACAGTACACAATCTGGCATTGAGTGAACACAAAAATTACAACATTTTTGGAATGGTATCACAATGGTCTCACACAGTAGTATTGCAATGGTATTTCAACTACCATACATGTAATACTATTGCAATAGTCAAACTGACCTCAATAGTGGCCCCCTAGTTTAATGTGACATCCCTAATAACTGCTTATTTTTAATGGCAGTCTGTTAGTATCTCAGTTTAGTGCGACTGTGAATAGCTTGTCACAAATAAGGTCACCCTGTCATGCACTCATATCAACAGTGTATGTCACACAATGCTGTTGCGACGAATAACATGACATCTGATTCCTTAACTGCTTATTTTCAAGAACAGTGTAGTTATTGTTTTTTTAAGGAGCGACCTAGCTGTTATCTTGTCACAAATAATAGTACATGTACCTACAATAGTGATGCACTTACATGCTTGTATAGCCTATGTTACACACTAGTTGTTACAAATAAATATGTGACATTCCTTAACTACTTATTTTCAATGGCAGTCTGGTATCATCTTGGTTTGTTTAACTTGGCTGTGGTTACCTAGTCATGCACTCAAATCTTTGTCGCACATGTACAATGCTTTTGTGACAAATGATGTGGCATTTTATAACATCCCTTTATGCTTAGTACAACTGGTCTGTTGTAACAAGAAGAGAGACTTCTAAACCTGGCCTTGAAACAGACCTTGATGACCTTAACTCACTTTTGACCTACACACCTACACATATCACTGTTTCTTAAAAACAACATACATGTAGAATTGCCGTGCCTTGATGTATGGGAAGTCAGAGTTAGATTTGGGTCTCTGATCTCTCAGTGTTAATGTTAAATTTTCTTCTACATGTAACATTACACAGTGGATGGTGGAACATGCGTGTAACTGAGAGAGCTTCTGTCTATCTATCTTCAATGGCTGGCAACCCCAGTTTCTCTGTTTGTGACAACCCCTGGCTGTTTTGAATAGTTGATAAAACAGCATCTAGAAGATGCAGATGAGGATTTGCTGTGAAAATATACAGTATACTGTATTCTCTTGGGCTTGTACTATAGAAATAAAATTATATGCCCGATTAAAGAAAGGAGGTATACTATATCGGTTGTGTGAGCTACACTGTACATGACTGTATGGTGATCTTGTCAAGTCAATATACTTTAGTTGTGAATTCAAACACAGTCCTGTAATGTCAGGGTTATGTAGCATACATGCAAATGTGTACATTGCAACATTTGCTTACTGCAGCACAAGGTAGTGCCTTGATCTCTAGAGCCCAGTGGTTGTCCAGGAAAGATTCAACTGTAGTTTGTTTACTGTGATTTGTTTTTGTTTTTTAGTGGTTTTGTGGAGGCATCATGGAGCTGCGCTTAAAAGAAGATATCTTACCAAGCAATTAATCTGTCTAGACGAGCAGAATTGATCTGAATTGAACAGAACGGATGGTGCAGCAATCTGCCGTTAGGTTAGTTCGTCGACAAATGCCCATACAATGTACAGTACCGCTCAAAAGTAAGTTACCACCCTCTCGTGAGACGCAATTCTCTTCTCGAGAGACGAGAATTGCGTCTTGAGAGACGAGAGTCTCGTCTGAGTCTCGTATCGAGACACGAGACACTTGTCTCGCGAGAGGGTGAAAGAATGTATGGACTCTGTTTATATCTTAAAAGATAGCTGTAAAAATAAATTTTATTTATGAATTAACCGTAACCTTGATTGTCAGTATTTATGGGTTTTGATATTGCTATGTTTGCCTTTTTTCTAAATTTTGCTGGTGTTGGATGTTTCAAACATTGAGAAATGCGTTAGATGACCACTGTTCAGAAAATGTGACATAATTCGCAGGTCATGTGATGTTGCCAGCTTATATTGCAGACCTTAAATGAAACTTTTTTATATACACTATATTCCCTGTAAATTACATTGTTGTAGCTTCAGTACTCTCGGGTTTTGTGTCTGTCTGTGTGCGCATTGTGGTGTGGGTGGGGTGGGCGAGGGCACCTCAACCCTAAAAGACTGCAAAAGCCTGGTCTAGGTAAGGTTAATTACCATTTGCACAGGTGACTTTTCAAGTCACTTTTATTATTGGCAATTTTTTGAGGCATGTTTTTGAATTGCCTTCCTGATTTGAATTGTTGTCAAGGAGACTGAGCATGTCTAATGTTGGCATAGAAAGGTTGGTTTAGGGTCCTTCAGTGTATTTTGTTTTCATGTCACATGCAAATTTGTGGAAGTTCCAATTTTCAACCTTTTTTGTGATTATTACTGACCCACTGTCACAAGAGAGACAACAATAATTATATTTTTTAAACTGTTTTAATCAAACAGCTTACAACTACATTTAACCCTCAATGATAGTGATGATCGATAGTTTTTAGTGCTCCTTAAATTACAATATTTTTAACTGGAATTTTATTCAAGGTTTGTCTGGTAAATATGCTTATTAGTTTACAATACTGACTACAGCATGCAGTTCTGACTACAGCATGCATTTAGAGTATTGCAAATACTAAATTAAGAACAGGTTTGGCAGACAGACTTATAATTTTTTTAAGTTTTTACTTTCATTTTGACTACTCTACAATACACCTGTTACAAAAAAAAAATTCATCTAAAAATATTTTACTGACTGCAATTAGAACACAATGTAGCAGATAAACAATGACTCTAAATAGAGAGATAAGTGAAAGAAAATGTGCAATTATTTTGACTTACAAATTTAATTTTTTGCAGATTAATAGTTAGGTTCATGTATATGTAGTGATTGACCAATTTTTGTGCCAGTTAAAGCTAATATTTTGCACAAATTTGGATTTTAATCTATGGCAAACCATCACTTATGCCCATTTCCACTGAGACCATGATGTGAGATTCTGTGTTGGCTTTATATTGCAAAATCGAGTGAACGTTTTTGATACATAATGAGGTAAATTAAGTCTAATGGAGACTGTCAGACTATGTTACATTATGTACATGTATGTCTCAAAATTTTACATTCATTGGTTATTGGCTGTTAGGTAAATGTGTAATCCTGATAGAATGTACAGTTTACTAAAGGCTTCAGCTGGGTCTTGTCTTTTATAGTACTTTCACAAACTTGTCCCAGCCTACATAAATTTAGAAAAAAACAGGTATGTCAGTTCTAGCTGACAGCAAATTTTCCTGATCTGTTTAATTGTTTGAATCCAGGCTACTATATGTGTCACAGAAGAACTAAAACACTACATGTGCAACATCAGACTTAAACTAAATCATGCTGCTTGCTATGTTTCTCATCTTTCAGAATTGGTTGGGAGTCAATACTGTATGAGAATTAATTTTCTTTTGCTTTTAAGATAAGGTTGTCGAGTTATTTCCATCCATGTAGCATGATTTATTTGTTTTGAAAAGCAGCAACAAAATGTCAACAGACTTAAAAAAAAAACCATATATTTTTGTCTCAATTTCCTCTGAACAAATACCTCACTTATCACAAGGCATTTAATTTTCCACTTGTAGTGGTCAGTACATGTTCATTCACCAAATAGGAGATGTAATCTACATGTATTTATAGTTACATACATGTACTCCAGTCATTTTCTAACTCAACCATTGGGCATAAGTCGTACCCTTAAAAGGTGTATGTAGTTGCTAGGACCTCTCAAATATATAGCTCGATTGATAAACACACACACACACAGCTAGTTTATTCTGACAACAACTAAAGTAGGACTTTGTCATACTTCATGTAGGCCAACATATACAACATGCTTCATGTGAGCATCATAGACCATAACACTGGATATAACAGTAGTACACATACACAAAACACTTTTATTGATAATTTAACCTAATAGTTGAGTGGTTTAGGTAGAAAATGTGTAAAGTAGTCAGCTATGCTGTGATGCTGGATTTCAAAGTTCAGTTTAGCCCCACAGGCTATTGGTCCCAGATACTCTAATGGTGTTGAGAGGCACAGTTCTTTGATATGACCACAGGGGAGGGGTGAGTAGGGGAGGTCAGTCTTGAGATGGCTGCATGTAAAATACATTCACCTTTGTTTTAAAGAAAATTTTCATTTTTGTGAGATACTTACAGTACAACGAACTCAACTGGGGCCACCGAAAAAAAACTGACACCTTGAAATTTAAAGAAATGTTCTCGTTTTTGATTGGTTTACAAACTACCAAAGCCAGTCTCCTTTGTTGCAAACGTAACCTGTGATTGGCTGATCAAGGTTGGGTGGCTCTGGTTGAGTTCCTTGCACTGTAATATAATCATTATTATTATAGCATGTTTTTTATGTACATGCTGCAAATCTCGAAAACAACATGTTGAGAACAATGCAAGGCATGCATTTTTTGCGGACGTTCTTTGGCTCTTATCCCAAGCCATGAGTGACAAAAACATTGATTCACTGGGCATTTGTGTGTGTGTGTGTGTGTGTGTTTGGGGGGGGGGGGGGGGAGGGAGAGTTAAGTCAGTTCGATCTCTCAGCTGTCTTTTGCAGTATTGTCCAGCCTTTTGAATCACAGGACAATGTTTAATATCTATAAATTATTGAGAAAAACTTACCATCTCGTCAGAAGTTAATAGGAGCTGCTGCATCAATAGATACATGTAGTCAATTTGGTTTTCTTGTGGGCTACAGTGACAACAACAAGACAACAAGTACTGAATTATTTTTCTGCTCTCCCTTTAAAGTAAATTATTTATTTAAAGGCCCATGTTCACCCAATAGGCATTGTGCACCATGCTGAATTTCGCACAGTCGGAAAATCAGAAAACCAACAGCGAGTACCAAATAGCGAAAGTAATCCACGTTCATTGACCTCATTTCCTGGAGTATCACTATTTTCCGCATCAATAAGCTTTGTAATAATATCCTTTCGCTTCATTTCTGGGGATATTTTCAAGAGTCTTTGTGAGGAAAGGAAAATAGGATGTCAAACAAGGCCTCCCACTTTGTTTACTCTGTGGCCACTTTGAGCATAATACCTATTATTGTTCAATTCATAATCTTGTAAGAGTTTATTCTTCCATTTCAGAGTTTTGTTATCTTGAATTGTTTTGCATTTGTGCTGGCAAAGTAAGACTGCTTTCTTCAACAATACTTCGTTTGTTGCTTCTAACATCTCATATCCTGAAGGAATGTATTTGTCTCAGAGACTCTTCGCGTAGCTTTTATTCTGAAACAAAGATGCGGGAGGATTTGTTGTCTCCTTCCGTGCATCTGTTGTAGCGATGTTCTTGATTTCTATGGATGTCTGACCTTAACACGTAAGTTTGATTAGCTCGATTCAATTTTATTTGCCTGACTCATGTAAACAGAGTTGTGAAGAGATTAATAAACTACATATGGTTTTCCAGGAGGTGTTCCTTCGATTTTTCCTATTGGCACAGGCAAATAAATTTATAATACTCATTTGCTTAGTAAGCTGCAGATTCATAGACAGTCAAATTAAGAAAATCGTATCATTGCTATACCATTAAAGGTAGAAATAATTTTGCAATAGTATGAGACCAGATCGGTGCTATGATTTTCAAAGTGATATGAATGAGTTAACATTAAGTCCAGCACTGTTACTTTCTTTTCATGTTAACTTCTATAATAATAAAAAGGACCCTTGAAGATTACTGTTTATCTTATACAACAATAAGATCAAAATTTTCGAACAAAAATAATTATCCAATGTTGAGGGCTGTAACTGTTTGGCTGTTTCGCCGTGTCGCTTAAAGGAATGCAGAAAAACGAACCAATCCATCGACTTGCGTTCGCCAAGAATTTTACGCAAAGGAATACGAAGAAGTCCAGCTCTTTGGGGGGTAAATATTTCTTGTAGATGCAGAGATTAAAATAAATCGGAGCAACTGAAGCAAAATCAACCAGTCCAATTTGCCTGGTCTTATTTATTTTGAATATGCCAGGAATTTCATCCCAGCAGGAATATTCTGGTAAACCAAGCAGATCGCAAGACTAAACAATAGAAGCGCTTGTAAACAATAATAAACGCGTGCAATGCCTATTGGGTGAACATGGGCCTTTATTGAGAGAAATGTTAATTCAAAATAGAGTTACGATACTGGCTGCAGAAATAGCAGCATTACACTGTACACATGTGTGTTACAATGTGCTTGAAATTTGTGCATACCCATGGTTTACCAGCCAACTTCTTAACATTTACATGATAATTACATGAAAACAAACCTTTCATAACTTTAATATGCTCTTAAAATATTATTGGTTTATTATCAGGTTTTACGCTGTTGTTCATCGAACACTGAAATGCAGGCAGTATGTTACCTTGTTTCCTCAATGCTGAGGTTTATAAATTCCTCTCTTTCTTCTGCAAGCTGTACAAGAGAAATAAACATATTAAATGTTACTGAATTTTTGTAGCAGTAGAATATATAGATATTAACATTTCAAACATTAAATGACACAGCGTTTGAGTTTAGAAGACATGTTGAATGGATACTTCAGTATCCATAGTCAGTTCAAGGATGTTTACAAATTAATTTTGTGACTATGTATAAAGCAGATAATTAACAAGGGAGTCTAATTATAAATTGTAGAAATAATATATACACTTAATGTATGGTCCTGAGGGAAACAGTTAGTTTTGTTTTCCCTCAGGACTCTCGGGAAAACAAAACTAACTAATTTCCCGAGGGACCATCATTATGTTAAGTGCTTTGTTATATATTTAGTCTTCCCCTTCAACAATCACAACAAAACAAACAAACAAACAAACAAACAATTAAACAACTGAGAGGGCAACAACTGTGGAATTGTATTCGGGTTGGGATACATTTGTATTTGATCAGGGGCATGTAACCAAAAATCAACCAATCACAGTGATTGTTTTTTGTGTGAAAGTCAAGGTATATAACATTTTACAATAACTGTCCAAATTCCCGCGCGCTGATTGGCTCGTAGCTATTGTCTATAAGAGTAAAGACAATAAAAATGACGTCAGATGTAACGCGCGCGCTTTGTCAACGAAAAAAATAGCCAATTCCGCTCGTACTTTTTCCATGTTATTGTAAAAAACAAATCGATGGCAGTTTTCTATGGTCTATACTCTTATAGACCATAAAATGACGCCATAAAATGTCCAAAACTTGGCAGTGAAACCACTCGCCTGCGGCTCGTGGTTCCACTTGAGTTTTGAACATTTTTTGACGTAATTTTATGGTCTATAAGAGTATAGACCATAGAAAACTGCCGTCGATTTGTTAAATAGTTAATAAATTTTATTGTGAATAACGTGATACGGATACAAATCTGTGAAAATATTACATAGTACTTAGGGGATACAACAAAATTAGTGAATTAAAAATGGTGTGGTATTATTTGGATATAAATCTGTGAAATTATTAATAACATTATGCTAAAGGGATGTAACAAAATACTTCTGTGAAAAAACTAAAAAAAAAATAACAAGAAAAAGACAAAACGAAACAAAACAAAAATTTAGTGATGATACCAAGAAAGATGACAATAAAAGTGAGAGTGTTTAATTCACATGTTTATTGTTTTGTGCGGGTCATCCCTATTTAATACGAAGGGCTTCGTTAATCTTAAGTTGGAAATTAGTGCAAGCCAAGTCCAAGATGGAAAATCAACCCCCAGAACAGATGCTTACAAGGGTCTGAACCTTGCAAATGTTTGTACACTGTTGTTGTGTTGTGAACCCCATTGCCAAAATGTCTGGTGGTTTCACCGACATAGCAACCACCTAAGGGGGTGTTTATGAGATACGGCATGACTTTCATTCTGGTATATGCCAGTTCCCTCCAGTGGCTCTGTATTCATTCATATGATAATAGCACAAAATTACATACTGGATCAGAACAAGTCATACTGTTACAAGTTCACCCCGGTCACTGTGTGGGAGCAAGATTTTCATTCTGGTTGAAAACTCATTCCGATGTGATGCAAATGTGGTGTGACTGTTCATTCCAGCATGAAATCGCTCTCCTGGGGGTCTGGAATGGGTAGCCCATGCGTGTGATTATTTATACATATGTCAGCCGGCATGAAGTGAGCCTTTGAATGCAGTTGTATTTCCGGCTGTCACTTCTCTCCGTCGGAGAAAAGCGACAGCTGGAAATATGTCTGCATTCGCAGGCTAGCATGAAGTGTACCTTCATGTGAACAATGAATGAAATCACAATGTCATATCGGTGTATGACTCACACCATTGTGGGTTTTCACATGTAAACACATGTAAATACCTTAAGGCTGGTTTACACATACAAAGCAAGCATACGCATAAATGCAAGCATAAGCACAAAGTTATTTATGCATTATGCATAAGGATAAGCACAGTGTGACATACAAATGTGCAGTGAATTAAAATTTTGGCACCAAAATTTTAAATCCAAGATGGCGGAGGTACACACCAGCATCTTGAAATGGAAAATACTTCCATTGACAACTTTTGGCTACTTTTGTGTTTTCTTGTGTTTATTCTTGTGTCATCCTGGATTACAGGGAAACACAACGACGCAAACATAAGCACAAGCACAAGAAAAAGGAACAATTTCCTTTTCATATGCTTACATTAATGGTTGCATTGCCACGGTCTACAGTACTCATTGGTTGTAATGTAAACCAGCCTTTAGGAACACAGCACATTGGGAATTAACTCTCGACAATTCATACCAACAATAAGTTCACTATAGAAAGAAAGAAAAAAAATTTTCAGAAGTGTAGTAGGAGTTATGCAAACGTTGTACTTATTTTTGTTAATTTGATGCTGTTTTTACCTCTAGGCTGGTTATTTCCACCTGATGGTTAATCTCCACATTGGCATCCATCTCTGTGAAGAGTAATAAATTAGTCAGTAAGTACAGTGTACATAATCAATTTAAATCAATTTAAATCAGCTTAAAATGCCATCAATGTACATAAAATAATTATCATAGTTATCATAAAATAGCAGCCTATCTGAAGACCCAGGGGCTGCTGCAAAAGTTGTTTGTAGTTGATGGAAAAAAGGTGTTGCAAGTGCTTCATAGGTGTAATATAAAAGTTGTGAAGAATTATTACATTAGAGGTGGTTATGTTTTTGTGCCATCTCATCCAGCACTTTTGACCAGTGGGTACAGTGTAGTTAAAGCACATGACTTAAGACCAGTTTGCTAGGTAAAAAACAATGAGAATCCCATTGCCATGCAAAAGAATGAGGCCAGCTAGTGCAAAATGAAAATGTTAACTTTTCCTTCACATGGCTTGAGGTCATTGGACCAAGGGCAGTGATGGTACACCTTGGTGGCAGTCTGGCCTGAAGTAACTCATGATCAGTCAATAAGTACAGGTGTATTTTATGATAAATTATCCATTATTTTGAGTGATTTGATTTCTGAATGCGCAATGAAATGGAAAAATGGTGTGTGTAGCATGTTTTTTCTCTCAAATGATTATTAGTTATTGGGTATTAGGTAATGACTTTTTTCTCTGGACCAGCTGCAGTCATGGCAGGCAGTCCTACACATCCCAGTTTTGAATATTTAGGAATGTGTCAGTAGAGATGTGTGATGATATTTGATAATCCTTAATAGCTTAATTTTTGACTTACAAGCTAGAACCGGTTTGTATTAAGAACATTACAGCAAAGCAGTGTCAGCAGGTTTTGTGTGGATGTTTTGTGATTCTGTGGTAGAACGATAATTTACATCACAAAGAACATTACATGTACCATGGCATGGACAAGTATTACTGAATAGCTTTCAGTTGAATATTACTACTTAAGGGGTTTCATTCACATACATGTATTTAAAAGTTACAATGTAAGACCACTTTTCACAACAAAAGGATTGCCAGAGGCAGCCACTTCACAGTAAATTTCATTTGGAAACTTGCAATGTAGGGTTCTATTCTCAGAATTTAAAGTTAAGATCCCGTGAGCATAATAGCAACACAGGAAAGAACATACCCAACAGCTTTAGGATTTTATTCCGAGACTACAAAATTAGTGCCACCTTACACAGCCTGATAAACACTGCTACTACAAACATAAGCACTGACACGTAACTGTTTCATCAGACAAAGGCTACCTTGCACAACATGATAAACATTACAACAGGAAGGTACATGTACCGCTCATTAGCTTTCATTTGGATGGGTAACGATTGTGGCATAGAAAACAGCACCACATTTTGTTTACAGATTAAAAAGGAGAGCCATGAGGTCAGCTGTGAGGTGCTAACGTTAACATTATGTCCACTTTTTAGTTTGTCACACTTTCGCCCTTTACATGTACACGAAGCACAGTAAAATATACCACAGGGAATGCCCCCTTCTCCCATTAAATTTTCACTTTCAGAATTGTTATATTTGGTCATAATGAAAACCATACGAGGAATTAAAGTTTGCCTGTGGAAGAAAATTACGAAATCATTTTGTAAATGCTCAACTACCTTCGATTTTTGATGTTATGACAGTCATTTGTTCTGAGTAGAGCTCCATTTGACTTGGACCATTTGGTATTGTGAAAAGGAACTGGAGGTGGTTTGTAACTTTCCAAAATTTTCACGGTGCATTCCCATTTGTGATATCAGGCTGGTGAATGCAGGGTGTCATTAGTTCACGATAAACTTGTTTTTATTTAATTTCTTCGCGTAACTGAAATGGTCGGAAAAAACAGTAAGCTTGACTGTTTGATTTGACAGTTGATATTCGAAATAAATTTCAAAACTTCAAGAGGCACTGTCACGGAGATTGCTGTATGTTTAACAAAACTGCTCAATTATTTGACAAAGAACTCCTTCTTTGAAGTGAAATCACTATTAGAGCAGGGAAAAATTAAACTATGATCAGTTTTGAGCGTTGTCTTGAAAATACACGAGACGAACTTGAAAAAATTGGCCAATTTGCAATCCATTTCCATCCTAGCCATCCGCAGACAAAGATGATTGATTTTAGTTTCTGTGCACTAGTAGGGTTATTGTTAACAATACTGAATAATTATTTCAACGTTTCGATCGATACAAATATGTTTTTTGGCTATTCAAAGTGACACTAAAAATAGACGACACTGGTACTTGTTCATGTTGCAAAGTACTGAGAAACAAGCAAGAGTGTTTCCACAAAGTAGAAGAGACAACCAGAAATTATTCGAGCCATCGATTTTCTAGAAGTGGCATGATAACTGCTGTATCAACACGCGATTAATTGTCATGAAATAAAATGGATTTATTTGATTAATTGTAACTAACAGGTGAAGGTTTCGTGAATTATTCTAACAATGAATTAATGACAATTACTATTGTACAAATTTCGATGTTGAAGGCTAAAGTGTTAATTTGTACGATTGTTTATTGAAAGCTTTGAAGCCTTTTCGTGCTTACGTTTCTGTTTGTGTCGGTTAACTTCCCAAGTTTTCTGTAACATTCAAGGAAAACAATGTTAACTCACTCGAGTCTCAATTTGCTGACAGGTGTAGGTGTGCATAGAACGTTGTCCAAATATGCAGCTCCTGTAAGCGACCACCTCGGGAATCGGAAAAAGTGGTAGTAACTACAGCTGGTTATGGCCGTTCTGTGTGTATTGGATATCGATAATCACTGTTAGACGATTTCAAGACAAATACAGATGGGCACTTTTAGTATCTTTGTCATCAAAGCTTCCTCTACCGGCCACGAGGTCGCTTTCAGCTATTACGATTGACGTTGTTGGTTAAATGTTTGGGGTGTGAAGCCGATCTGTCGCTCTCTTGTTTGCTATAGGTCAAACTGTTAAGCCAACTTGGAGGTTAAACGCTTACCTGCTGAACTAACGTGATTTTTGTCGCACGCGACGATTGTTTAGCGCAGCTTGAACTGGATTTCGCTCACGCCACGACAGCATGTAAAACACGAATGTCGTCTGTCCCAGGTCTCCTGGAGTGCTAATTCAAGTATTACTAAACCCCCGTTCCTTGGGATTGGTTTGACCGTCACGCAAAGCAAGACGAACGTTTCGTTTTTGGTACATCTAACACATTATGAACGCTTTTTTTGTAAAGTTAAGAGACTGCGTAGGTGCATTTATTTATATTGTAAAGGTTGATTTGTATAAACAAGTTTACACTGTTCCCAACGACATTTGAAGTTCCAGCAGGATGCTTGTGTCATGGTACACGGTCACGCTGTGAGGACCCGCAGGGTACGTTGTTGGGTAGTAAATACAGTGATGTAGCGTACACGACCTTACCGCGTGACTCGATCGTGGAATTGGGCAGGGGAAGGGCTAGGGTGTACAAGAAAGACCTATTGTAGCAAAGCAATTTTTGTGTAACGTTATGTGCAATGCAGTACTTACTGGGCACCTGTAGAAAATTGATATCCTCATCGTCGGCACAAATAAGTTCCTGTGGAAGGTTTTGTGTGATACGCACGCCGGTAGTTGGTTTTTCGCGCCATTTTCGCCACATGCTACGCCACGTGATCGAAGCCTTTCCATCCACTTGACCAGTGTTTTCATCGCTGGTGTCACGTGATCTTCAGCGTTTGCTGAGTCATTCCTGATTGAAGTTTTTTCCATTTCCGCCATCAGGGACCTTAATTAGGTACCGTTCGTTTCTTCATCCATGCGGACGTGAATTCAGTCGATGTGTTTTTCGGCGAATTGCGGCGAAAGCATGATCGAAGGGTTAAACTTGAGTCGTAAGAGAAAACGCTTCGTCGAACTGAAAGGATGATTGTGTTTATGTTAGACGTTAGGCCAAGTTCATTCGGCGAGCTGGCCGTAGCTTCAGGATGTGAGCGGTGTAAACGTCTGACGTAGGCTTTAGAGAGATAAAAGGCAAGAACGTGATTACTTGTGATGAACATCAAGGAACAAACAAACAAACAGACAAACAAAGGGAAAACTTTTATCCTCCCATTTAATATGAATGAAATCATGTTTGTCGTCTTTCAGAATAAAACCGTCACTCTGAAACCAGAATTACTTCATAACCAGCGTAACTCGCTGGTAGAGCTTGATGCAAGGGGAGGCCCTTATTTTGGCTGCAGTTTTGCATTGAGCAATTCTTCCAAGGTCGATATTGATGATTAATCTCAAATTTCGGGCATTTATGCCAAATATCTAGAAGCGAAGAGCGCTGTCACAGCGTACGTTCTGTTTAGTGAATTTTTAAATGGTCTCACTGTGGGTTTCCAACCACGGAACAAAAAGTAAGAATCATTGTTTGATAGCATGAGGAGACGTTTGTCGCCCGTACGGAAACGTGAGAAAATTAGCCAGTAAATTCTTCCAAGAGAGTGAAAGAGTGCCGTTTCTGTACTCACATTCTTCTCCCGTCTTTGGTCTTTCGTAAAACTCCATTCTCGTGCAAACCAGCAAAATTTAAGCCACATTTCGGGTCGCCCTCTACTCAGAAATGAGAGTGAAGAAGAGGCAAGATCAAACTTGTGTATGTTAAAAGGTATTTTGTCCAAGATAACCCAACCAAATAAAGGGAAAATGCCCTTGTTTAATTATAGTACTTGCCCAGGCAGATTTTGCCTAGTAGCTTTCGCATTGGCTTAAAAATGACCAATGCCGTTACATTGAAGAACTGATTGCCAATAAAAACCTGGCAACAATAGCTAATAGCAAAATGCCAATTTCATTTTCGACACCAATGTAAATGTGCCGTCTAGTAATAATTTTCGATATTCACTAATACATTTTTAACATATGACTCAATTTATGTTTATAGAAAAGACAATGGGGTTTAGAAACGTCCTTCGGGAAATTTTTTTTCTGAACAAAGATGTTTTCGTTCTCTTGGGTGAGAAGTTTCCAGACTAGACAAAGTGACCTAGGTTTTAAAGCATTTAACGGGTAAATGGTTACTAAGAAAAAGAAAATATGCGTATGTGTTTAGATAGGCAGTACAACGGCAAGGTCGAGGAAGCTCATAGAATTAGCACACGTATCGACGCGTAGCTATGATAACATCAGTCTTGTGTTTGAAATAGGCTGTGATAATGACAAACGGAAGTTTATCTATCTCTATTTTAGCAGTAATTGCGAAGTCACGTCGACACCATGTTTATACGCTTGGAATATAGTGCGAATTTGTGAATTTATTATGACAATGTTATCTTACGCTAATTGTTTACACATGATTTCCTCAGCATATTTTATAGACCGAAAAACAATAGATCGTGACCCTTTTCGATAGGGTTATTCTCATACGCATAAATTGGATTGACTGTAAGGTTGGCTCGTCGCTTATTGAATGGGACATCGTACGTCACCGAGACTATTGCCTTGGGACAAATCCCTTGGGGCAAGTCCCTTGTTCCTTGTAGTTAAGAGGATTGGCTGCCGGGACTAGTCCCACGAACAGTGAACACGAAGGGACAATTAAAATTGAGTGATAAGTACCGCGGCGTTTTCCCTTCAAATCACACTAGTTTGAACTCGTGAGGCAATAAGGTTAGTTATTTAGCGGCAGTCATGCAGTTACGTGACCGCCGATTCAAGAATGTCCGTTTCTTATTAAAACCGGTATAAAGCAGTAGCGTGACCGCTGGTTCTAGCAGTTGCGTGACTGCCGATTCACGCATTAGGGTGACCACCTATTCAAGTAATGCTCGTTTCTTGCGTTTTTTCGTGTCGGTCACCCACCCCAGACAACCAGTTTTCGCTCGGTCAAAACATTCGGGAGTTTGAGTCCCGGCATATTTTCTACCGATTAAGCTCACATCTGATAATATATAACATAAATGCGAAATGGTGTATAGACTTATTTTGGTGAGGAAAGAGTCCTGTTGAAAGGCTCGAATAGATCCAGATTGTGGTTCAAGTCAGCAGGGATTTTGGGCGAAATGGAAGGAGAAAATACGATGGAGAAACATCCGAGGATGTTCAGAGCTCGTTCGCTTATATTTTTGTGCGCAGCGAAGTCGTTTAACTGTTAAAGCAATGATTATATAGTAAACTTGGACAGGTCAAACTAACCGGAAGTCAGGTATCTGTGGCGCATCGGTCATTACGTTACCATAAGCAACTTCCGGTATGACGTCAAGTAGCATAACGCAAGGCCACCAAAACAAGAACGCCATACGTATCTTTCTGGCCAATCGCGCCAGGAAGAAAATGTTTAAAAAACATCTAGGAGGAGTGCAGTGGGAATAAATGAAGCCGCTTATGAAGCCTATATGGCTTTCTTGTTTGATATACTTTTCCCCGCGATATTAGATATGACGGTATACAAAGTTTTCTTTCAGTTTCGTGGGGGAAGTTATTTTCACTTTCAACGTGAAATTACGAGATACAGGAATCTGGATTTCCCCTTGTTAAGTGAAAACGTGTATACACATAACAATTTATCAAGAAACCGCAGGCGGTCTGCACGTTTTTGTCCTATTGAGACACTAGGGTTGTGAGAGTCACAAAACTGCCACAAAATGGACAGAAGGGAGGAGAGGCCACAAAATGTGACAGTACAAATCAGGGTTACTTTCGCAAACGAGTTCGAACGGACGGTTTTTTGTGGGAGGTGGGGAGAGGCAGGGCAGACCGTGGCTGTAACTGAAACATTTGTAGTGGAAGGGACGTCCCACTAGGAAAGGTTAAGGTCTGGCACTAGAAAATAGGTTAAAACAAAGTGAAAATTTTAATATCGAATTTTATGTACAACAAATATATAAAAACATTACAAACATTATGACCCCTATAGCAGCGATTTCTTGATGTTCCTGTGAAAAACACATAACAGTCAGGTTAGATTGAGCCGCGAGTTACAAAATCTTGCACAACACAAAAAAGTTAAACAGAAAAGCACTATCAAGTAACAATGGTCACACATCGTAGAATGAGGTGTGCCGTAGAATGCTCGAAACGTCAGCACTCGAATCACTTCACGGTGGTCAAATTACCTTATCAGCTCAGCTGATAAAACCAAGTCAGTATTCCCTGACGAAACCACTCGAACCCAATCGAACGATCGGGTTCGATTTGAGATCGACAATCGAACACAATCGAACTCTCACAAAAAATTGGAGCCATCGAACCCAATCGAACTTTGATTGAGTTCGATTAGGTTCGGTGGCCAAAGTTGGCATACGTTCGATTAAAAATGATAACAGTAGTGGATCATAAAATGTTTGTTTCACCTAATTCTTTGTTCTGCTTGCATGATAAAAAATACTTTTCAAAATTCTTGTCTATTTTGACTGATGGTTTTACACCGTTCGATTAAGGTCGATTGGGTTCGGAAATCAAACGCAATCGAACTCTCGCAAAATTGATTTGATTCGATTGTGTTCGATTGCCGAACTTAATCGAACCCGATCGTTCGATATAGGTTCGATTGAATTCGATTAAGTTCGATTACCGAACAGTTCGAGTAGTTTCCCCAGGAGTATTCACTTACGAAAACAGCTTTAAAGCCGGAAATGCAAATACCTACCCGAGGGTCATATAAAGCGAAACATGCCGTACCCCTGTAATGGAAGATAGATCATATTAAGCTACTTGTTTACTTGGATACTTGAATAACCTCCGTTGTTCCCCAAAGTTAGTCGATTTCAGGGGCAAGGTTTCTTTTTAATGACTTGAACCTTATGCATTTTTTTTTAAGTCTTATCCCAAAGCTAAGTCATGTCAAACGAAATTTAGAGTTCCAGAGATTCGTGCAAAATTTATGCCAAACAACATTATTTGCAAGTGTTGGTGTACAGTTAATTATCTGATTGATTCCCCTCGGGTTTATAAGATCTCTCACCTAAGCAGACGCATGTGGGACGTGCGTTTAGTATCAGATAAGCATACAAAACAATTTGCAATGGATATTTGATGTCTCTCTATTAGAATAGGTACAGTAAACCAACTTGTTTTATTATTATTATTATTATTATTATTATTATTATTATTATTATTGTTATTATCTTGAAGCCATGTAGTTCATTTTCGTTGTTGTTTTTCTTACCCTACTGGGCTGTACCGTCCTCCTTGATCTGTACATGTTGTAACTACCCGTCCATTGTCCGTCAGATTATACTGATTCGAAGAAAGGTAAAAATGTATGTGTCAATATTTTCAATCGGGCCGTTTTTCTTCCGCTCATTCAATTGGGCCAAGTGCGCCCTATTAATTGGTACGTGTATTCAAGCAAACGCTGGTTAAATCTAGTGGTAGTTTCCTATGGTGCTCTTGATTGTGCAGTTTGAGTTGTTCCTTTAATTTTCATTCTAAAGATTGGCGATTCAAATGAACGCCACTGAGAGTAGTGCTTTCCGGTGTTGCTATTTATTGGTCTGTTTAATATCACTCTAAGAGTCCGATGTAAGACCTCTTAAGTGAATATGTGATATTGGTTCTTATTGTGATGAACAAGATGGGTCTCACTCTTTAGCCTGTGGATACAATCCTGATAATTTAAGTGAAGATTATTAAGCAACTGTTTATTACCCGTACAAAGGTTAGCCTCACCTTTGAGTGTGTGGATGAAATTCCAAAGTGTGACTATTTAATTGCAAGCCATCACTCAGCACTGTTTATTGTGCTATCCAAGGAAGTTCTAACTTTTTACTTCATTGTGTGCCATTCAAATGAATACTGCTCAGGAGTATACATGAAGTGTTTAAGCTTATAAAAATGTATAGTTTGGGTGTCCAGTCTTTCTCTTTACTGCTTTAGGGCGTGCTAACTATGGTCGCTTTCCATTTTGCTGGAACTAGCCGGCAAGAGCAGAGTAGTCGCGAAGGAAATGTGACTATGTTCTAGTCCTTCGAATTTCTTCAGAACAGCGGGTACCATTAACGGAATTATCAAGTTTGAAAATTTGATAGAACAATACCTTGAAAATGACTCAACCGACCGTTGTGGCCGGCCAGTTCTCTGATAAATGGAAAATGTGTTATGTCTCACCTCTGGAGCTGAAGGTTCCTCCAGTATTCCATTCTCGTCATCAACAAAAGGCATTGCCTCCTCCAAAGCTTCTGTGCTTCTTAAAGAAGAGTACATAGTTTTAATTTCAGATGTTTGTGATTGTTTTAGATTTTAGAATGTTTCCTGCTGTAGCCATTTAGAAATCGTATATATGGCGTGAAACTTTGCATGTCAGGGAAATTGAGTTATTTTTTGTTTGTTTGTTAGTTTGCTTGTAAGAACAAAGCATGATTTGGCTTGGTCATCATGATCAAAGAACAATGCAGAATGCAACTTCTCTAAGACATTTGGCCTAAATGAATGTAAATGTATGAAACATATATTTTGAACTGTGGATGAAAAATCAAATAGAACAAAGACATTTGGCCTATGCTTCTAACTTATGAAGGCTGTGTTTGCATTAGAGAGTTAACACTTGTGTTCACATTAAATTCCGTTGTTTACATCCCTACGCAATGAGTAAGAATATATGGAGAATTTGTATGAATTTACAGGACAAAAAAAAAACCAAAAAAAAAAAAAACCAAAAAAAAAAAAACAAAAACAAAAAAAAAAAACAAAACAACAACAACAACAACAAAAAAAAGAAAAACAGGAGCGTGATCATTCATACCGCCTATAGTCATCGTCATCTTCATCTTCATCAGATGAGCTTCTTTCGTTTCCCTGCAAGTTAATTTTAACCCTTAATTTCAAAGAACAAGTTTTCCTTTCTTGTTCCCATACTTTTCTTTTAAAAGTACTGAGGAGAAGTTATTAAAATATCAAGAAAATCCACCTTGGGTGATCATATCCTTAATTCTTATGACCTCAGGGGTTGAATAAGCATTGATATTACACGGAGAAATTTGGTGCCGATCACTGTTAGGGCTTAAAGGGTTAGGGAATGGCAAGGTACTTATTTCCTTAAACAACATGTGAGATTTTTCAAATGGCATTTTTTTTTCCTTTTCGTTTTGTTATCAAAATACTGAGAAAAGTAGAGAACCGGCTGATTGGTTTATGCAGTCTAAGAACTATATTGAGACCTTAATAAAACAAAAACAAAACGAAACAAAATAAAACAACAAAACAAACAAAAAAGAACGGACACTACGGGGTTGGGGGTACTCCCCTTTATAAGCTATATGGATTTGTGCAGCCCCCAAAAGTATGGTTTTTGAGCCGTTTTGATTTGAAAATGAGTATAGATTTTTACCACTATAACTGGAAGTTTTAACTCGGGTCTGAATATGGGTATGGATTTTAAAGGTAAGGTTTGAAAAAGAGTTCCGGACAATTTGCTCTGAAATAGGCTCAGGGATTGGGGGACAAAGCCGCACACCCTCACCTAAACCTCTCCCTTGCTTCACTGGCAATGGGCCCTTTGGAGCTCACGGTCACACTGTACAAAATCCACCCTGCTGGGACGCAAGCTACGCACTGGGACATCAAAAACAAAGGAAATTTAAATCTAAATGTATGAAGTCACTTTGTTTTGGATGTCCCAGTGCGGAGGTTGCGTTCCAGCATGGTGGATTTTGTACAGTGTGACCGTGAGCTGCAAAGGGTTCATTTTGGCCACAGACCACCTTATCCAGCATATTTAAGTAATACTAACATAGAAAAATACCACATTTTAACTCTTGTTTGTATGGCCACACCTGAGGATTTCAATAGGTATTGTAATAAAGAAAACCACAGGAAAGTACTGTTTAATAGCTCTCATTTGAATGGCCACAATTCAGGATTTTATCCGCAGATTGAAAAGGACACTAACACGAGAAAGTAGCAAAGTACTACTACAATTTAACAGCAGATATTTGTAAAGTGTCACAGTGATTAAATAGATAAGTCAAATTTCACGGAAAAGTTTCGTGCCACTGATTGCATCACGATCAGAGTCGTGTCACATTTCACGAGAAAAATAAAGGCCTTTTATGAACAGTACGAAAACATCCTTCATGACCTTACCTGTGTGGGGTTGTCCTTCTCAGCCATTTACAACATCTAATGTGAACAGGAGTCTGGGATCTACAGCAAAGTAAACAAATACCATTATTGAAAACTGGATCATTGTACAATGCAACTACACGGGTTAGAATGGCTTAGCGGCCATGGTATATGAGCCATCATACCATGCCCAAGAAATAGCGACCATTAAATTGTCTTCAGGTTGATCTTGCAAATTGAAATCAGCAAGACCAAGTAAAATTTCTTCGTTGTTTTTAACAAAACAATTATTCCATGAGCGCGCTTTGGACATGAGATGACAGATAACAACAATTGTTAATTATTGCATATAACACACAAGGATTTCCTTTTTCCGAGTAAGCCTGTGTCATCCACTGAATAATACATCATTCTCAGCACACAAGTGTTATACAAGCTCATGTTGCGAGGCGTTCCTGTTTTGCTTTACCAGAAATGGTAAAAATTGTATAGCTTTCTTACAGTACGAAGCATGGTGAGATTTAACCTTACATACCTGATATGCTTGGTGCACGCTGCTACACACAGTTGTTTCTTGTCCCTGAAATTGTCAATTTTAAAAACATCAGCCCACGGTCACAGTTTTTCGCTGACCGACGTCTGAACGTCCGTCATAGGTATGACCTGTTACTAAATTAAGCGATGATCCTAGACAAAGTGATCAGTGAGGAGGAGTAGTAGTAACAGCTGTATTATGTGCTACTTGACATGTGGTCACATATCGTTTATGCGGGAAGCTTGGAATTTGTTAAGAGGAAATAATATTGGCATTTACTCTTCTAGTACAATTAAGGGCTACCGGGACCTTGAGAACATATTATTTAAAGCGGAAACAAAAAACATAAAATAGCGGCCCACACGTTGTGGGATGTGCGTTGTAATAAACAACAAATTCCTGAACAGAACTTATCAAAACAGTTCATTGTTTCCTTGTCTACGAATCAGTAGAGCTGTCGGCAGTTAATCTTCACATCAGGAATACTTCGTGGTATTTCTTTGCTGCTGAACAAGTTCAGTTCTAATCACGTGACTGTTCATTCTGTACACACCTGATATGCGCTTGACAAGTCATGTACGTACAATGATATGTTTGTATCATCAATCTTTGTCAAAGGTCACGTTTGTTTCTCAGCTGTAATCCTAACCAATACATAAAGTCCTTGTTGACAGACAGGTCTGTATTTTGAGACGTGCTTGAGTGTGGAGGGCGCATAAATAACTTTAGTTCTCAATTGAAAGATCTTTATCTCAAGCTGTTCCGTAATTAGTGATAATCGATTAGTGACAGAACCAGTGTCATGTGGCTTGTGAAGGTGGCCAAAACTCTTGACGACTTCGGCGCAAAAAGTAGGATATATCTTTTAACGCACTATGATCTTAATTTTTTTTATTCTCTCTCTTCCCCTCCCCCTCCCCACTCCCCCTTTTCACACAAGTAGCTAAGTGAACATCTCTGATGTTTTGTTTGTCGTCGTTTGGTCGGAAACAACTATTTAACAAACTTGCCGCAAAAAGCAAAGCTTGAAAAGTTTCTGTGTGGTCGTTGTTTAGGCTGAGCATATCACTCGAGGATGTGTTCTAATTTCCCTTGCGTTGGAGGAGTATTTTGAGTAAGCTTTTGTAATACCGGGAGCGTAAATGTTGTACTGTTGATTCTGCATTTTAATTTCGCTTGAATAAAAGGAGCTTTTAGACTATAATACTGGGGACGTAACTATTGTATTATTCGATATTCTAATTGCCTTTGAATCAGAGGAATTAGCTTTCTAATATTTTGTTTTAACGGGGGCGTAAATATGTTGTACTGCTAATTCTGTGTGAACACTGACAAGAAGAAGGTTATCTCGCAAAACAGTCGCGATAGTAGCATATATCAATGCCGATATCCATTACAGCTGGGACTAAGCGTGTGTAATCTGTAGTGTAAACGTTTGAAGCCTGCTGCTGTTTTAGGGTTTTACAACACGTTAACTTAGACAACTGATTTGTGTAAGCATAATGTTTAAAGCCGGTCCTTGTGTATTGAGATTTCGTGAAGAAAGATTTACAATCCCTTGATAGTTCTCGAAGTAGATTTCAAGCCCTTACTGTGTGAAAGAAGCACTTTACTTTAGCTAGAAATCAGCTAAGAAAATAACTGGCCTTAGAAACTATGAAACATGCTCGTAGATCGTGTAATGGGGCTCGGTGTTTTTAACCAAAGTCACCATCGGAACGGTAGTGAAAGCACAAATGCACTTAAAAGGAGTCCTAGAATATATATTGTTACTTGCTCTGTCGTAAACATCTCTTACCTAAGCTCTTTTTCCTTGTTCCACTGCCTTTCTTCGCTTCGTACTTTTTATATTTCGTCGGATGAGATCTTGACAATGACAGCTCGCTCGGTTTCATTGAGCCTCAGCGACAGTAACCTCCTCATGTATGCGCACGACGATTTTGCTAGCACGCATGGCGTTACGGGATAGTCCGAAAATACTGTGAATACTTTATACGTGGGCTCTAAAAGCGGTCGATGAGGAGCATGGCTCAGAGACTCCTAACGTATTAAATGTTCCATATACTTCTTCATCCTTTTGTGGTCAAGAGTGCAGAGACATTGGCGAAACAGGTTTTAGTGTCACGCTGTCAGTCACGTCGAGGGCATGTTTTGTGTGACCCGAATATTGTATCATTGATGTCGGCAGTCGATTTTGACCGTGAAGCGAACGCAAGACGCTGATTGATCTACATGTCTGTCGTCCAGATTCCTTTTCCCGTAAGACTTACGCCCCTTTCTTGCTTGACAAATTTAAGAAGGTGCATCCTTGCCCCGGATACTTTCGTCGTGAAAGCCTTGTCTGTTCATGGTTCCCCAATTTGGCGCGCAAGCTGGCGTGATAGGGAAATATTGTTTTGCAGTGGGCTCTTGACCTGTTCTTAAAAGAATAATATTATGTTAATCAAGGATCTCCAATTTACACGCAGGTGGTGTTTAGTTCAAAGAAGAATTTAGTAATTTTGTTTTTATTTGCGGAGAAAAACCGGCGAAAACCCGTACAAACTTAGTGCAATTCGAAATGAATTGTATTTGAATCTTGCAACTGAAATGTTTCACCTTGACATTGCATGTTCTCGAAATTGCAGTGTTACTACTTTCTCTTGATAGTCATGCACCTGCCTTGGCTTCGTAGAACTGCTTTTCTCCGGAATCAAGAGGAATACTCAATGAGCGCAATATAAATCGGAAATTTAAAGCCACTAGATGATGTGAATTATTACTTGAGTTTGTGTATGAGGATTAGTTGTTAGATATTTGAGATAATTGTTCAGGAAAAAAACAAAACAAAACTAAGCAAGAAATTTCAAACGCACTCGACGTAAAGTTATAGTCTGCACATAGAGAGGTAAATTAAACGCCATGAAACAGAGGTTTCTTTTTCCACAAAATGTTTTGTCACGACGGTAATTCATAAGGTATTATCAGGAACTTTCCTTTCTCCATCTACGGTGAGCTACTGGTAGAGGACGTCTATCATAGCTCGATTTTGAAGAGGACAAAGAGACGCGAAGGGATGAAGGAAGACACATTTGTATTTGTCGATTGGTTTGTACATCGTAAGTTTCGTCGACAAACTCTCTAACTGCGTGCCTTTTAGACTGATTTGTGTCGAAAAATAATCAGGTGAACTGGGTCTAAATCGTTGGTTTTGGTATTTCTAGAAAGTATATCATGATTAATACCGATATTTACCTTACGATGTAGAGCAACATTCTGCAAGCCCATAGTAGAACAACATTTTGCGAGCCCATATATTTCAGCTCCGCGTTTCATGAATTCTGTAAGGATCTTGCTGTTCTGTTTTTCCACGTTTTTCTCTCTATTCGAAGAGATTAATGTCGCAGCTATCGCAGATTCTAAAAGAAAAACCTGATTTTATAGCGGTAATACATTTCCGCTTGCCCTGCAAACTTTCTTTGTTGATATTTTTATTTAATCCGATTGGCTTAGACTCGAAGTTGCCATAGAGACAATGGTTCCAAAAAAATCCATTTATATGTTAATGCTTTCCTAGAAAAACATTTCGTGCAGATCAAGAGTATTGATTTTCTTCCACCATTTCTCAGAAAACGCTCTTCTACTGATAATGATTGAAAATTGTTCCTTGCCTCCAGCATGTCGAAAAGAGCAAGTTTAATTGCTAACAGGAAGACACAAAATCCTCGTCCCAGTAAAATTTTTCGAAGAAACAGCCGTCTGTTATTTTAAGTTCTGATTGGCTTAGAAATGAGTCGCCGTTGAGACAATTGTTCCAGGAAAATACATTTATATGTTAATGTTTTCCTAGAAAAACATTTTGTGGGGATCGAGAGTATTGATTTTGTCCACCTTTTCTCAGAAAACGCTTTTCTTCCAATAATGAATTTAAAATTGTTCCTTGCCTCCAGCATGTTAAAACGAACAAATTCAATTGCTAACGGGAAGACACAAAATCCTCGTCCCAGTGGAATTTTCGAAGAAACATCCGTCTATTATTTTAAGTTCTGATCACCGATGATTATAGATTCTTAAAATCAAATCTCCATTCTGCGTGACACATTTTTGAGATACGTTTTACCAGGTTTTAAAGAACAGCTTTTTACATGTGAAGAGTCACTTCCTTTTCAGTGCTGTGTAAACTTGTTACTTTTTCGAGTAATGTGCAGTCTTACCTCATGTCTCTGGTATGCATTCAATCCTTCATGTTTGGCGCGTCGATCTTCCCAGGCCCGTAGCAAGGCTAAAACAACTGAGGGGGCTTAGCAAAATGGTTGAACAAAACTACCACCCCCCTCGCCCCGTTACTCAAAAAAAAAACAAACAAAAAAAAAAAACAGACTGATTGGGGAGTTTCTAAGATGCAACGAGAACATAATAAAACCCAGTAGATTTAGTAGGGAAAACAATAACTTTGCACCTGTATCACCCTTTTTGGTACGTTTTTTTGCCGTTTCTTTTACGATGACTACCATCGTTTATTTCAACAGCTTTTATGGCTTGAGATTGGTTGATTTCGATCCATTTTAGTTCTTATTTCTGATTAACAAGGCAGGAGTGCCTTTGTTGCTGTTGTATATAAAAACAAACTGTTAGCGAAGGAAGTAAACAACTTTTTAAAGGTTGTGAAAAGGCACTTGCAGCGTCAGAGTTCAAGAGTGATTGCTGCACATTAATTTGGTTTAATTATGATTTTTTGGCACTTTTTTTAAAACTATTCTGGGGGGGGGGGGGGGGGCTCAAGCCTCCCCTGCCCCTCCCCCTGCTGCGGGCCTGCTTCCATTTGAAACCACTCCGCTGAACGATCCAGTTACCGGAAAGACAATTAAACACACGATAGAGGAAAACTGAGATGAATTTAAGGCTAGTGCTATGAACGTTTGGCAAGCGTACAAGACATTCAACCAGAGTCTGGTCTACACTCAGTTGTTTTGCCCTTGGCACAGAACGCGTTGCACGTGCCTCAGTTCAAAAACTCTTTTTTTTTGTTAATTTTGTTAGATAGGATAAAATAGATAATATGTATGCGCCCAGTTCAGAAAGAGTTGCCGAAGAGTCTCTGGTCTTGCTTGGGATTCAAAAACACCCAACCTTACTTGAATTCACACGTTACAGCACATGCTGTTTACCCCTTAGTTCATGATTGATTCAGAGTTGAGGAAAAATCAAACTTCTACTAGTATACTGAACCCAGCTGTTTGTCAGTGGGAAGTCGTATAATGAACTGAAATGTTTTCTTTTCTTGCTTGGAAACTGCCTTGTTGTTGGTTGAGGTGACCGGAGCTTAGCCTTCCCTGTAAGTACTCGTGACAGAGTAGCAGCTTAAGGGATTAGGTAGTAGTATTTGTTTTGCGGATTTTGGGTGATTGAAGTCGGTTGGGTCACAAGTGATGGCTGGTAAATTATAGACCACTTGAATCCCCTTTGAAAGGCAAATGAAATGAAAGGGCGTTGGTGGATGTTTGTAGTTTTTTTTATTGTTGTTTAAATATTGTCACCCAGCCCATGTTTGAGGCCCCAACATTTTAACCTCTGATTTTTCATTTTGTTTTCATATTCGCGGAGGGTAGAGTGGGGTCAGTTGTGAGTTCTTTTGCTCGACCAATTAGTTCAAAGTTCAAGGTCTGACAGAGAATTTTGCTTCTTCCTCCCTTTTAAAGGGGTGGGTTGGGATACGCGGATGATTGCGTGTTATCAACATTTGAAGGTAGCTAAGGTAGCTAACGCGTGCGTGTATCTGATTTAGTTTGTAATGGCAACTTTTAATTCTGAGTATGTCTAGTCTTATTCATGTTTTTAGTTTACATCAGGCCTCGGCTAGAAACCAGCGACTTGATTACTGAGTGAAAGGGTATTTGGTTGGATGCTGTATTGAAATCCTGATTGAGCGCGATTTTTTTATACTGTATTTGAAGCTATGTTGGTCACAGTTTTCGAGGGTCATTCATTTTCCTCATTGAAGAGACAATGTCTAGTCTAACACATCTTTGTTTTGTTATATTGAGAGAGAATAAAAAGCAGTCGGAAGTGATGAATCAAAGAACTGTATACAAGTCGTTAAATGATGGCTAGAAACTTGAACGTAATAAAGGCAAGGGAACAGATAAAAAAAAAAAAACAGGTTTGCGAGAACGTTTCGTAAGTTATATCCATATTATCGATACTGAAATCACTAATATGATGGAATTTATATGGTGGGCAAGAAGTGTCACGTGTTCATTTTCTGAGTAAGAGGTTGTAGATGGAGGGGGAGTGCCCACTAACATATCAGAAAACGGTTATGCACTTATCATTAGGGAGTTTAAGAAGCTTCTACGGCGACGGCAACGATAACGTCACAAAACAATAGGATATAATGAGAAAAACAAAGGCCCTGCACGTGCGTTTTGAATTTGGTACATTTCTCCACCGTGCTCGGCCAAACCACAACGTGAAATGACTAAATTCAAGGCTTTGTGGAGAACGTGAGCACATGACGGTAATTTTTTTAATCTCTGTCTCAACTTGAACGCCGTTTCCAGCTGTTCTGTTAGTGGATAGTTCGGCCACATTGTACAAGTTGAACGAATTGGAATAATCGCGAAGTAGTACAAGTAAAGCCGCGGCCACACGAGCGATTTTTTGCTCGCGCAGGTGATGCGATTTTTTCAAATTTTGTCGCGTCGCCAGCGCGAAAGGGTGGCTACACGAGTGACAAATTCTAGCGAGTTTGGCGACAAATTGAAAGCCGCGTGAATTGCATACTTCAAGAGACCTGGCGCTACAAACAGACATGGCGGATGGCCCTTTCGGACGAAGATATTGTTTTATCGCCTATTTGCATTCTTCTTCTTGACGATAAAAAGCAAACGAAGGAAGAAGAAAATTAAGAAAACGTCAACGTGGGTCCGTCCGAGGCTCGCAAAGAGAAAGGAACAAGGACTTACGATCAACTTCTGACGGAAATTTCAGTCGTTGATATCCCGGCGTTTCCCAAGCTATTGCGGATGACGAGGGTTAGTTGCAGGATGGCAACACGGGCGCTGTCTCTACGATTTTGTCGCGAAAATTTCAATTCTGGCGACTTTTTTCTTGCGATTTTTTCACCTGTCGCGTCGCAAGTTCGAGGGTGGCTAGAGGTGCGATTTTCATCTCGCGCTGGCGACGCGACAAAATTTGAAAAAATCGCATCACCTGCGCGAGCAAAAAATCGCTCGTGTGGCCGCGGCTTAACGCGAACTTATATTTTTAAGCGACGTTTTTTTTAAGTCGCTAATATTAAGCTGGCGGAGGTGTACTTCTGGCAGGGGAAGAATGGTCACTTCAAGTCAAATATTCTATTTTTTTGATATAAATTTCCCTTCCAGAGTTCGAGCAGTCATACTTTTTAACTCAGAAGGCGCGCTCAAAGTGACGTTAAATTATGCAAATTAGCTGGCTTGATCCATCACGCGCGCGCTACAAAACTTATGAGAAGAAGGAGGCTGCTTGCGGTCTATTTCAATTCCAAATTCATACTGGATCCAGACTGGTCGTGGACTGTCAAATGGCTAGACCGATCGTGGATAGAGGAAAGATGATGGAAAGCACACACCAAAACGTTGTCCTCTGGACTTAACCACACCCTTAACATTGGCAGGCGCATTAAGTGACGCTATCACAATATAGTTTAACGAAATTATCCAAACATAATTTAATTTACAGTTCACGTATCAAATATAAAAATACTACAAACAGTACAATGGAAATAGCGTTGACATCCTCATCGTGCTCCTGTGAAACGTGAAACGGAAAATAAGTTGTAGTCAGTTAATTGACCCTGATATTTCTAAGATTGGTCTTGTTTCAATAGTTCTACTATTTATTCTATTGAAATTGAATCAAAGGTGATCCTTTGGACCGTACTGTAAAATAAGAATTCAAGAATTCAAATGTATAAACGTTACACAACATGCATAAGAAAGGGTGACTAAGACAGATAGAGAAGTTCAAAATTTAAGTATATTTGTCCTGTGCCATTGAAGGTAGCCTTCTTATAGAAAGTAAAGTCTTGATTTACCTAGGGAAGCACAAAATAGCGCTTATAAACACACTTACCAACAATTTGCCCTCCTAAAAGTACAAGGTAAAATTAAAATAAAATATAAAGAAAGCTTACTGAAATATATGACGCCGAGTTTGCAATTATTTTTCGGTTATCATTACCTGAGGGAGAGGTCTTTCGTAATGGTTATGTACCGTTACATTTTCTGTGAAAATACTAAAAAAAAAAAAAAAGAAAAGAAAAGAAAAGAAAAACACTCACTTACGAGAACTGAAGAGGTAAGGAGTATTTTCGAAAATTTAATGTGAATGCGGACCCCTCCCTACCCTTTTTTACGCTTTGCTAAAAATTGTATCGAAACAGGCTGATCACAGTTCCCCAACACTAAATGGGGTAACAGAGCTCGCTTTTGGGTTATAACGGGTTAAAGCTAAACCAAGGAGGTGTTTGCAACAGGTTATACGGTTGCTATGGTAATCTGTTATGTCCAGAAAATGACCATGACATTTTCGTCAATGATTTGGCATTTTTGTGAAGGCATAATTGTTGTGTTAACAGATAGCATTTGGTTGTGTTATTGATCCTTCAAAGTAGAAACGATGGAAAGTGCTGGAAACCTGTGTCATCCACCTTAAAAGGCCAACAAGAGTGTGTGCAGGGTTTTACCACAAAGGCATTCGTTCTTTGAGGATGTTACATTATAAAATGGTATCGCGGGTCCGTTCTTTCACCATCAGGAGTTTGATTGGCTCGCAGACCTCCTGCCAACGTCAATTTTATTTGATGTTTTGTGACACTTACTCATATGGCTGTTCAGCTTCTTGTTGGCCTTCTTCTTGTTGGCCCTGGGAAGGAACAAATAATGCTCGGTGTTAATGCCCCAGTGTTGTCTTGTAAGCCTCTTGAATTTGCAGCCTGTTTTGAGCCTGGCTAACCTGTTGATAGATAGCCCCCTTTTGTAGGTATTCCAAGAGAGTATAAGAAATGTGTTTTTTTAAGTAACCGATTATGCCACGGTTATTATAGTAATTCTTATTTGAAGTGGCAGGAGAACGCATCTTTGAAAGCCAATGCAACTTAAGTTTTGTGTCTGTCTGTCTGTCTGTCTGTCTGGTAACTAACTCTTTAATTGGGTTCCTTATGTGGTTAAAATTTCAACGGTGAATAACTAGTTGAATAAGGATTAGGTGATCTCGCTTTTCGTTTTCCTTTTGGAATGGTAATTTCCTATTTTGTAAATACTTCATCTGTAGACCTGAGGCAAAATTGGCGGCGGATAATTTTCATGAAAATCAAGCAAGCCTAACTTGTACAAAAATTGATTGAATTTTCACTCAAACACGAGGTTACTAGGGCCAATTATTATAACTGGAAAAGAATTGTTAATCGGCCGTGAATTACGCATAAGGTCTATAGACCTATGAAGATCTATGAGCTCCTTTACACTTTCAATTCAAATGATTCTTTGTACTTCTTTTCTCACAGGTGTGGTAAGTTTTAGAAGAATACAAGATTTAAATGGTTCTCTCACCTGATTTGAATAATGGCCATCGCCATGTTGGCCATTGGCCAGTTCGTTTCCGTCAATTTGCATGTCCTGTTCATAATTGCTGGTAAAGGGGAGCAAAACACAGGTAAGCCAAGCTTAGCTGTATGAGCACAAACAGAAGTAACTTGATGTAAAATGCGTGCATATAGTTTTTATACACGGACTGAGTATCCACTCTGTTTTTTTTATAAGAACCTTTTTTATAAGAATGTTGAGGCATCTTAAGAACGTTTTCAGCCTCAAATCGCAAAAAAAATATAACAACGTTCAGCCTCAGCTCCAAAATTAGACGTTCTTATAAAAAAAACAGAGTGTATTTGTTTTAGAAAATGAATGTCTTTAAAATTTTACATAACACCAAATCTACAATTGGCCAAGATCCATTCATTGAATTCTAACTTAGCGCTCAGATCTAGGATTATGATGATGATGACAATAATAATAAAAATGATGATGATGATGATGATGATGATGATGATGGCGATGATAAAAATGGTGATGATGGAGATGGTAAAAATGATGATGATGGCGATGATGGTTTATTAGTAAATGTCGTCGCGTCGAAAGACGAATATTTACAAGAATAACATAAAAATTTTATTTTCTTTTAATAACCCAAAAGGGACTGAGTTACAGGTTAACAACTTACATAAATGTATTACAAGTAAGAAGTTCTAGAAACCGTTACTATATAAACGGGAAAATAGTTACAAAGATTGAAAAGCATAGTTGAAAAAAATATATATATATCCTGATATCTATCTGTCCGTCATTTTGGTAGCGTGTAATTGGTGCTATTGAGATTATAACCGTGGCATTGCAAGCGTGTAAGAGGTAGATGGTGGTATAAACGTGATCCTGGTGATTGAATCGTCTTAAGCAAAACGAAGTCACATCGAAGTTCGCGGATGAATAATGTTTTCGTTTCCAAAGCCTCTTAGCGAAGTGTACTGAGATTGAAACATTCCCGAAATTGCATTTAAAATAGAAAATCTGAGATCAAGTCGCATTCAACTAATAACAAGCCTGTCTTAAAAGGAATGCTTTGTCTTGCTCGTAAAATCATTAAGGGACTGGTTAGAGTTTTGGTATTCAACTAGCTAACGTGCTCCACAGTCTGGTAGCTTGTTCTCTTTGTGATCGTTTGCGATTATGATCGCAGTCGCCAAATAATGCAATCTGCAATCTGGGGAGGTGTTCTGCAGACAGGTGGTAGTTAGTAGAGATTCGGTGTGTTCCTAATCACGCGTTTAGTATATTTTCTTTCTGGAGTTCAGCAGCTTTGTTCTTTCTTACCTTTGCTCCTCGTCGGAGGCCATGTCTTCATCATTATTCTTTGAAGAGGAGAAATACACTTAGTGTTATAATCACTTTGTATCACTAATCACAGTTTGAATGACGCACCAAACGAGTATGACTGCTACGATATTTGTGTAGCTATTGGTACTTAAAGAAACCGGGTTTCTACTGCGTGTGCTCGTCCGGTAGAATGTTTTTTTTTTTTAATCATTACTCATTGAAAAGGTCAAGTTCGATATGACATGACACCTTGACATGTGGTATTGCTGAATATTTTAACCCGCTGTTTGCAATTTTGACTCGCCCACATCACAACTCGTAAAAATATACAGCGATACCACACAACGAAAAGATTTAGTTAGAGTAGTAGTGCTGCTCAGTACGTTTACTGGATGTGAATAAGTGTTGGGACTCTATCCATAGACTCGGAATTATAGAACCCAATGACAATTTCTTTCCGCTAAAGACATGCTAAAGACATGCGGAAGTAAATATTTAATTTCAAACTTCCCGTCTGATGTATGCTCGAAAGTGTTGATTTGGTAGCTCACTAACTTTGTTCTTTATGTAGCAGTCATTTCAGCAACGAATCAGGATTTATTTGTTGTATTAACAGTTAGCATTTTTTAGGTCTTGCAGATTTTCAAGTTAAATCATTATCAGTACCACTTCTGTTACAGGTATGGCAAGTTTTAGCCGAATCGGCAAGTGTTGAGTGGTGCCAGTCTTCACCTGATTTGAGGAAGGATTTTCTCCATGTTGCTCATTTACCCCTTCTCTCACTTCTACTTCCAAGTCTTGCCCGACATCAGCGGGTTCTTCATTACCGCTACTAAAGAGCAGCACAACACAGGTAAGCCAAGCATATAGTCCAAGCGTAAGACCTTTAGATTAATGATAGCTATGTGACTAAAGTGGATTGAAGTAATTTATAGGATAGTGCGTGCGTTGCGGTTCGTGTCTACTTTTTTTCTATTTTCATGGTTTGAGTAATTTTTGTCAGAAAATCGAGACGTTTTTGAAATTCGTAGAAGACACTCATCATCATCATCATCATCATCATCATCATCATCATCATCATCATCATCATCATTTATTTGTGTTACCAAAAAAAAAAAAAAACAACAACAACAACAACAACAAAAAAAAAAACAAAGAAAGAAATTATTCAATCTACAATAATGGCAAGGAGACCTCAACAAACCACCAGGCTTATAAGAGAGGCCACCTCCGGGCAGTATTAATAGATAGAAAGTATGGTGCTGGGTAAGTGCGGCTTGGTCACTTCAGGATTGTGTAGATAAAACCATGATGTACTAGGCCAGTATCGTTGTATTAAATTTGTTACTTAGCCATGTAGCCATTCGCCAAGGAGGATAAAACACAGTAAATCACGCCAAGGTTCATGAAGGAATAGTTAATTTGTCGTTTCAGTAGCCAAATCCTCGGAGCCAAGTGAGAATTGTAATCCTTGCGAGTATTTTTTCAAAACGAAGTCTCATGAAGGTCTCAATAACTGACGAAGACATGTAATGTAATGTTTAAACACGAGCAGCAGTATTATCGGGACATTTATACCCGATAAAACACGCGCTGCGAGTTTTTTTGAACGGCTTCAAAAACATTTCTAGAAAAGCGTGTGTCAAGAGAGTTCATAACAATGATGCTTTTGTGAACGTTGGAAATTAGCATACGAAAAAAACATTAAACACCGCATACTAATAAGGAGGAGGTTTTATCGGGTTTTAAAACCACTGCATGTGATGTTTTATCGACTATTGATAGGTCAATGGGCTTATGAATTATTAATGAGTTTTTGAAATGTTGGAACATATCTTTTCAAATAGAAAGAAAAATCAAGAACAAAAACCGCAATTGATTTTGTGTAGTTTCTTCTTCTTTCGTCCGTTGGTGTGTTTGTATAAAATGAAATCTCTCATATTGTCGCATTGTCGGGTAACTTAGTGCGGGGAGCGATAATGAGCATGCAGGGCTTGTGCCAGTTGACCATATATACTTGTGGTGTTTATTTTCTTTTTCGTAGTTTAAGCAGCTTTCAGCCTACCTTTTGTCCTCCGAGTCGTCAAAGTCCATTCGTTCATTATCCTTTGAATAAGAATACGCTGAGTTAACATCCGAAACTTTTATTCGTACTTGTTTACTTACAGCGAATAATTATACGAAACGACAGGAAGGTATTTCCTTCCTTATAAATGGCTGAACTCTACTGCTAGTTTTCTTCAAGTGTTAGTTCAATTTTATTCATAAAATTTGCCTTTCAGTTATACTCAAGATATAATTACTTCGTAAGGCATAGCAAACAGCAAACAACCGTATTTTCTATATCGCTTTAGTACTGTTCTAGTAATGGCGAAACGAGTGCAAACATACGGCGATGCTCCTATAGTTAGTTATTTGTGCCGTGTAAAAACCGGTTTGGTAGTTTCTGTACAAGAAAAACCGGTTTTGCTAACATGCGCACTCGTCCAGCACAATGATTTTCCCAGTTTTCTTTCATATTCATCATAAAAGGCAGCCAAAGTTAAACAACAAATCTCTTACAAGATGTTCTGGTGACAAATATCCTACAACATAAAAAGTACTGCTTGGTAGCTTATATATGAATTTGCTAAACTTGTAAATTTTATCGACGGGTCAAACTGATGGAATCCTAGTACATTTTGTTTCCGTCAGAGACGTCATGAGCTAAATATTAACTTCCAAAGTCTGATAAAATTACGAACTTTACTGTCTTTAATGTGCACTTACACTTGATCCACCCTTTTTGGCCATCGGGAATCTATAGCAGAAGAAATAAGCAACACTGTTATTATCAAACACATGAATTATTCTACAATGGTGTCCAGGGAGACATACTAGTAATCAAAAATTTAATGAAATTCTAGCGATAGAACAGCATGGCTAGATTTAGACTTCATGTGATAAACAATAAACGCGGCTACGCTGTGAAACAGATCTTCTGGTCTCCGAAAGAGTCCATACATTGTTTGTGCGGTGTCCAATCAGATTGACCAGTCATTCTTTCTAAAATGTCATTCGCATGCGCAAACTGATGAGTGGCTTGTTTGTGCTTTACGTTTATCTCAAACATATTCATAATGAGTGTGAATGGCAAGAAAACGTTTTCCAGGTGGGCAACCAAAAAAATAGAACTGGTTGCCAAAAGGGCAAATTAGTAAGAAAGTCAGTGTCAAACACTGCTTCATTGTCGGATTATATTTAAATAAATCAAGGCGGTCAAGCAGCTGTTGAAGCTTCATTTCGGTCATAAAATAAACTCATCGTCTGGTATTTTTACGCACACATTCTATTGAGTGAGGGAGTACTAATATCAAGCGGTAATTTACAAATCAACAGGATGCGGTATCTTTCTATTGTGTTAGGAGAATGCAGACATTAAAATGTCCGGATGGCATCAGAGAACAATCGTTTTTCGTTTAAGTGGCTGTCATGTTATCGCGTTGGATAAAAACATTTCAATAAGTTTTTGAGAAATAAACATTAATTTTACTCTAAAATTGTGCTAAGAAATCAGTAGCTACAGCTATAGATACTGTCACAGAGGCAACATAACCCGATAACATATAACCCGATAACGTTTATTATACAAAAAGCACAACCTTATCACAAATGCAAATTAGTGAAACATTTGACCCCCTCTCCACTTAGAACTGTGTCGTTTTATTCATCACATTACTTCCTAACTCTGCTTAATTTTAGCCGCCTGTGATTTTCCACCTCAGATAGTACCCTGTTGTTCATTGACTCATGAACGGCGCGCAGTGAAAGAGTGCGTGCATATATGATTTTAAATCCTCTTTCATTTGAAAATGCCTGGGGATACCTAAACATTCACCGTCAAATGTGACTAAGAGCGAGGCCGACGGGCTGTATTGTGGCTTTCCGTAAATGAACGGCACTATGAAACAAAAAATCATTTTCATTGAACAGTGGATATCTATTTGAGCAGAGAATTTCAATTTCACTTGTAATGGGTATCAGCAGTTATTGCGTCAGACTTGTGTGTCTTTTCCTTGACAATTTCCTAAGTCTCATTAATTTATAGGCAAAAAAGCATTACTGAAAAGCAGCATGGCCCTGTGATTGTATAGTTTTAAAATACCCAGCATAGTTTTGCGATCAAGTCGAAAAACATGTCTTAAGCTTTCATTGTTTTCGAAGGGCACAAAGCTTCGTGCCTTAAAGGGAAAGCAGTAGAAATTAATAACAAAAGCATTGTAAAATTGTTTTGGGTTTGTCTACCATTCAGAAAAATGTTCACTGCGTGAGACTCGTCCGTGTTTTGGTTCTGTTTGGTCTGTGTAGGAACGTTATTCTGCGCAGCGCTAGCGAAGGCGTATTTAAAACGGCTATGTTTCGTTTTAGTAAGCTGTTTTAACTTGTTTTGCTGCAGGTGTTTCCTTTGAAAGTCTCGTTCAAAACAAAGGATGATAATAGAGGAAATAGAATTGCTTTGGTAATTATACTCGTCCCTATTACAGATTATCTGTCGCACAAGTGCTTAAAAGCGAGGTTTGAGTTTTTTAATTGCCTCCTTTGGCCTTGCACACTTGTCGGTCGGCCGTCAAAGAGCGACTGATGATAAGTCACTGGAGGCGAGTCTTGATTACTTCTTCCCCAAGACTGCCGTTTTGCAAACAGTCGCTCCTTTATATTTTAAGTATTACTGGCAAATTACCTTGATTGCTTCATTGGCACGTATCCGAAAATTTAAAATCAGCAATCCTGAGCGGAACTTTACTCGCAATTATGTTGTGATGAGGAACAAAATCAAAGCTGTCGAAACAGATAGCTTTAATTGAAATTGAATTTATCAATTTTACTTTATGTTAGGCGTAACGGATTAGAATTTAACTGGTGTGGTCTTTTTATATCCTTAGAATAGTAGGTGGGAAAATGTGAAGAACAAGGGCTTCCTGTACAACAAAGCGGTAATAGCCTTGAAAATACGAGCTAATCACTTTAAAGTAAAAGGTCACGCGCGTGGTATATTGATCACATAGTTAAGTTTATTTAGACACGCATTGGGCATTGTTTCGTGGATGCGGGGCGCGATTGCTTTTTAATATACTGATAGCGGCGCGACAAGACTTTGTTTGCCGAAGTTATTAATCTATATCGCCGAGACAAAAGTTGAGTGCCGTGTTTATTTATTTTTAGATGAAGCCACACTTTCGCATCCAAAGTCCTCGTAAATTTTCATTCTCGTGTCTTTTGAATTTACGACGCCGGAGTTTCTGAAAAACTGAGAATCGACGGTACCTGCGTGAAATGAAATGAAACAGCTGTTATGACGGGAACGTTAATTAAAGCCATCGGAAGTTTTAATGTACGTAAATTAAGTGACCCATAACAACCTTGGGAAAACACGGTGTGAAAAATTAAATAACCATTTCCGTTTTCAGCAGATCCATACTGATGTTGTGGTTATTTTCATATTTTTTGAAAGCAGACTACTACTGAATATTGGTTAGGTGTCTGGGCAGATTTCTTGAAAACAATTATCAGTAGATTTGAAGAAAGGCCAAGGGCGACGTGTGAACGTTCGAAATGCAGCTGGTTTAATTTCTTCTTTCGCCTCACAAATCTACAAATTACTGCAGAAGTATAAAAGTTGTTTAAGTCAAGTAGGTGCGAGGTTCCTGTGGCTGCTAATTTTATTAGTAAATAAGCATGGTGTGATCATTATTGCCACGATTCTTCACCACGACAACTTTGTAATACTTTGGCATATTGTTTTTGTGTGGGTGGGTATGTGTTGCCGCTAAAACATGACCTTTTCGAGCGGAACTTTACTCGCAATGATGTTGTGATGAAGAACAAAAACAAAGCTGTCGAAACAGACTGCTTTTTAATTGAAATTGAATTCATGTAAATTTCAACAATGTTTTGACAGCAACGAGTCAAGGAGGCGTTACGGATTGGAATTTAACTGGTATGGTCTTTTTATATCTTTAGAATTAGGTAGGAAATTCTTAAAAACGTGAAAAGCAAAGCGATAATAGCCGTGCAAATATGACCTAATCACTTTAAAATAAAAGGGCACGCGCGTAGAAAGTTTATTTAGACACGTATTGTTTGGTGGATGCGGGGCGTCTTGCTTTCAATGTACTGCACTGATAGCGGCGCGACAAGATTTTCTGTTTGCCGAATTTGTTTATATGTATCGCCGTAAAAATAGTCGAGTGCCGTATTTGTTGATTTTTAGATGAAGCCACACATTCGCGTCCAAAGTCCTCGTAAATTTTCACGCTTTTAAATTTCGTTCATTGTAGAATATAATTATATTCTTATGAAGAACAAAAACAACATGAAAACAAAGCTGTCGAAACAGACACAGCTTTAATTAAAATTGAATCAATTCTGTTGTATTGTGTATCTAATATATTCCGCAGGATCTGAAATCCGCGTGTTTACGTTGCGAAGCGCCATTCTCCCGTGAATCGTATTTTTTTTTAGCTCTTTTTAAAAATATCATAAACCGCAATAAATCATGAATCTTTCAGACCCACAGATATTAGCTGATATTAGGCACGCGTAAACCCGTGACAAGTTTGACAAACTCCGGGACAAACTTCGAAGGGTCATTCAACAAGGGGTAATGGATATTAACTTTTGATAGACTCAAGTGTTTATAAAGCTGTGTGGCTTCCAGGGATTTGCTGTCGTCTTAATGTAATATATTGAATAAGGAGCAAAATGATTAAAAACGTTACACAATCAGAACAAATAAAGCGATAATGGTCATGGATTATCACTTTATTACAAAATGACCTATCTCTTTAAAATAATGAGCCGCACGCGTGGTAAATTAACCACAAATGTTTAGAGGCATTCAGTTGGTGCGAATTGTAGGGCGCTTTTGATTTTCGGTCTTTGTTGGATTTGATGACTTTTGATCTTTTTCAAAAGGTACGCCTTCTGTATTTTCTGCCTTTCAAGCATCATTCAATGTACATAAGACAGTTTTATGCGTGTTGGCGGCGGATCACAGTGTGATGTGAATAGCGATTATTTTTTTAAAGTCAAGCATGTTTTGTTTTCATATTTAATTTTTGAAGCGGCTTTCCTTTGTTTTCCGCCGATCTATGTTGATGCTTCACAGTTGGCTTAGATATAGCGCTGAGCGATAAAGTGTTTGTGTGCGAAATAAACTGAGCTTACGGTAAATCACACGGCGAAATGATATGCACGGGCGATAAATATTGTTTGGCGAACTGCCGCTATACGGTAGCTGTGGCTTCAGTTCAATTGTCCTGAAATTTATTATGAGTTGTCTCTTTATAATTTGTAGCATAAAAAGAGATTTGAGGTCAAATAGAACGGGGAGAATTGAAAGAAAGCTCTGCTGTTGTTACCGAAATCACGGATTCGTGAAAGCGATTCCAGCATAGCCGCATGTCAAGTCTACATTTTTCTTCCTTCGTTGGGGCCTCGTATTAATTTTCCCTGAGCAAAAGCTAAACCGTTACTTCCCTTTTTTTTCTTAGTTTAGAAGGGATTCTAGTCATCGACTTATTATTAAACGGATGCTCTGATTATTTGATGCTATCTTGGGCTTCTTCTAGCGAGCGATCGAGAACGATGAAAAGCGTTTGTATTTTTAAACTATGTTCACGTTTTCGCCTAATGAGATACGACAGTCGAAACTAGCCATGCGGCATGTTAATGAATTCTCACCTCAGACGATGTTACTTTTCCCTTGTGCTTTAAGTCAAATATTCCGTGGTGAATTCGCACATGCACGGCGTGACTAAGTATTCCTTTATAGACTTGCCTCAAGTCGACTTCTTATGCGCCGAAAAGCGTGACGGACGAAAGGAGAGGTCTTGTCCCGAATACATGGGAAATTTGCATATTGTTGACATTTGGCGGGAGAATATGGCCGTGACGTCATGGACACGTGAAACGTCAAATAAACACTTCTCAACTGCCATGGCAAATGACTGGATAATTTCACGATGGGGGTAACCTGTGTCTCCAGCTATTAAAAGCTGTTTTTCTGGGCAATCTTGCCTCAAATTTGTAAAGTTTTCTTGTTTCAGTTTATTGGGGAATTCAGTTAGAAGCGATACTACAGTGTGACCTCACTGATATTGGATAAGGTTTCTTAAATGTTCCCTCTTACCTCTTACAGATAGTGCTGCTGCGTCTCACTGAAGCCCCATTAATCGATTCAATATGTTAGCCTTCACACAAAAAAAAAATCTTCTCAGAGTTCCTTTATACAACAGGTCGAGTAAAACCCTTAGAAAGTTGGCGAGCAAAGTCTGTTGCGACCCGGCAAGCGACAACACAAACATTTTGGCACGAACGAAGTAGGCGTGACGTTGATAATTGGTTTTCCGATAGAGGAAGTGTTTAAAAGCTGCCGTAATGGCTTCCAGGGGCTTAAGCTGTATGATTTGTTAACAAATGCCAGTAAGTAGTTTCAAAAATATTTGTCTTCAGATTGGCAGGTATGTAATAATTTGTACTAATTTTCTGTGTATACTCAAACCACTCTTCATATCCATGACCTTGGATGAATGGCTAGATCAATTGTTCCTAACAATTGACTTGTAGATACATTCAAATAAAGACCACACGCGTGGTGAATTGACGCCAGTATCATTAATCAAACCTATCTTGCAGTCACTGAAGATTCTTTTGGTGTCGCAACGTAAGCTCGGCTTTAATTACACGTCCAATTCTATAATGTGGTGTTTGATCATTTTGTATTATAGCTGTGGCATGCGATTTCTGGTTATTGCAAAGTGAAATTGGAATTTGTCAAAGGTCACGTTTTTTTCTCAGCTCTAATCCTAACCAATACATAAAGCGCTTGTTGACAGACAGGTCTGTATTTTGAGAGGTGCTTGAGTGTGGAGGGCGTATAAATAACTTTAGTTCCCAATTGAAAGCTCTTTCTCTCAAGCTGTCCCGTAATTAGTGATAATCGGTTAGTGACAGGACTTGTGAACATGGCTAAAACTCTTGATGTACTTTTCAAAACTCGGAAATATCTTTTAACGCACCCCTCTCCTTATTTATATTTATAATCTCTTTCCCCCCTTTTCACACAAATAGGCCTAGTGACCACCTATGTTCTCTTTATTTCTCGTGTTTTGGTCGGAAACAACGATTTAATAACTCATTGCAAATAGAAAAGCGTAATAAAGTTTCTGTGTAGTCATAGTTTAGGCTAAGAAGATGCATTCGAATCTCCCTTGAGTGAAAGGAGTATTGAGTAATGTTATTGTGTTCGCTGACCGGGGGCTAGTAAACACGTTGTACTGTTAACTTTTTTATCTAATTTCGCTTGAACAAAAGGGGTATTTTGACTAATGGTTTGTAATACTAGGAGCGTAAATATGCTGTGTTGATCCGGTATTCTAATGACACTTGAACGAGGGGAATATTCAGCCTAATATTTTGTTATACCGGGGGCGTAAATTTGTCGTACTGCTAATTCTGTGCGAACACAAGAATATTTAGTGGGAAGATTATCCCACAAAATAGTCGCGATTGTTACATATATCAATGTCCCATCAATGCCGATATCCATTGCAGACGTTACGGCTGAGACGTGTGTAATCTCAGATTACACACTACAGTGTGATGTAAACGTTTGAAGCCTGCTGCTGTTTCAGGGTTTTACAACACGTTAACTTAGACAACTTATTTGTGTAAGCATAACTTTTAAAGCCGGTCCTTGTGTATTGAGGTTTTGTGAAGAAAGATTTACAATTTCAAGCCCTTACTGTGTGAAAGAAGCAATTTACTTTAGCTAGAAATCAGAAAAGAAAAAAAAACTGGCCTTAGAAACTGTGAAGCATGCACGTAGATCGTGTAATGGGGCTCGGTGTTTTTAACCAAAGTCACCATCGGAACGGTAGTAAAAGCACAAATGCACTTAAAAGGGGTCCTAGAATGTATATTGTTACTTGCTCTGTCATAAACATCTCTTACCTAAGCTCTGTTTCCTTGTTCCACTGTCTTTCTTTGCTTCGTACTTTTTATATTTCGTCGGATGAGATCCTGACGTTGACAACTCGCTCGGTCAATAAGCCTCGTTTTCAATGAGCCTCGTGACAGTAACCTCTTCATGTATGCGCACGACGATTCTCTTCGCGTGCATGGCGTTACAGGACAGTCCGAAAATACTATAAATACTAATTTATTATTTCCAGAGCGCTTTATACCTAGGCTCTAAAAGCGGTCGGTGAGGAGCATGGGTGAGAGACTCCTAACGTATTAAATGTTCCATATTTTTCTTCATCCTTTTGTGCTTTTTTCCGGAATAGAGGAATACACAATGAACGCAATATAAGTCGGAAATTTAAAGCCACTAGATGATGTGAATTATTACTTGAGTTTGTGTATCAGGATTAGTCGTTAGATATTTGAGATAATTGTTCAGGAAAAAAAACAAAACAAAACAAAACAAAACAAGAAATTTCAAACGCACTCCACGTTAAGTTTTTGTCTGCACAGAGAGAGGCAAATTAAATGCCATGAAACAGAGGTTTCTTTTCCCACATAATGTTTTGTCACGACGCTAATTCATAATCTATTATTAGGAACTTCCCTTTCTCTATCTACATATACAGTGAGCTACTGGTAGAGGACGTCTATCATGGCTCGATTTTGAAGAGGACAAAGAGACGTGAAGGGATGAAGGAAGACACATTTGTATTGTCGATTGGTTTGTACATCGTAAGTTTCGTCGACAAACTCCATAACTGCGTGCCTTTTTAGCTGATTTGTGACGAAAAATAATCAGGTGAACTAGGTCTAAAACGTTGGTTTTGGTATTTCTAGAAAGTATATCATGATTAATACCGATATTTACCTTACGATGTTGAGCAACATTCTGCAAGCCCATAGTAGAACAACATTTTGCGAGCCCATATATTTCAGCTCTGCGTTTCATGAATTCTGTAAGCATCTTGCTGTTCTGTTTTTCCACGTTTTTCTCTCTATTCGAAGAAATTAATGTCGCAGCTATCGCAGATTCTAAAAGAAAAACCTGATTTTATAGCGGTAATACATTTCCGCTTGCCCTGCAAACGTTCTTTGTTGATATTTATATTTAATCCGATTGGCTTAGACTCGAAGTTGCCATAGAGACAATGGTTCCAAAAAAATCCATTTATATGTTAATGCTTTCCTAGAAAAACATTTCGTGCGGATCAAGAGTATTGATTTTCTTCCACCATTTCTCAGAAAACGCTCTTCTACTGATAATGATTGAAAATTGTTCCTTGCCTCCAGCATGTCGAAAAGAGCAACTTTAATTGCTAACAGGAAGACACAAAATCCTCGTCCCAGTAAAATTTTTCGAAGAAACAGCCGTCTGTTATTTTAAGTTCTGATTGGCTTAGAAATGAGTCGCCGTTGAGACAATTGTTCCAGGAAAATACATTTATATGTTAATGTTTTCCTAGAAAAACATTTTGTGGGGATCGAGAGTATTGATTTTGTCCACCTTTTCTCAGAAAACGCTCTTCTTCCAATAATGAATTTAAAATTGTTCCTTGCTTCCAGCATGTTAAAACGAACAAATTCAATTGCTAACGGGAGGACACAAAATCTTCGTCCCAGTGAAATTTTTGAAGAAACGGCCGTCTGTTATTTTAAGTTGTGATCACCGATGATTATAGATTCTTAAAAGCAAATATTCATTCTGCGTGACACATTTTTGAGATACGTTTTACCTGGTTTTTAAGAACAGCTTTTCACATGTGAAGAGTCATTTCCTTTTTCAGTGCTGTATAAACTTGTTACTTTTTCGAATAATGTGCAGTCTTACCTCATGTCTCTGGTATGCATTCAATCCTTTATGTTTGACGCGTCGATCTTCCCAGGCCCGTAGCAAGGCTAAAACAACTGAGTGGGCTTAGCAAAATGGTTGAACAAAACTACCACTCCCTCGCCCCGTTACTCAAAAAAAAAACCAGACTGATTGGGGAGTTTCTAAGATGCAACGAGAACATAATAAAACCCAGTAGATTTAGTAGGTAAAACAATAACTTTGCACCTGTATCACCCTTTTTGGTACGTTTTTTTGCCGTTTCTTTTACGAGGACTGCCATCGTTTATTTCAACAGCTTTTATGGCTTGAGATTGGTTGATTTCGATCCATTTTAGTTCTTATTTCTGATTCACAAGGCAGGAGTGCCTTTGTTGCTGTTGTATATAAAAACAAACTGTTAGCGAAGGAAGTAAACAACTTTTTAAAGGTTGTTAAAAAGGCACTTGCAGCGTCAGAGTTCAAGAGTGATTGCTGCACATTAATTTGGTTTAATTATTTTTTGGCAAAAATACGGGCCTGCTTCCATTTGAAACCACTCCGCTGAACGATCCAGTTACCGGAAAGACAGTTAAACACACGACAGAGGAAAAACTGATTGAATTTAAAGCTAGTGCTTTGAACGTTTGGCAAGTGTACAAGATATTCAACCAGAGTCCGGTCTACACTCAGTTGTTTTGCCCTTGGCACAGAACGCGTTGCACGTGCCTCAGTTCAAAAAGTTTTTTTTGTTGATTTTGTTAGATAGGATAAAATAGATAATATGTATGCGCCTACTTCAGAAAGAGTTACCGAAGAGTGTCTGGTCTTGCTTGGGATTCAAAAACACCCAACCTTACTTGAATTCACACGTTACAGCACATGCTGTTTACCCCTTAGTTCATGATTGATTCAGAGTTGAGGAAAAATCAAACTTCTATTAGTATACTGAACCCAGCTGTTTGTCAGAGGGAAGTCGTATAATGAACTGAAATGTTTTCTTTCCTTGCTTGGAAACTGCCTTGTTGTTGGTTGCGGATTTTGGGTGATTGAAGTCGGTTGGGCCACAAGTGATGGCTGGTAAATTATAGACCACTTGAATCACCTTTGAAAGGCAAATGAAATGAAAGGGCGTTGGTGTATGTTTGGTAATTTTTTGTTGTTGTGTAAATATTGTTACCCAGCCGAGAACGTCACAAAACAATAGAATATAACGAGAAAAACAAAGGCCCTGCACGTGCGTTTTGAATTTGGTACATTTCTCCACCGTGCTCGGCCAAACCACAACGTGAAATGACTAAATTCAAAGCTTTGTGGAGAACGTGAGCTCATGACGGTAATTTATTTAATCTCTGTCTCAACTTGAACGCCGTTTCCACCTGTTCTGTTACTGGATAGCGCGGCCACATTGTACAAGTTGAACGAATTGGAATAATCGCAAAGTAGTACAAGTAACGCGAACTTACATTTTCAAGCGACGTTTTCGTAAAGTCCCTAATATTAAGCTGGAGGAGGTGTACCTCTGGTAGGGGAAGAATGGTCAATTCAAGTCAAATATTCTAATTTTTGGATATAAATTTCCCTTCCAGACTGCGAGCAGTCGTACTTTTTAACTCAGATGACGCCCTCAAAGTAACGGTAAATTATGCAAATTAGCTGGGTTGATCCTTTACGCGCGCACTACAAAACTTATGAGAAGAAGGAGGCTGCTCGCGGTCTATTTCAATTTCAAATTCATACTGGATCCAGACTGGTCGTAAGTTGGACTGTCAAATGGCTAGACCGATCGTGGATAGAGGAAAGAAGATGGAAAGCACACACCAAAACGTTGTCCTCTGGACCTAACCAAACCTTTAACATTGAAAAGCTCATGGACGTTGCCTACTAATAGAGAAGTATTTTTGCGCAGCTTATCACTCTTCTGGAAAAGCAGATCTTAGTAGCGACTATTGAAATCCAAAAGGAAAATTGGGGGAACCACGCATTTTTTAAAGGTAACTAAGCGACAATAAATAATTCTATAAGCAGCAAAATACAAAGCAATGTATGGCGCTTTTTTTTTTTCCAAATTGAAGCTTTATTATCTCTGAAAAGTGCATGGTTACCCCCAATTTTCTTTTTGGATACCAAAATCACTTGCCAAGTTTTGCTTTCTCCATATAGTTTTAAAGCGAGCAAAAATATCCCTGTATTAGTAGGCACCACCCGAGTTTTTTGAGATGCGCAGAACGTATGCGCAGTAACAAAAGTAGGCACCGTCCTTAAGTGACGCTATCACAATATAGTTTAACAAAATTTTCCAAACATAATTTAATTCACAGTTCACGTAACAAATATAAAAATACTACAAACAGGACAATGAAAACAGCGTTGACACCCTCATCGTGCTCCTGTGAAACGTAAAACGGAAAATGAGTTGTAGTCAGTTAATTGACCCTGATATTTCTAAGGTTTTTTTACAATAGTTCTACTATAATTCGATTGAAATTGAATCAAAGGTGATCCTTTGGACCGTACCGTAAAATAAGAATTCAAGAATTCAAATGTATAAACGTTACACAACATGCATAAGAAAGGGTGACTAAGACACAGATAGACAAGTTCAAAATGTAAGTATATTTGTCCTGTGCAATTGAAGGTAGCCTTCTTATAGAAAGTAAAGTCTTGATTTACCGAGGGAAGCACAAAATAGCGCTTACAAAAACACTTACCAACAATTTGCCCTCCTAAAAGTACAATGTAAAATTAAAATAAAATATGAAGAAAGCTTACTGAAATATATGACGCCGAGTTTGCAGTTATTTTTCGGTTATCATTACCTGAGGGAGAGGTCTTTCGTAATGGTTATGTACCGTTAAATTTTCTGTGTTCATACTGAAAAAAAAAAAAAAAAAAGAAAAGAAAAGAATAGAAAAACACTCACTTACAATAACTGAAGAGGTAAGGAGTATTTTCGAAAATTTAAGGTGGCTCTGGACCCTTCCCTACCCTTTTTTACGCTTTGCAAAAAGTTGTATCGAGGCATGCTGATGACAGTTCCCAAACACTAAATGGGGTAAAAGAGCTCGCTCTTGGGTTATAACGGGTTAAAGCTAAACTAAGGCGGTGTTTGCAACAGGTTATACTGTTGCTATGGTAATCTGTTATGTCCAGAAAATGACCATGACATTTTCGTCAACGATTTGGCATTTGTTTGATGGCATAATTGTTGTGTTAAGAGATAGCATTTGGTTGTGGTATTGATCCTTCAAAGTACAAACGATGGAAAGTGTTGGAAACCTGTGTCATCCACCTTAAAGGGCCAACAAGAGTGTGTGCAGGGTTTTACCACAAAAGCGTTCGTTCTTTAAGGATGTTACATTGTTAAATGGTATCGTGGGTCCGTTCTTTCACCATCAGGAGTTTGATTGGCTCGCAGACCTCCTGCCAACGTCAATTTTATTTGATGTTTTGTGACACTTACTCATATGGCTGTTCAGCTTCTTGTTGGCCTTCTTCTTGTTGGCCCTGAGAAGGAACAAATAATGCTTGGTGTTAATGCCCCAGTGTTGTCTTGTAAGCCTCTTGAATTTGTAGCCTGTTTTGAATCTTGCTAACCTGTTGATGTATAGCCCCCTTTTGTAGGTATTCCAAGAGAGTATAACAAATGTGTTTTTTTAAGTAACCGATTATGCCACGGTGATTATAGCAATTCTTATTTGAAGTGGCAGGAGAACGCATATTTGAAAGCCAATGCGACTTAAGTTTTGTGTCTGTCTGTCTGGTAACGAACTCTTTAATTGGGTTCCTTATGTGGTTAAAATTTCAACGGTGAATAACCAGTTGAATAAGGATTAGGTGATCTCGCTTTTCGTTTTCCTTTTGGAATGGTAATTTCCTATTTTGTAAATACTTCATCTGTAGACCTGAGGCAAAATTAGCGGCGGATAATTTTCATGAAAATCAAGCAAGCCTAACTTGTACAAAAATTGATTGAATTTTTACTCTAACACGAGGTTACTAGGACCAATTAATATAAATGGAAAAGAATTGTTAATCGGCCGTGAATTACGCATAAGGTCTATAGACCTTTGAAGATCTATGAGCTCCTTTAGATTTTCAATTCAAATGATTCTTTGTACTTCTTTTCTCACAGGTGTGGCAAGTGTTAGAAGAATACAAGATTTAAATGGTTCTCTCACCTGATTTAAATAATGGCCATCCCCATGTTGGCCATTGGCCAGTTCGTTTCCGTCAATTTGCATGTCCTGTTCATAATTGCTGGTAAAGGGGAGCAAAACACAGGTAAGTCAAGCTTGTATTTGTAGCTGTATGAGCACAAACAGAAGTAACTTGATGGAAAATGCGTGCATATATTTTTTATACACGGACTGAGTATCCACTCTGTTTTTTTTATAAGAACCTTTTTTATAAGAACGTTGCGGCTGAGATTAACCAAAATTTTAAGAACGTATTAAGAACGTTCCTCAGGCTGAGACTCGATTAAAACTGTATATAAAAACTGTATATAAAATCAAGGTAACAAATGTAACATTAACAATGGTGACACACATCTCCGTTTGTCATAATTAGCAGTTCTTGATACCATATCAACACGTCCCGTTGATTTACTGAAAATACATGTAGTGTATACGATGTAATTTAAGAACATCTTAAGAACGTTTTCAGCCTCAAATCGCAAAAAAATATAAGAATGTTCAGCCTTAGCTCCATAATTAGACGTTCTTATAAAAAAAGAGTGTATTTGTTTTAGAAAATGAATGTCTTTAAAATTTTACATAACACCAAATCTACAATTGGCCAAGATCCATTCATTGAATTCTAACTTAGCGCTCAGATCTAGGATTATGATGATGATAACAATAATAGTAAAAATGATGATGATGATGATGATGATGATGATGATGGCGATGATAAAAATGATGATGATGATGGTTTATTAGTAAATGTCGACGAATATTTACAAGAATAACATAAAAATTCTATTTTCTTTTAATAACCCAAAAGGGACTGAGTTACAAGTTAGCAACTTGCATAAATTTATTACAAGCAAGAAGTTCTAGAAACCGTTACTATATAAACGGAAAAATAGTTACAAAGATTGAAAAAGCATACAAAAAAAAAAAAAATCTATCTGTCCGTCATTTTGGCAGCGTGTAATTGGTGCTATTGAGATTATAACCGTGGCATTGCAAGCGTGTAAGAGGTAGATGGTGGTGTCAACGTGATCCTGGTGATTGTATCGTCTTGAACAAAACGAAGTCACATCGAAGTTCGTGGATGAATAATGTTTTCGTTTCCAAAGCCTCTTAGCGAAGTGTACTGAGATTGAAACATTCCCGAAATTGCATTTAAAATAGGAAATATGCGATCAAGTCGCATTCAACTAATAAAAAGCCTGTCTAAAAAGCAATGCTTTATCTTGCTCGTAAAATCATTAATTCGGGGGTACACTTGAATTTGACTGAAATTTGAAGAGGTTTTAAGAATGGATAGAAGAAAGAAAATGATTTTTGGAACACTAACAGACAGTTGATACCCACGCAAGAGCACCCCGGGTTTCTAGTGGACTAACTTGGTATCCGTCTATTAATTATCAACCAAAAATTCTAATTTTAAAACTTCGCTAAATCTTCAATATTTCTTATTTCTCTTAATTTTACTACTCTTTTGAGAAAAACTATCTCCTCCCAAATATACCTAAAAATCACCCAAAAATTTACAAAACACCCCAAAACATTGATTTGTGTAATGAGCATAGGGTTTTTGTATTGCTTGAAACGCGAACGAGATATTTCCGTTGAACCGATTTTAAGCGGCGTGAAAACGGCTTTCAGGTGTACCCCCGCCTTAAGGGACTGGTTAGAGTTTAGGTATTCAACTAGCTGACTTGCTCCACAATCTGGTAGCTTGTTCTATTTATGATCGTTTGCGATTATGATCGCAGTCGCCAAAAAATGCAATCTGCCATCTGGGGAGGTGTTCTGCAGACAGGTGGTAGTTAGTAGAGATTCGGTGTGTTCCTAATCACGCGTTTAGTATATTTTCTTTCTGGAGTTTCAACAGCTTTGTTCCTTCTTACCTTTGCTCCTCGTCGGAGGCCATGTCTTCATCATTATCCTTTGAAAAGGAGAAAGACACTTAGTGTTATAATCACTTTGTATCACTAATCACAGTTTGAATGACGCACGAAACTAATATGACTATGCTACGATATTTGTGTAGTTATTGGTAAGAAACCGGGTTTCTACTACGTGTGCTCGTCCGGTAGAATGTTTTTTTTTTAATCATTACTCATTATAAAAGATCAAGTTCGGTATGACATGACACCTTGACATGTGGTATTGTTGACTCGCCCACATTACAACTCGTAAAAATATACAGCGATACCACACAACGAAAAGATTTAGTTAGAGCAGTAGTGCTGCTCAGTACCTTTACTGGATGTGAATAAGTCTTGGGACTCTATCCATAGACTCGGAATTATAGAACCCAATGACAATTTCTTTCCGCTAAAGACATACGGAACTAAATATTTAATTTCAAACTTCCCGTCTGATGTATGCTCGAAAGTGTTGATATGGTAGCTCACTAACTTTGTTCTTTATGTAGCAGTCATTTCAGCAACGAATCAGGATTTATTTGATCTATTAACAGTTAGCATTTATTAGGTCTTGCAGATTTTCAAGTTAAATCATTATCAGTACCACGTCTGTTGCAGGTATGGCAAGTTTTAGCCGAATCGGCAAGTGTTGAGTGGTGCCAGTCTTCACCTGATTTGAGGAAGGATTTTCTCCATGTTGCTCATTTACCCCTTCTCTCACTTCTACTTCCAAGTCTTGCTCCACTTCGGGAGGTTCTTCATTACCGCTATTAAAGAGCAACAAAACTCAGGTAAGCCAAGCTTATGCTCCAAACGGAAAATAGGCCATTTCCGAGTGTCTTGGAACCTCATGTTGTTTTTATTATGAAAATTAGTTTTCATTCATGTGAAAACAAAACTAATTTTCACCTGAAAGTTTACACTTAGCTTCGCTTTTGTAATGAGGCTCAGAGCAACTCGGAAATGGCCTATTTATAATAACTGTATGTTTAAATTGAAGTAACTTGATAGTGAGTGATTATATATTCACTATTATATTGAGTATGTTTGTATCAGAAAATGAACGAATTTTTGAAACGTATTCAAAACACTTTAAAGGCCAATATCGGTGTATTAAATTTCTCACTTATTCATGTGGCTTAGAGAACGAAACAAAACAGACCGCATCAATGTTGGTGTTTTTTGGTTTCAAGGATTCAGTTGATATCTTTCCCTTGGTGTTCTAGAAATATTTTGTAACTAACTGTAGGTATTGCTGCACCAATTTCGACAAGAAAGGTCAAAATCCACGGGAGCCTTTAATTTCGCAAGTAATACAACTCCGGAGGGAAAATCAGGCTGTTCTAAAATTTCCTCTAACGCGCGCTAGAGTTACTTATTAAGTACAACTTAGTCTTTTGCCAGTTTTACTTTCTTTGCGAAGTTCAAGCGGCCTTCATCTTACCTTTTGTCCTCGTCAGAGGCCCTTTGTTCATCATTATCCTTTGAAAGAAAATATGCGTAGTTAGTCTTGCATGCATATGGTGTTGAAGTGGAACTATCCGAAATTTTACATTCTTAGTTAACTGCTTACAGTTAATGTACAGAAAAACGGGAAGACATTTCCTCGTGTTCTTATTGTTAAAACACTGCTGCTCATTATCTTCAAACGTTTAACTTGATTACAAAATTGGCCTCCAGTCAGATTTATACTTAAGAAATGATCACGTCGTTAGGCAAAGCAAACAGCCATGTTATCCATCTCCTCTTAGTACAGTTCGAATGATGCTCGAAACGAGCACGAATATACGGTGATATTTTTATCCGTTGTTTATATTTTGACTCGCCCTTTACAACACAGAAGTACTGCTGCTTGGTACCTTGCCTACATATCAATTGCTACACGTGTTCTGAAGGATAACAGTGATTTAAACCTGATACAGCTGTGTTCCGTAAGACACATAATGTGGTAAATATTGAAGGGGCAGTGTCACCTATTTTTTACTGCTTAGTTTGTATGACAGTTGTATCAGTGGAACTGTTAAAATAATGGTCCAGATTTGTTATTAAACAACTACCCTACTAGAGCACAGAAACGAGTATAAATTATTATTGGCTGTGAATGGCTAGGATGGAAATAGATTCCAGCTTGGTTCTTCCTGTGTATTTTTGAGAAATCACTAAGAAAACTTTGTTCTTCCGTAGTGAAATCACTTAATATATTTTTCACAATGCTCTTAAACTTTTTACTTACACTTAATGCACGGTTTTTCTCGGCCATCAGGAATCTACAAAAGAATAGATAAACGCTACTGTTATTGATTTAACACACACGTATAAAACTGTACTTGCTTTTTGTATAGTCGTACTTGTAGTCACGAAAATTGTATGGAATTCTGACAATTCCACGTATGGCTAGTTTTGGACAGGAGTCTGTTGTACGTTTACCGTGTTTCAGACAAAAAAAGTAAATAAATAAATAAATAAATAAATAAATAAATAAATAAATAAATAAATAAATAAATAGATAAATAAATAAATAAATAAATAAATAAGTAAATAAAAAAAAAATGAGTTACGGCCACGGAGAACGGACTCATGGACCAGGAATGGATATAAAACAGACTATCACAAAGGTATACAAATAGACCAAGAAGGGGGTACAAAATGCGAGGTAGATTACAGAAGAGTGTACAATCTCGATAAACTTTGGCAAAATCGGAAATTTAAAATGATTTTACTAAAAATTTCTCAATTGTCATTTTTGTCTTTTATACCTTATCGTTACGTCAAATCTTTAGCAAGAAAGTCATCGATTTGTTGTTTACTTCCCAGCCCGTGGGAACCTGCTCTTCTGATGACCATCAGACACGTAACAAACATTTTAAGACTTCCGGCACGTAAACGTTTAGATACCAAACTTTTGGACTATTTTTCGTAATTGGAGTAGCAGTTGCGGCAAATTTTCGACCAATTCAACCAAATTTTCAACTTGCATAGCTTCCAGAATGTTAAACGCTTCAAGCCAGGAAAACAGTTTCTTAGCTGTAAGGTGTAAGCAATCGCTTACGGCTGTGCGTAAATCAGTGAAGCTTACCATGAAGCGGAAAAAGATGAACCTCTCATTAGCCCCTGCAGTGGAACCTCGATTTAACGAACTCTATATAACGAAGTCCTCGGTATAACGAAAACAATATTCTGCAGCCCTTCCTTTTAAAATTGATGGCACATAAAGTCGATACAACGAACCCTCGAAATGACGAACCAATTTCCCTAGTCTCTTGGCACTTCCTTAAATCGAGGTTCCACTGTATACGGGAAAAGCGATCTTCTTGGAAGGATGTCCATGTCCCTTAGTGCTTATAGCTCCCTGGTAAGACATAAGTTTGTGTCCTCCAAGGAAGCGCACAGAGAAAAGCGACATTGTATGTAGGTTTAATGATTGTGAGGTCTTTTAAAAAGTTCTAATGCCAATAAATTGCGCACAGAAACAGAAAGCCAATCAAACATTTAAACGATGGCAAGGGAAAATTACACTAACCGGGAAAGGCCGTCCTAGTTGAAGTTTCACGTGATCTTAGGTCTGTCGCGAAGTGCAAGTGCCTTACGTTATAAAAAGGGCCAAGTTCTTGAAAGGACGTAAGATGACACGGTCAGTGAGTATCGGCTAGGCCGACATCACTTGATCCCTGTCCTTTTTCTCTGACCTTTTATCGAAAACTTTTGGCACTAGGAAAAGGATTTAAAGAAAAAAATTGGAGGGATGTAGCTGTGACAGAAAGCGTCCAGTCGTATTTTGAACTCTCCATGTACATTTCTCTGTATTTTTTCCCGCGAACTATTTTTAGTAGCAGTTCACGGCTGGTTCGCTATACAGACAAATGTATGGAAAGTTCAGAACACGACTGGACGCTTTCTGGCACAGCTACATCCCTCCAATTTTTTTCTTAAAATCCTTTTCCTAGTGCTAAAAGTTTCCAATTCATGAATTTTTCAGAAGCAATGATTTATGAAAATTATTTCACATCGGATTTCCAAACAAACACTGTTACTTCAAGCCTGTTTGCCTACCCGTCAAAATGGCGTCGAAAACCGTGATAAGGCCTATTGTCATTTTTGTCTTTTCTACCTTATCGGTAGTTCAAGTCTTTACCAAAATAGTCATCGATTTGTTGTTTACTTCCCAGCCCGTGGGAACGTGCTCTTCTGATGACCATCAGACGCGTGACAAACATTTTAAGACTTCCGGCGCGTAACTTTTAGATACAAAAAAATTGGACTATTTTTCGAGTAGCAGTTGCGGCAAATTTTCAACCATTGTTTGCATAGCCTCCAGAATGTTTAACACTTCAAGCCAGGAAAACAGTTACTTGGCTGTAAGGTGCAAGCATTCGTCGGGCTAAACTATCAATTGAGTATCACTTACGGCTGTACGTAAATCAGTGAAAGCGGAAAAGGGTGAGCCTCTCATTAGCCCCTGCAGTGGAACCTCGATTTGACGAACTGTATGTAACGAAGTCCTCGGTATAACAAGACTGAACGATATTCTCCAGCCCTTCCTTTTAAAATTGATGGCACATAACCTCGTTACAACGAACCCTCGAAATGACGAACCAATTTCCCTAGTCTTTAGGCACTTCCTTAAATCGAGGTTCCACTGTATACGGGAAAAGTGATCTTCTTGAAAGGATGTCTGTGTTTCTTAGTGCTTGAAGCTCCCTGGTAAGACATAAGTTTGTGTCCTCCAAGGTAGTGTACAGAGAAAAGCGACATTGTATGTAGGTTTAATGATTGTGAGGTCTTTTAAAAAGTTCTAATGCCAATAAATTGCGCACAGAAACAGAAAGCCAATCAAACATTTAAACGATGGCAAGGGAAAATAACACTAACCGGGAAAGGCCGTCCTAGTTGAAGTTTCTCGTGATCTTAGGTCTGTCGCGAAGTGCAAGTGCTTTACGTTATAACAAAAGGCCAAGTGCTTGAAAGGACGTAAGATGACACGGTCAGTGAGTATCGGCTAGACAGCTCGTGGCCGACATCACTTGATCCCTGTCCTTTGTCTCTGACGTTATTCGGATTCCCGCGTTATCTCAAAGGTTTGCATCGTACAATTTATCAACTGCTTACAATAGTTGATCTTTTGGGATCATGAAACTAATTTCTCTGGATATTTTAATATGCTTGCAGTCTCTTCCAATGTCCAACCATTGGCCACGTAGAACATGAAAAATAAAGCCTTTTTGCGGATTGCCTGTTATGTGTACAGAGACTTACCTTATCATATTGTTTAAAGTTTCATGAATCTCTTTTCTAGAGTGGTGTGTAGGGAAAAAATGACATTTTATGGCAATTTCATGATTGTGAATTCTATTGTCAAACTTTCTTACATGCAGTGAAATGAAATGAGTTGAGATAAATCGGGGAAATGGTGCGGCCTACATACCCGACAATCTCGCTTCGATGCTTTTGCAATGTTTAGCGCTGTTCCATAAGAACGATTGCCACGAATGTTTTAATTACGTCGATCGCTCATAAACAAAGCACGTTAATTTGATATACCAGCACCAAAGAACCATGAATTATGATGTTTCAATCCAATCGTAACTGTGGCACGCGAACTGCGACTCTTCGTGGCTCCTCAGCAGCTCGAAGGATAGGTAGCCTTAGCTTTTATTGATTCGTCTCGTTAAAAGTTATTCATAGAGAAGAGTCTTGCAGTTGCAATTATAGAAGAGCAGTAAAATGCTCTGTGTCGTTTCGTGTGAAAACAATTGTCCCAGTTCGTAGGAATGAGCTCTTTTGATTGGTTAGATATTTATAACCATAAGACGCGTGACAAACATTTAAGTCTTCCTGTATGTAATTTTTAGATAAAAAGTTGGCTAGATTTCAAGTAGGAATTTGCGGAATGTTTTTAAACAGTGCTTTGCACGCTGCAGCTTTCAGAATGTCTACCGCTTCAGGCTGATAAAACTATTTCTTGGCTTTTAGCTCCAAGAATGTTCGCCGGGTTAAACTATCAATTTAGTATTACTTAATACGACTGTACGAAAATGAAGCTTACTAAACCGGAAAAGATGAGCCTCTCTGCTCTAAGCCCATGTAGCCCATATATCTCGATTAAACGAAATGCTAAGGGACTAGGGAAATTGGTTTGTCATATCGAGGGTTCGTTATATCGAGGCTCTGTTCCATACATTTTAAAAGACTGGACTGGAGAATATCATTCGTTATGCCGAGGAATTCGTTATATAGGGGTTCGTCAAATCGAGGTTCCACTGTGTACGGGAAAAGCGATCTTCTCCGATGTCTGTGCCCCTTAGTGATTGAAGCTCTCTGGTAAGAAATAAGTTTGTGTCCTCTAAGGTAGTGTACAGGGAAGAGTGACATTGTATGGAGTTGTCATGATTGTGAGGTCTTATAAGTTAAATTCTAATGCCAATAAATGTTGCACTGAAACAGAAAGCAATTAAGCATTTAATTGATGGCAAGAAAAAAATAGCACTAACCGGGAAAAGTTCCCCTAGTTGAAAATTCTCGTGATCTTAGATTTGTTGCGAACTGAGTGCAAGTGCCCAATATCTGCAGGTGCTTGAAAAACGTAAGATGGCGGTCGGTGGGTATCGCCTAGACAGCTTTTGGCTTATCTCAAAGGTTTGCAGCATACGGTTAATTAACTGCTTACAGTAGTTGATCTTTTGGGATCCTGAAACTAATTTCTCTTGATATTTTTCTATGCCTTCAGTCTCTTCCAACGTCCAACCACTGACCACGCAAAACGTGAAAAATAAAGCCTTTTTGCGGATTGCCTGCTATATGTACAGAGATTTACCTTATCATATTATTCAAAGTTTCATGAACCTCTATTTTAGGGTGGTGTGTAGGGAAAAATGACATTGTATGGCAATTTCATGATTGCGAATTCTATTGTCAAACTTTCTCACGTGCAATGAAATGAATTGAGTTGAGATAAATCGGGGAAATGGTGCGGCCTACATACCCGACAATCTCGCTTCGATGCTTTTGCAATGTTTAGCGCTGTTCCATAAGAACGATTGCCACGAATGTTTTACTTACGCCGATCGCTCATAAACAAAGCTCGTTAATTTGACATACCAGCACCAATCCAACCGTAACTGTGGCACGCGAACTGTAACTCTTCGTGGCTCCTCGGCAGCTCGAAGGATAGGTAGCCTCAGCTTTAATTGATTCGTCTCGTTAAAAGTTATTCATAGAGAAGAGTTTTGCAGTTGCAAATATAGAAGAGTAGTACGCTCGGTGCCGTTGTGAGTGAAAACAATCAAAAGCGATCGTCGAGCAATTTTTTTTACCCTCCCAGCTCGTGGGAATGAGCTCTTCTGATTGGTTAGATATTTATAACCATAAGACGCGTGACAAACATTTAAGCCTTCCTGCATGTAATTTTTAGATACAAAGTTGCATAATCGGCTTCAAGTAGGAATAGGCCTTATCACGGTAACGACGCCATTTTGACGAGTAGAACAGTGTTTGTATGGAAATCCGATGTCAAATAATTTTCATAAAACATCGCTTCTGACAAATTCATGAATTGGAGACTTAAGGCACTATGCAAAGGATTTTACAGAAAATAACTGAGGAATGTAGCTGTTCTAGAAAGCATCTAGTTGCGTTTTGTCATTTCCATACATTTGTCTGTATAGCGAACCAGCCGTGAACTGCTACTAAAAATAGTTCGCGGGAAAAAATACAGGGAAATGTATGGAAAGTTCAAAACACGACTGGACGCTTTCTGGCACAGCTACATCCCTTCAATCCTTTTCCTTGTGCCAAACGTTTCCAATTCATTAATCATGATTGTGAGGTCTTACAAGTTAAATTCTAATGCTAATAAATTTTGCACTGAAATGGAAAGCAATTAAGAATAACACTAACACTAACCGGGAAAGGCTCTCCTAGTTGAAAATTTTCGAGATCTTAGGTTTGTCGCGAACTGAGTGCAAGTACCCAATATCTGTAGGTGCCTGAAAGGACGTAAGATGACACGGTCAGTGGGTATCGTCTAGACAGCTTGTGGCCGACATACCTTGACCGCTGTCCTTTTTCTCTGACGTAATTCGGATTCACGCGTCTCTTTTTCTCAAAGGTTTGCAGCACATGATCAATCAGCTGCTAACAATTAATAGTTGATCTTTTAGGATCCTAAAACGAATTTCTCTGGATATTTACTTTGTTTGCAGTCTCTTCCAGCATTCGGCTACTAACCGCGTAGAATATGAAAAATAAAGCTGCTATGTGTACAGACGCCTACCTTAAAAAATATTATTCAAAGTTACAATGAACTTCCAATCTAGGGTGGTGTGTAGAAAAAAATGACATCGCATGGCGGTTTCGTGATTGTGAGTCTTATTATCAAACTTTCTATTGCCGACAAATTTGGCACTTTTGATGTTTAAGAAAAGGAAAAACAAAACAAAATAACAATCAAGCATTTGGAGAATGGTGAGAGGAAATAGTAAACCTCGAACCGCTTTCCTTACCGTTTCTTTGGTCCTTTCTCAAAAAATGTTACTAAAAAAATTCAGTCTTATTGATGAACTGATCTTCGTGTTCGCTAACAGTCAATAAAGTACGAGCTGTCTTTGAAAAGATGACTTTTTAATGACATTTCTTTGTTATCGCCCTCAAATTTAAGCCAGTCGTCGCATTTACGGCACGGCCAAATATATTGTATAAGTTTGTTTTCTTGTGTTCAATGTATCCTAGCTTTCCCCTTGTTATGAAGTAGACAATAGACAATCTTGTTTTCATGAACAAAAGTGACGTAAAGGAATGGATACTTCAATCAGATCTAGAGGCATTTAAGCGGAGAAAGTACAGATCTGAAGAAGCTTTTTTATAGTTTTAGTTGAGCGCCACTCGTTTCAAACCCCGATCAGATCAAGGAAGGAATCGAGTATGTTAATCTAAACCAACTACAGTTCAAGAAAGTACTACCGGTACTCCCAGGAAAGAGGAACGGAAAAAAAACAGCTTTGACTAAAAAAAAACGTCAACATCACGGGATTTAAACTTCCTGTGTTTGTATTACGAAATACCTTCCTTCCTGCGAAAGCAGACAATATTCGCTCTATGTACTAATTGCCAATTATTCCCAGGAGAATCGATCCTTTGTCTTTTTGGAAGAAAAGAATACATGCCAGCGCAAATATAACCAATTCCAAAATAGGCTACTGTCTAGATTACCGTCACATGATCTGTAATGGGACAACAAAACAACGAAGCGAGTAAAGTCTGTTGCGACCCGACAAGCGACAATTGCAAATATTTTGGCACGAACGAGCTAAGTAGGCGTGACGTTAATAATTGGTTTTCTGATAGGGGGAGTGTGTAAAAGCTGCCTTAGTGGCTCCCAGGGGCTATAGTTGTATGATTTGTTAACAAATGTCACAGCGTGGTAGGTGGTTTAAAAAATGTTTGTCTTGAGATTGACAGTTAAGTATCATATTGTACTTATTTTCTGTGTACTCAACACTCAGCTGGTAAGTTTATGCCTCCTGGATCAAAACAAAGAAAACGACAATGAACTGTTAATTGCTTTTCATGACGAAAATGATCTCGTCAAAAGGATGAATACCGTTCACCACAGGGAAGCCCTTCTAATTATCCAAACCACTTTTCATGTCACTTTGGATGAATGGCTGTCAATTAATCCTAACAATTGACTTGTATTACATAAGCATTGATACATTCAAGTAAAGACCACACGCGAGGTACATCATTAATCAAAACTATCTTGCAGCCCCTAAAGATTCTCTTGGTGTCGTAACATATGCTCAGCTTCAATTACACGGCCAATTCTACAATGTGGAGTTTGATCGCCTTGTATTGTAGCTGTAGCATGCGATTTTCTGGTTATTGCTAATAACTTTTTCATTTAATACATGTTTAGAAGCAAATTAACAGCTGGATATTGCATGACTGTATTTTGCTGTTTACTCTATAATTAGAAACCGACATTGATAATCATCTTTGTCTCGCTTTGTAAACACAACCTGTGTCTCCCATGCAAATTACAATTGACGCTCTTGCTTTTGTTCATGGTTTCTAATTTAGCGATATTTTCGGCTTTTTAACTCATTATAAATTTTGAGGCCTTTGATTTACGACCTTATGTAGGATTGACTGACGTAAATGTAATTAACTGTACTGTTGGGGGCAAGTTGTTTGTCGAAAGTGTAGAGTGATCTGAGTTCACATGTTATTCTGGCCTTTCCTTTCTGTGCTTTACTAGTGATCCAAAGTAGGCTTACAAAATGACGCTAAGAGATCTACTGTATAAAATACTGATTTCTTTTCGAGTTGGCCTGGCTCAAACGTCGAACTTTACACGTGCTGAACCTAATATAAATGTGCAAAAGTTATTGGTTTTGCTAATTGCATTAGGTTAGGCACATGTGAAGTGTGGTTCGACGTTTGAAACGGATAAGAACCATGTAATGTGTCGTCTTAATCCTTGTAAATCTGACCGTGTTATGTATACAATTGCGGCTTATGGTTGGGAAGTGGCACCAAGCGATTAACCTATGTGAAGTGTTTGCTATCAGAATAGAAGTCAATTGTGCAAAAGAATAACTCTATTTGTTTCCTAAATGAAATGAATTGAGCGGCTTTGATAAATCAGTAAAATGGTGCGGCCTACACACCACAAACTCGATTCGATGCTTTTGCAATATTTAGCCCTGATCCATAAGAACGATTGCCACGAATATTTAATCACGTCGATCGTTTGTAAACAAAGCGGATTTCACGACAGAACCATGAGGTTACATATCTCAATCCCACCGTAACTGTCGCCACACATTGGGAATTTTTGACGTGAACTGCGACTCTACGTGGCTCCTTGGCCTCTTTAACTGCAGTCAAATGGACGCGCAGTTTTCCATTGATTTGTCTCGTTAAAAGTAATTCCATACGGAGTACAGTCGAACCTGTATTAAGCGGTCACCCTCGGGGAATGGCTTAGTGACCGCTTAATACAGGTTGCACAGAATACATCACTTGCTTGGTTAAGAAAGTTCGGCGGTAGAATAGTATGACAAATGGAGAGCATGGTATTGAAACAGACTAGTAAAACATTAACGCCACGATTCTGCAACTCAATAGAAGCTCAATTGCCTGGCACGCTATTTGTTACCATATTTAAGTGGTTTCCTTTTACAAGGTGACCGTTTAAAACAGGTCAAGACAATAGAAACAGCTCGCTGGGACTTAGTATAGGCCGACCGCGACCGCTTAATAGAGGTGACCGTTTAATACAGGTCAGGATTACAGTAAATAAGGGAAGTAATTTTTGGGACTTTGACAACTGACCGCTTAATAGAGGGTGACCGCTTAATACGGTGCCGCTTAATACAGGTTCGACTGTAGTTTTCGGGAGTTTTGCAGTTGTATAATAACACAAAAAAGAGCGGTAAATGCTTCGTGCCTTTGCGGGTGAAAACGTTTTCGACTTGGTGAAAATGGTCTTAGTTTATTGAAAGCCGATCGTCGAGCCATTTTTCTTACCTTAGTGCGGTTTTAAAACGATTTTCCTCTGGCAAAAACTAATCGACTGCTTCACTGTCACGCTGTGAGATGACATTCTAGTCATCGAGTAACCTTTAAATGAAATAAAATATTTCGCTCGCGTGTTTATTTATAGTGTACCCAATTTGAGCTTATCTCTAGCGGCTGAGAACTATGAGAAGCATTTGTATTCGTAGGCTGTCATACACTGGTTCGGAGCTTCGTTAACAGGTGTCGATTTTAGGGATACTAAGTGTTAAATAAGTTCTCACCTCAGCTTTAGCTCAGCTCTAAGCTCCCTTCACAAATGCTTGAATAGCGAGACCGGAAACTGCATAGCAATCAGTTGGATCGACTGCGGTTTTCCAGTCCTCTCTCGTTTCGACAACGCCTGGGGGATATTTGATTCGTCTCCTTTACCAAGTTTACCTCAAGATTCACCGCGAAATATGGCTTGGGATCTCAAATTTAATCTTTAGTTTTCGCTGATTCCTATCTACAATTAGTCGAGATCTCTGTATAGTGCGGCTCTATACGGTAAAAAGCAGAACAAGGTGAAAGATAGGTGAAAGCAAACCCACGGTGACTTGGCTCCCTTGCTAACGACAAAGACATCCGAATTTTAACACTGGTCAAAGTTGACGGTTTTTTAGACCTTATGTGACGGAATCTATGTTGGACAGTTATGCCAGTCAAAGGTTTTGTGGCATTCTCTAGAAGAAAACCAAATTAAATTGTGCCATAGCCATTTTCTTGCAGCCTGCTTATACCGAAGAAGGCGTATATCTTCCTTCAGCTGTTCAGTTTTTGAGACTGTTGATTTTTTCTGGCTCTTTTGACACGTCGTATTTCACTCTTCGATAAACCAGGCTAAGCTTAATAATTTCACACGAGCAATGTTCAAGAACGTAAACATTCCGTTGAATGGTATGTAGGCTACAAGTCCATAGATTGTAGATTCGGTTCTTGACTAAGTTGAGTCGTATTCCAGGGTAATGAATTTCATCGACTAAATTAGTCCTCACCTTCCGAAATATTACAACTTGTACTTTTCGTGTTCGTAACCGGCGGCGAGTCATGAGGGTTCAAAGCGGTCAAGAGATTTCTCTTACTCTCAGTTCTTCTACAAAATGGCGCTTGTTCCTCAAATGCCTGTCATTTCTCCGCTCTGTTAGCCTTTGTATAAAGATTCTCATCCTATGAAGGAAAACCGGCCCATAACATAGGCTGAGCATATTTAGGTGTGTTTGAAAACGGCATTGCCAATCCATGCTATTTGTTTCTGTGAAAGAAAAAGAGAAAAGAAAAACAATACGCCGGTTTGTTAAGCGAGTTTTCCTAAGATCTCCCATTATTTCTGTTATGAGTAGCTAAAATAAAATCTACCACTCTCAGCTTTGTGCGATTTTGGAATTTTTTAACCACCTTTTGCTGCTCTTTTGCAACGTATCGCAATTGTGGTAGCCCAAACTCCTTTCTATTTGAAATAGCTAAAAGAAAAGACGCAAACGGTGAGCCTTAGCCTTTTAAGTCATTTGTAATATGGCAAACTAATAGGTGAAGAAAGCAGTAGAAGCAGAAAGGATCCAGGTATCCTCTTGCTCCACAAGTCTGTGGTAGTCAGAAAATAATAAATCATAAACTTTGCATTGTTTTGTTACTGAATTTTTCGAATGAAGAGTTTTTTTTTTTTTTTAGAGCAGTTTAAAATGTCAGTATTGAGTGAGAGACCTACCCGGTAAATAAATAAGTAAGTGTATCAGAAGTGTATTCAAAGTAACATAATGCGGCGATCGACTTGATTGTGACATCCACTTTCAATGTTACGTGCATAGCGACTATCTTCAGTCTTAAGTGTATTCACGACTGATTTACTTAGGGTTGAGCTCGACTTCGGGCAATGAAGGAAGGTTTATTTATCTTCAGTCTGACATGGGGGAACATCAAGAATTTAATCCGAGATCGATAAATTGACGGTTTTGAAATTCACGCCTTGCGAACAAAACTACCGAAAGTTATTTGAATTTTCCTAAGAGCCGTGCAAAGTTAACAGGTAGCACATTTATCAACCGTTTTAGGTTAGTGGTCGTAGTTAATTTGACGTTACGACAGATAGCGGCGGTCGCTATTTTTTGCTATGCACGTAACACCGAAATTGGCTATGACGTAAAGGGTATTTTCTTCCTTTCCATGAGCCGCCAGCCACTTAATATTTTTCAAGAAAAGGAAAGATGACTGGGACCATAGCTGGGACATTACATTTTCAATTGAACATGCCAACTTCTCAGCCTCTTACCTGCTTGAGTCTTGGGCCGTCTATTCTTACGTAAATACTGCGAAAGTCTTTTATTTATTTAGTCTGTCACCCGCAGTTCAAATATATTTTTTATTTATTCGTATTTCGGTATAACAATTAACGCAATTGTTTTTCTCGGAAACGTCACTGTAGTAAAGAATACAGATGTAAATTAATGTTTCGTGGAAACGTCCTAATGACATGTGTGAGCCAAAAGCAAAGTTTAACTTTAAACTCGGCTGTTTTTCTCGGAAAAGTTTATGTAGTGAGCCATTCAGATGTAAATAGATGTTTCGTGGAAACATGATGACAAATTGACAACAGAAAACTCAGCCAATCAGGTGAAGGCAAAATATCAACACAAACTTTCTCGGAACGTCGCTTACAACGCATATCAAGAGTAAGCTACAATATCTTAGGTTTCTGAACGTGGTACCTTTGAATTTCAATCTTTCTGTCATCAAAAACTATCGAGTAGAATACCACTGGCCCGAACAATGGAAACACTTCGTAATGACGGTAAAGTCTTATGAAACCAAACCTGACAACGTTCTATGAAAGGTAAGTTGACCACTAGTGTTATCATGACTTCCTTGTTTAAAATATCCAGTGCATTTAACATCATGATCATACTGTTATTGGCAAAGCACGACTTTCCCGGGTGATTTAAATTCTACAGTAAGCTAGTGCACCATTAATTTAAATAATTCAGTAAATTTGTGTGACATTTGTTTTTTCATTCTAATACTCGGCTAAGATTGATATCGTATGAAAAAATTTTCAAGGTTCAGTGGTTTGTCTATCAACATATGGAAGATAGGAAGGGGACAAGTTGGTGTCTTGCACAAGAACCCTGCCTGGATTGAGATGTTTTTGCTGATTGTAGCCACTGTTAGTATATTCAGATACCGTTAATCCATGCCGTCAGAAATAGTCATTTTCTGTTATCACTCCAGAGAGTGAATCGCCAAAAACGCTTTGTTCTCACCGGTTGATAGTCACTGCAGATTCAAGCACGGATTGCAGAACTTTTTTTAAAAATAGTGCTTCCCTTCCAACTTGAGTTGTAGCGATCGTCAGTGCTTAGAGCAGCACACGCAGGTTGGAAGAGCTGTGAATATATATTTAACAATTATTCCAAGCGCCGAGTTGGCTATCTATCATCTCATATCCAAGAAGCGTAAAAATGTATTTGCAGATGTTGCTAATTTCTCTTTGCAAGAACAACCAGACACAATTTAATGATCTGTATTTCTCGGGCAAGATATAATGGCTCATATACCATGGCCGCTGACCCATGTAGGAATATCAACAAACTGAACACAACGCAATGTTTTGTCAACTTTATTATATAATTTTTCTTTTATTTATTGCTCAGAATTCCTAGTTTTATATATGTCATACAAACTCGCATTTTTAAAATTAAATAATTTATATAACATTATTCTTGCGTTTCCTTTTCTTATAAACGAGGTACTTTGTACACAAATTTGTATTTGGAATACCAATTGATAAATTTTTAACCTGCCAAAACACTGTTACAACTTCATTCTTTTCACAAAAATTCAAGCAGAGACAATTTCTTCAGGCCAAAGATCTTCGATAAATCAGTGTCCACAGGGTAGGGATAATTACCTAAGAAAAAAAAAAGTACATTACGTGAACTCAGTTCAACATGTTGAAGACAGGCACAAATGTTTTTTGGAATACATTTTTGCTTAATTATATCTGAAAAATGGTTGGTTACCCCCAATTTTCATTTTGGATTTTAATTGCCCTTTCTGAGATCTGCTTTCCGCGCAAAGTTATAAACCACGCAAAAATACTTCTTCGTTAGTAGGCACGGTCCTTAACAACGCATAATATACCAGAGTAATATTGACATGTATTTACCCAGTTGCTAATTTAACCTTACTTACTCAGTTTGGTTCTGAACACTGTTTCACCGGTAAGCCTCTATCAGTATAACGGTACTAAGGAGGAAGGAATATCGCCTCATTAGCCTTGTATCTACCTGGATGTGTCCCACCAGATTGAAAATGTCCAGTGTTATATTGCTATCCATTAACTGTAATGCTAGACCTGACTACCATTCACTTTTGTCCCGTATAAAAGAAAACTTTGGATTAAGATTTTGCAACAGTTTGTCGTTGTGTGAAGTTTTGGTCCGGTGAGCACATGAAGAAGGCTGTTTTCGTGAAAAATGGTTGGAGTCACTTTTCCCATACAAAGTTTTCTTTGCTCCAAACCAGTTTGGTTTATACCTCCATGTTTTTCTGTTATCTAACTCTTCTCATATTAACTTTCCAATATAGTTTTTATGATGCTCTATCCTACTCCCTTGCCTTTTACGGATCCTACCATGGTTTTCTTTGAATTCGTATGCCAAACTCGACCTTGAAGGAGATGAACACGACTTCGAATTTTGACAGATTTCTTGACTATAGCAACTAACCTGAATACTCTGTGGCAGTAGCATTTGCAGGGCTGGTGCCCTAAAAACGAAGACAAAATGCTATTAACGCATAAATGAAGCATTTTTCACCTATAAAAGTTTTCAAAACAAATCATCCTGGTGACAGTTGAACTTTCATGTGCTTGTGAAAAGCTACTTGAAGATCGTTGCAACGCAGAATTTCTTAAGTCCACGTTTTCCTATTTAGGTTTTCAAAGAAGCCATCTGTTCGAATTCATCATTTTCTTTTTCTTATTTAATGGTGCTATCCTGATGGTGTCAGTTTGTGGCGTAAAATCGCTGAAAGTACGCGTTTCGCTCGCTTTTTATAAGCACCAAGGCATCCCTGGTTACATACGCATCATCAATAATATTGACAGTATCCTTGCTCCTGGAACATGGGTGACAGCGATGTGTTGCGATTCTTAAACTCTTTTGGCCCCACCCTCCTCTCCCGGCCTTTTCGCGAAACCAAATAATCAAAATGTTACGTCGCTACCAAACTTGAATTTTGGGATCGTTAGTATTCCGTTATGTCGGCGTTCGAAGGAACTGACAATCGAGTTTGATAGATGAGTACAAAATCAAAAACAACTTTTTCTTGCTTCACACCGCCCACGAAGACGTCACTTAAAAATTACATTCGCGTGCCTACGCCTTTTTTTAGAGGGCGGAAAAGCAATGTATCAAAATATGTTGAGAGCAAATATCTTGATTTTGCTTGCATGAACCACAACGCCCACGGGAAATTCGCATTCCTTCAAGTAATTTCGTTGGAGTCAGCTATTGTTTTACTCGGTTAATTTTTTGTGTTTCGACGTTGTTGTTTTCGTAGTTTCCGTCGCTGCTTAAGTTCCGAAGTTAAACAAAGAATCTGGTTTCCCAGTCGCTAGGGAACCTGCTTTTAATCCATCCTTGTGGCTCCTTACTTATTTTGTGTACTTACGCGATTGGCCAATGAACATTGCTGGGTTCTGTACACTGCAGAAGCCTCTTTCCCAGCAGTGTGTATCCAGGTTGTGGTGTTTCCTGTTATGAAGATAATGTTATGGTGATTGGCAGTCCAGTTAAGATGAAAGAAAAGGATTTGTAGTTTAGAAAGAAATTCCTTGCCTCAATGCCGTTCGTAGTGGCGGGCGCCGTTGTAGTTAGTAATTCATTTGGTTGAATCTGCGTATTGTTCTGAAAACAAAAGATCAGTTTCGTGAGACAAACTTTGAAGTTGCAATGCTCAGAAAATGGTAATGTAACGAAATTCGGCACTAGCAAAACCAAGGTTTCAAGTTATAAAAGTAACTACTTATGCTGTACAATTACTTCATGGAGGTAATAAGAAAAGACAGATTTGCATCATATTGTCTAAGGGCTTGAGATTTAAAAGGGTAGTGCTAAAGTGTCATTTAGGTCGTATTAATAAAAGAGGAACTAAATTTTCAATTTCCTTTTTTTTACAGGTATGAGTGGATTCCCCAGTTTGGCAAGCAATTCACATACAATGTAAATGCGACTTACCTGATCACACGTTGCTTGACTTCCCAGAGAGCAAGTGTGGCCTGAACTTGGTAATTGCTGTCCATTAGCTTCCATGCCTTGAACTGTTTCTCTAAGCAACAACAAAACACAGGTAAGCTTTCAATAAACATAGAAGTTCTTAAAAAGTTCGTTGAAGCTGGTGGCAAAAGTTCGTTGAGGCTGGTGGCAAAACTCAAATTAACATTTTAGACAAAATAAAATATCATTGATTTATACCTCCACTCCATGATTCCACTAGACATTTAGGAAGACTTTTTTTTTTTGGTTAGTCAGTGAAAGTTTTGTGAACTCGAAATAGATCAGTGATGTCCGGTGTGTTGACCGCCAGAATTTCGGCAGGACATTTATTTGTGTTTTGTCGTGCGTGGGTGTGCGAAGCCGTTTCGTAATTGACCATAAAATTTTACGCTAGCAAGTTTTGTGGGGGCCGGTGCGAATTGCAACGTATGAAAGTCGTTTGAAGGACACATGTTGTCCCCGTCGCTTGACGTGGCTTTCTTGAAATTCCATAAACACCACGTCAGGTGTTCTTTTGAATGTTTTTATAAGGACTTAAGCCTTAAATAGTTTATTAATTTGCCAGCGAAATATGTTTGATAGTACTCTGTAATTAAAAAAAATACGGCAGTAAAGAGGATTCTGTGACAAACAATGATAATTGATAATTAACCCACGGCTTGAAAGCCACCTCTCTTTTTTATTGTGCAAACTTATATTTTACTCTAAAATACTCAATTCAGCGTTTTTGTACTTCCAGATACCTTTCAGTCACGAACCGCAAATTACGTGCGATTTTTTAAATTTCTCAATTTGCGAAAATGTGATGATTGTCGAAATTACAGAAGCAGGCGCCTTCCCTTTAGCCTTATCTCTAAGCACTTTCTAAAAATGATGAAATTTTGAAAACCGTTTGCCTGGTCATTAAAAGCGGATTCAGATTTTTTAGGCACTGTAGACCTCGTAACTCTTCTGTTCACGCCTTTGGTATTATGTTCTTTGTGTAAAAGTGGTCTTTTGCCAGTTTGTTTGTTGGTACATGTAAGGACACGTAGGCGTTAAACGATCGTCATGCTGATTCCCGGTAGATTTTCTTAAACTGATTCAGATTTTGTGCTTTATCTGGGTTTACTGCGGGTTCAAAGTTGTAGCTTGAGCCGTGACTTGGCTGCGAAATAATGGAATAAATATTAAATAACATTTCATGACTGAACTTAAAGCGGAAAACTATACCGCTCGCGAACGAATAGATTGTTTATTGTCTAAACTGGAACATTGGACCATTTTTTGGACCAAATTTTGGACCCTTTTTTGACCAACATTAATTTTTTTAATTTTTAAGTACTTTAAAGCACTGTGAAGCGTACCAAGACCAGTTTTGAAGTCAAATGCAAACTTATTCAGCCACAATATACAAAAATCAAAGGAATTCTATGTATGAAGTGTTTTCATTGAACAGTGGGTATCTATTTGCAGCAGAGAATTTCAATTTCACTGGTATTGGTTGTTAGCAATTATTGCGTCAGACTTGTGTCTTTTCCTTTATAGGCAAAAAAGCATTACTTACAGTGCAACGAACTCAACCGGGGCCACCCAAATTTTTATCAGCCAATCACAGGTCACGTTTACTTGAGTTCGTTGCACTTTAAAAGCAGCATGGCCCTGTGATTGTATAGTTTTAGAATACCCAGTCTAGCTTTGCGATGAAGTCGAAAAAAAATGTCGTAAGCTTCCATTATAACAAAAGCATTGTACAATTGTTTTGGGCTTGCCTACCATTCAGAAAAATGTTCACTGCGTGAGAGTCATCCATGTTTTCCGAAAAATTTAACAGCGTTTTTCAAAACAAGTCGAGACGAGGTATCCGGAAACTGGGTGAAACAAAAGAGGAAGAAAGTGTGCACTCAGATAACTTGCCGCTTCGTAATTGGAGAGTCGGCCATTGGTACATGTATACGCCTTGACGCAAAACATGTCTCTCGCGTTCTCTCTCAATCCCATAAAACATTGCGTCGTTTTTTTAGAATGCCAACGAGTGTTTTTTAAAATAGTTTTATTCCATAGTTTTTACCCCAAGTCATATATTTCACTATAAAATTTTTCCTTTTCCGTTCTAAGAAACATATTTCCGGATTCCAGGTGTTCTTTTTCCCCTGTACGCGGAAATATTTTCCATATCCCTGATTATGCCGTTGATTGGCAAGAGCTTGGATTTTTTAACCTTTAATTTTAACAGTAGTTAAAGGCCTCATTCGAACTTCAATATTGTTAAAAAAATTTAAGTGTAATTGAAAAAGGGATGTCTGCTTTCTTCGAAGGTGCATGTTATTTTAAGTTATTTTCTGGAATCGGCGGTACCTGCATGAAATGAAATGAAAAAAAAAATGTTCTGACTGGAACGTTAATTAAATCCATCGCAAGTTTTGGTGTACGTAAATTAAGTGACCCAAAACAACGTTGGGAAAACACGGGGTGAAAGATCAAATAACCATTTCCGTTTTAAAAAAGAGCAAATCCATACTGCTGTTGTGGTTATTTTAATATTTTTTGGAAGTAGACGACCACTGGATATCGGTGAGGTGTCTGGGCGATTATCCGTAGATTTGAAGATAGGCCAAGTGCGACGTGTGAACATTCGAAATGCAGCTGGTTCAATTTAATTTCTTCTCTCGCCTCACAAATCTACAAATTACTGCAGAAGTATATAAGTTGTTCAAGTCAAGTAGGTGCGAGGTTCACGTGGCTGCTAATTTTATTAGCAAACAAGCACGGTGTGATCATTATTGCCACGATTCTTCACCATGACAAAATTGTATTACTTTGGCATATTGTTTTTGTGTGTGTGTTGCCGCTATAAACATGACCTTTTCGACAACATAGCTTGGAAGGTTATTTATTTCATTTTCCCTAAAGGCGGGATCGACCGCAGTTGAAAGCAATATAATCGGTTGTTATGATAGTCTGACACAGTATCACATGACTGTGAAAGGCTAATCGTGGCTTAGCACGCCATTTTATAATTATCATGTAAAGTGGATTGTTAAACAGAGTCTATGGCGTGGTCTTCGTTCATCGACTGCGTTTCTTGATGTCCTTATTTGGCAAATCGCTCTTTACATGACGCTGTAATTATTTGAAACAGCATGTGTAGTAGTTACGGAAATGCTTTATGGCTCTTTATGCAACCACGTTCACAGTGTTATAACAAATTGTTTATCTTATATTATAAAGTTTTATCCCGAAAATTGTTGTTTGGTTTCCTGGCGCCCGGGTTGCCTTCCTTCAGGTGTTGGTGAACCTTAATCGAAGAGGGCTATGGTTTGCCAGTTTATTTGTTATGTATCGAAAAGTTAAATATTTTCTTTACAGAGCTCCGGGTGTAATCGGTAAAAGCCGCCCATTTTCGTAACGAGTATTAAACCTATGACAAATTAAATTTGATCTTAAGGCTTCGTCAGTTGTCCATTTCCTAAATAAGAAAACGCCAAAGCTTTTCGTTAGAATCAAAGAAAATTACGCTTGATTTATGGAATCAGAAAAGCGAAATATTGTTTCTTTGATTTAACTACGTTCATGAGTAAAATAATCCTTCACCGGTTAGAGCGAGACAACAAAAATTGGCGAACTTCGGCTGCTGTTACCGAGAAGGTAAATAAACAGGCTGTTGTAGCAAGTGGACAGGTCACTCTTTTGGCGCATAAGCAGACGACTTGAGTCAGGTCTAGCACGGACACTACCAGAGAATATCTGCTAGTTTCCATCAAAATGATTGCCGGTCTTTTTGCTTGTGGCTTTCTTTTTTTCTCATTTTGTGATGACGGTATCGTTCTCGAAAATTTAGAAGGCGTCGATAAAATAGACAGCGTTTCGATTGCAAAGCATGGTGAGTGGCGAGAAAGCTGTCTGAAGTCTCGTGAGATAAATTGCTCGTAATGATCTTAGAAAGCTCAAGAGCATACTTCAAATAATAGAAGTGTTCTAAGAGTCAGCTAAGAAGGTTTTTGCGTTACCTTTGTTGGCGATTTGCTGTAAGAACGTACGACCGGCTGGTCGAATCCTTATACGCGCACAATATCAAGATTCTGAATAATCAGGATTGTCTTATATGGTGAGGTCACTTCCTAGATGATTGTAGTCAACTCTCGCCTTGCTGACACCTCGCTATAACGGACACCCTGATAACACGGACAGCAGCTAAATCCCCGGCAAAAATATAAGTTACAGAAAACAGTGCCAATAGCATGCTCACCCATAATAGTCAGATATAGTCCCAAATATGCCTATACGTGAGAGATGGGGGGCTGTACGTAACAATTTGTGACTAACGTGCAAACAAACCGAAAGGTCGGATCCAGACTTTTCGCAATGATCACAGTGCCCCTGGGATAACTCTCATTTAACACTAAGGATACGGACTCGCGGTCCCGAGACTGTCCGTAATGAAGGGAGTTGAATAAACTAAGCATCTAAAACACTGATACGCTGGTGCTTGGTGAAGATATTTAATACCCGTACTATCAATGAGGGCTTTTGCAAGGAAACGAGAACAATGATTTTTTTTAAAATCCTGATTGTAATAGGATTTGACCTTAACCGTATGTGTTGTATGTTGAGCGTGAAAATAAGTTCGTTCATTCCCATTTCCGTTGCTTTAGTAGGAACTTTAAAATAACGGTGCTTGTCTTATTATTATTGCTGTGTGCGGTTAGTAAAGTGCGTAGTTGTAAATGTGCGCTGTTCCAGGGAGTGATCCAAAACAATCATGAAATATTTAAAAAAAAAAACTATTTCCGTTTTGTGCGTCATCGGCGGTTATATCCTTTACCCGTCAATAGGCAGTGGACCAATGATTGAAGTTATTAATAACAGAGACCTAACGAGGTCAATTACCAACCCTGCTGGATTTCAAAAGCTGATGTTGTTTTTAGGATGTTGCGGCTAGCGGCTTCGCCCTTTGTCCAAGCAATTCGCACCGTAAAGAATTCACGCACAAATGGCGCTAAATTACCTGCTCAGGCATAAAGTTTTAATTTAAAAGCTGAAATTTGTGAGATGTTATGGCTTCGCCATAGAGTTTTCTTAGTTGATTTTTTTTCTGTGAAATTCGGCAAAATTATACTCAATAACACATCAATCGTGAGATAGTAAGCACGTTTGTGAGGCTACAACGCCTGTCGAAGAGTAAAATCCTGTCCTGATTTTCATTCATGGAGAAAAGTAGGCATTTTCTTTACCCACGTGTGTGCCCACGCTTGTGCTTCGCAACTCTGTCATAAACCCTTTAACCCCTGTTATCAAAGAACAAATTCTCCAATCTTGTCTCCATACTTTTCTTATAAAAGTACTGGGGAGAAGTTATAAGAATATCAAGAAAATTAATCTTGGGTGATCATGTCCTTGATTCTCATGACTTCATGGGTTGTATAAGCATTGATATTACGAGGAGAAATTTGATGCTGATCACTGTTAGGGCTTAAAGGGTGTATTATCTTGTTTTTGATCAATTAGCTGTTCTCGTGAAAAAATTATAATCCAGTCTCGTTTCGATTTTTCACGACCAAAGGCAGAAAGCTTCGTGCCTTAAAGGGAAAGCCGCAAAAATTAATAACAAAAGCATTGTACAATTGTTTGGGGTTTGCCTACCATTCAGAAAAGTTCACTGCGTGAGAGTGTTGATGTTTTGGTGCTGTTTGGTCTGTGTAGGAGCGGTTATTTTGCGCAGCGCTAATGAAGGCGTATTTAAAACGGCTATATTTCGTTTTAATAAGCTGGTTTAACTTGTTTTGCTACAGGTGTTTCCTTTGAAAGTGTCGTTCAAAACAAAGGATGATAATAGAGGAAATAACTTTGCTTTGGTAATTATTCTCGTACCTTTTACAGATTATCTGTCGCACAAGTGCTTTAAAGCGAGGTTTGGGTTTTTTAATTGCCTCCTTTGCCCTTGCACACTTGTCGGTCGGCCGACAAATAGCGACTGATTTTAAAATGATAAGTCCCTGTAGGCGGGTCTTGATTACATCTTTCCCGTGACTGCCGTTTGGCAAAGAGTCGCTCCATTATAACCCGAAAATTTGAAATCAGCAATTCTTAGCGGTACTTTACTCGAAATTATGTTGTGATGAAGAACAAAAACAAAGCTGTCGAAGCAGACAGCTTTAATTGAAATTGAATTTATCAATTTTACTTTATGTAAATTTCAACAATATTTTGACAGTTACGAGTCAAGGAGGCTAACGGATTGGAATTTAACTGGTGTGGTCTTTTTATATCTTTAGCTTAGAATAATAGGTGGGAAATTATTAAAAATGCGAAGAAGAAGGGCTACCTGTGGAGCAAAGCAATAATAGCCTTGCAAATACGAGCTAATCACTTTAAAATAAAAGGTCACGCGCGTGGTATATTGATCACATAGTTAAGTTTATTTAGACACGCATTGTTTGGTGGATGCGGGGCGCGATTGCTTTTCAATATACTGTTAGCGGCGCGACAAGACTTTGTTTGCCGGAGTTGTTGATCTGTATCGCCGTAACAATAGTCGAGTGCCGTATTTATTGAGTTTTAGATGAAGCCACACTTTCGCATTCAAAGTCCTCGTAAATTTTCACGCTTTTAAATTTCGGTCTTTGTAGGATTTGGTGAGTTTTGATCTCCTCTAAAATTGACGCCTTTTGTATTGTCTGCCCTTACATTAGTACAATTTTGTACCTGTTGGAGTCGATTGTGAATAGCGTTAATATAACATCATTTGTTTTCAAATTGAATATCTTAATATTAATCATGGTTTCCGCCGATCTATGTTGAATCTTCACAGTTGGCTGAGAAATGGCACTAAACGATAAAATGTTTGCGCTCGAAATAAACCGAATTAAGGGCAACGTGAAAGCATGACCACACGGCGAAATGATACATACACACCGGCAATAAATATTGTTTGCGCGAACAGCATCTATACCTTAGCTGTATCTTCAGTTCAATATACATGAAATTTTAATGTTTTCTTTTCAAAACGAGTAGTTTTAAAAGGAGACTTAAGCTTATATAGAATGGAGGGAACTGAAAAAAAACTCCGCTATTGGCACCGAAAACGCGAATTTGTGAAATCGATTTTGGCGTCTGTGATAGCCGCATGTCCATGTTCTGTCAAAAGATTTATTTTCCCTCGTCGGGGCCTCAAATCGATTTTCCTTGAGCAAAAGCTTAGTCTTTTCTCCCTCTTTTCTCAACGTTTAGACATTATTCTAGTCATCGACTAGGAAGTAAACGGCTGCCTCGGTTATTTGTTGCTATCTTGAGCTTGTCTCTAACGACCGAGAAATTTAAGACTATTACACGCTTTCGCCTAGTGAGGTGCGTCGAAATTAGCCATGCCACATGTTAAATGAATTCTCACCTCAGAAGATGTTACTTGTCCCTTGTGCGGCTTTAAGCGAAATGTTCCTTGGCGAATTCGCACATGAACGGCGTGGGTGTTGCCTTAAGTCGTCGAAAGTGTGCCATGGAACCTAATTTCTTTGGCATATTGTCAAAATTGCATCTACCCGTGAACGCAAGCGCGCAAAACATGTTTTCACGTGATGTCAAACGTCTGAGTTTCATGTGTCAAACTTTGAAGTTTTCCCGCCCAAATGTGAAGTTCTCTCAGTAGCATGGGTGTTCTCGTGGTTCACTCTGTTCTCTTGACCGTTCACTGTCAGCGTGGTCAAGAAATCAGCAAAAATCTCTTCACTGATATGGAGAGCCGAAAAAGTATCGAGGACTTTCTCAGAGACGTGGATGAAGACTTATTGATATATGCTGGTGAATTACGAAGCAATGGTTTTACGTCAACAGCGAGCGCAATTTCCACACCGCCACCGAATCACAATACGCCTCAAAATCCGAACCTCGGGCTTCAAACGGACTTTACAAGACCAGGACAATGGCGACAACACGGTAAATGATGTTTTCCGCTGTTGATTTGCTTTCTACAAATAGTTTAAGTGATGATTTGAACCACAATCCTGTAACTTCTGTAATGTTCATCGCAAACGTGCCCGAATTTACTGCGAGTGATCGCTTTGAACAAACACGGAGTGTCTTCAAATTTTACGTGCGTGTTTGCACGCACGCAAAAAACTGAAAGATTTTTTGCCTCCAATAGCAAATATATTGTTTATTTCAATAAAATGTTTTGCTGGAAAAGCTTTTTGTTGATTTTTGTGTCTTTGTCAATTCATATATACGAAAGCGACCTATGCGTAAACAAAGAAAATTTGCATGAGCGGGTTGCAATTTGATATACCAAAGGTCTTCATCAAAATGCCGTGAATTTTAGCAATTTTTGCGTTCAAGTGTGTTTTTTCGGCAAATGATTAGTAGGTCACCATATTATTTTACGTCAGAAAATATTTGTTTAATCATTCCAATTTGATATGCAGTCAATTATGGAAGCCAACTATATTTCTTTATCTACTGCGCATTTTGGTGAATTTTAACGGCCTTGGAAGAATTCAATTTCTGCAAAACCTATGGAAACACGACAGGAGTCAAAGGGTTAAGAGAGGACGAAACACTTGCTTGCACCATGGTCTCCAACAGAATAGAGTCTTGGAAAGTACACCTAGGAACTGTTCGAACGTAATTCGACTGTTTGGGAGCCGTGTTTCCAGTCAACGATTTTTGAAACTGCACCCTTGCTGATGCGTAATCTCCGCCCAACTTCTGAAAAACAATAACCCTGCGCAAGTTCTTTCACTCGATTACGTAAATCGCTTGAAAGTGGGACGCCTTTCTGATAATTTCGTCCTTTGTTGTTGATTGAAAACATCTTAACTTGAGCAGTGGCACTGATCAGTGTCAAAAATAAAACTTCACATTTGGGCGGGAAAACTTCAAAGTTTGACACCTGAAACTCAGACGTTTGACGTCACGTGAAAACATGTTTTGCGTGCGTGCGTTCACAGGTAGATGCAATCTACGGTAATGGTCATATTATCACTTTATGATGACCTATCTCTTTAAAATAGTGAGCCGCACGCGTGGTAAATCAACCACAAATATTTAGAGGCATTGTTTGGTGCGAATTGTAGGGCGCTTTTGATTTTCGGTCTTTGTTGGATTTGATGACTTTTGATCTCTTTCAAAGGGTATGCCTTCTGTATTTTCTGCCTTTCAAGCATAATTCAATGTACATAAGACAATTTTGTGCGTGTTGGCGGCGGACCATAGTTAGCAGTTAAGCGCGATGTGAATAGGGATTATTTGTTTATAGTCAAGCATCATTTGTTTTCGTATTAAATTTTTGAAGCGGCTTTCCGTGGTTTTCCACCGATCTTATGTTGATGCTTAACAGTTGGCTGAGAAATAGCGCTGAGCGATAAAATGTTTGTGCACGAAATAAACTGAGCTAACGGTAAATCACACGGCAAAATGATATGCACCGGTGATAAATATTGTTTATTTATTTATTTATCTTCAGGCTGATGTGGGGGAACATCCAGAATTTAACCCGAGATCGATAAATCGACGGTTTTTAAATTCACGCCTTGCGAACAAAACTACCAGAAGTTATTTGAATTAGTTAACAGCTTGAATCAGTTAACAGGTTAACGAGCTAGCTCGTTTTTAACCGTTTTATGCTAGTGGTGGTAGACGTTTGACGTTTCGACAGGTAACGACGGTCGCTATTCTCTGCTATACTCGGAACACTGAAAGTGGCTATGACGTAAAGGGTATTTTCCTCCTCCCCGTGAGTCGCCAGCCACTTATTATTATACAAGAATAGAGAAGATGACTGGGACCATAGCTGGGACATTACATGATGAACATGCCAACTTCTCAGCCTCTCACCTGCTTGAGTCTTGAGCCGTCTATTTTCAATATGCAAAATTCTTACGTAAATACTGCGAAAGTCTTTCTTCTATTTAATCGGTCACCCGTAATTCAAATGTATTTTTCATATATTTGTATTCAGGTATGACAATTGATTCAATTGTTTTTCTCAGAAACGTCTCTTAAGTTGGTAATACAGATGTAAATTAATGTTTCGTGGAAACATTTTTATGAACGACAATGCGCGATCACTATGACAACAGAAGACTGCCAATCAGGTGACGGGAAAATATCAACACGACTTTCCCGGAACCTTCGCATATAACGCAAGCTACAATATCTTAGGTTTCTGAACGTGGTACCTTTGAATTTCAATCTTTCTGATATCAAAAACTATCGAGTAGAATACCACTGGCCCGAACAATGGAAACGCTTCGTTATGACGGTAAAGTTCTTTATGAAACCAACCCGACAACGTACTATGAAAGGTAAGTTGACCACCAGCGTTATCAGATCATGACTTCCTTGTTTAAAATATCCAGTGCGTTTAACATCATGATCATACTGTTATTGGCAAAGCACGACTTTCCCGGGTGATTTAAATTCTACAGTAAGCTAGTGCGCCATTAATTTAAATAATTTAGTAAATTTATGCGACATTTTCTTTATTTTAATACTCTGCTAAGATTGAAATCGTATGAAAATGTTCAAGGTGGTTTGTCTATCAACATATGGAAGACAGAGAGGGGACAAGTTGGTGTCTTGCCCAAGAACCCTGCCCGGATAGAGATATTTTTGCTGATTGTAGCTACTGTTAGTATATGCAGATACCGTTAATCCATGCCGTCAGAAATAGTCATTTTCTGTTATCACTCCAGAGAGTGAATTGCGAGAAACGCTTTGTTCTCACCGGTTGATAGTCACTGCAGATTCAAGCACGGATTGCAGAACTTTCAAAAATAGGGCTCCCCTCCCAACTTGAGTTTTAGAGATCGTCAGTGCTTAGGGCATCACACGCAGGTTGGAAGAGCTGTGATTATATTTAACAATAATTCCAAGCGCTGAGTTGGCTATCTATCATCTCATATCCAAGAAGCGTAAAAAAATATTTGCAGAAGTTGCTAATTTCTCTTTGCAAGAACAACCAGACACAATTTAATGGTCTGTATTTCTCGGGCATGATATAATAGCTCATATACCATGGCCGCTGACCCATGTAGGAATATCAACAAACAAAAACCAAGCAATGTTTTGTCAACTTTATTATGTAATTTTTCTTTTATTTATTGCTCAGAATTCCTAGTTTTATAAATGTCATACAAACTCGCATTTTTAAAATTAAATAATTTATATAATATTATTCTTGCTTTTCCTTTTCTTATAAACGAGTTACTTTGTACACAAATTTGTATTTGAAATACCAATTGATAAATTTTCAACATGCCAAAACACTGTTACAACTTCATTCTTTTCACAAAAATTAAACCAAAGAGAATTTCTTCAGGCCAAAGATCTTCGATAAATCTGTGTCCACAGGGTAGGGATGATTACCTAAGAAAAAAAAAGTACGTTACGTGAACTCAGTTCAACATGTTGAAGGCAGGCACAAATGTTTTTTGGAATACATTTTTGCTTAATTATCTCTGAAAAATTACATTTTTGCTTAATTATCTCTGAAAAATGGTTGGTTACCCCCAATTTTCATTTTGGGTTTTAATTGCTCTTTCTGAAATCTGCTTTCCCCGCAAAGTCATAAACCACACAAAAATACTTATTCGTTAGTAGGCACCGTCCTTGACAACGCATAATATACCAGAGTAATTGACATGTATTAACCCGGTGCTAATGTAACGTTACTTACTCAGTTTGGTTCTGAATACTGTTTCACCGGTAAGCCTCTGTCAGTATAACGGTACTAAGGAGGAAGGAATATCGCCTCATTAGCCTTTTATCTACCTGGGTGTGTCCCACCGGATCGAAAATGTCCAGTGTTATATTGCTATCCATTAACTGTAATGCTAGACCTGACTACCATTCACTTTTGTCGCGTATAAAAGGAAACTTTGTATTAAGATCTTGCAGCAGTTTGTCATTGTGTGAAGTTTTGGTCCGATGAGTACATGAAGGAGGCTGTTCTCGTGAAAAATGGTTAGAGAGCTAAAATCACTTTTCCCATGTAAATTTTTATCTGCCCCAAACCACGTTGGTTTATACGGCCATTTCTTTCTGTTATCTAACTCTTCTCACATTAACTTCCAGTTATCATTTCTCTTAATATAGCTGTTATGATGCTCTATCTTACTCCTTGCCTTTCACGGATCCTACCAAGGTTTTCTTTGAATTTGTATGCAAAACTTGCCCTTGAAGGAGATGAACCCGACTCCGAATTTTGACATAAAACGACCCTTCGTGAATTCCACAGCTTTCATGACTATAGCAACTAACCTGAATACTTTGTGGCAGTAGCATTTGCACGACTGGTGTCCTAAAAACGGAGACAAAATGCTATAACACAGAAATCATACATTTTCATGTACATGGCAAACAGTTTTAAAACAAATCTTCTTGAAAGTTGAACTTTCATTTGCTTGTGAAACGCCACTTGTAGATCGTCGCAACGAATAATAATTTTTTTGTTCATGTTTTCCTGTTCGAATTCATCATTTTATGTGTCTTTTTTACTACTGTTATCCTGATGGCCTAATGGATTAGTTTGTTGGATAAAAGCGCTGAAAGTAAGAGTTTTGCCCATCCCTGGTTACATGCGGATCATCATTAGTATTCTGTCTCCTGGAACATGGGTAACAGCCATTTGAAATGTGTTGCGATTCGTAAACCTTTTTTTCGCCAACACTCCTAACCGCTGTTCCCAAAACCAAAGAACTAAAAATGTTTTACTGCTACCAAACTTGAATTTTGAGATCGAAAATACGAGTTAGTATTCTGTTAAGTCGGCGTTAGATGCGACTGACAAACGATAGATTCAGCACCGCCCACGAAGCATGCCTACTCGTCCAATTTGCATTTTGTAGCTGAAATATTGAGTAGCTGAATTCTTAGGGGCCGCGTTCAAGTACAGAAATGGAAAGAAAAATTTGCCTTTGGGCCATATGTTCATCTTCTCCGTTATACCTTGGTTGTGGCCATTTTGACGTTGTTTTGTAGAGGTGCGGAAAAGCAATGTATCAAATATGTTGAGAGGAAATATTGCATGGACCACAACGCCCACGGGAAATTCGCTTTCCTTCGTTGGAGTCAGCTATTGTTTTACTCGGTAAATCTTTTGTGTTTTGACGTAGATGTTTTTGTAGTTGTCGTCGCTGCTTTTAGTTCCCATATAAAACGAAGAGTCTGATTCTCCAGTAGCTAGGGAACCTGCTTTTAATGCATCCTTGTTTCTCCTTATTTTCTCTACTTACGCGATTGGCCAATGAACATTGCTAGGCTCTGTACACTGCTGTAGTCTCTTTCCCTGAAGTGTGTATCCAGGTTGAGGGTTGTCCTATTGGCACGATAATGTGAAAGAAACGAAAGAAGATAATTTTGTATTTTAGTAAGAAAAACGTGACGTGACGTCATTAGCGAAGAAGTCCTTGCCTCAAAGGCGTTTGTAGCGGTGGGCACCGTTGCCGTTGGTAATTCAGTTGCTGGAATCTGCGGAGTATTCTGAAAACATAACCGATATTTTCATCAGTGAGACAAAATTTGAAGTTACAATGCTACATTGAAGCTCAGAAATTTCAATTTAACGGAATTCGCGGTACCACCAAAACCAAACTTTAATAGTAACCACGTGTTTGATGTGGTACAGTTACCTAACGAAGGTTTATAATAAAGGAGAGATTTACATCAGATTGTCCAAGGGCGTGAGATGTTCGACGTTGTATGTACAAGGGCGATGTTTTTCCAACATAAGTATTTCATTGAGTCAGTTTAAAGGAGCACTTTTAAGTGTCATTTAGGTGCCCAGAAAACGCTTGGTTTCTGGAGCAATGTAATAAAAGAGCCAATAATTAATTTCCAACATCGCGTTTTTTACAGGTCTGGGAGGATTCGCCAGATTGACAAGTAATTTATGTGCAACTTACAAATGCGTCTTTTTACCTGACCATGCGGCTGTTGGCTTCCGAGAAGGCATGTGTTGCCTGCACTTGGTAATCCTTGTCCATTAGCCGCCATGATGTGAACTGTCTCTCTAAATGACATCAAAACACAGGTAATTTAGGTCCGTATAAGCTCAATGACCCAATGCTCGTGAGGGTATCGCAACTCGTGAGATCTGGTATGGTGATGGTAAAATTCAAATTAGCCTTTTGCCCATCACAAACAAAAAATAGCTTCTGTACCTCGACCCAATGATTCCACAACAAAGATTAATTCAATTGTTTTGATCGCCCGAGTTTTAGGGCATTAGAGAGGTTAAGAATGACGTTTACGGCAAACGGCAAACCCCACGTTTGTCGTTTGCCGAAAGCCCGATTCTTAATCTCTCTATTATTTGTGAATGTTTGCGCACGTGGGTGTGCGTAGGTGGTGTCAATGGTTCCGGTTGGCCATCAAATTTTGAAACACACGCTAACAAGATTTGTGGGGGTGTAAATTGTAACATGAACTTCGTTTGTAGGACACATTTTGCCCTCGTCACTTGAGTGTTTTAAACTGCTTCAGATCTTGTGCCTAAGTTGGGTTTGCTGCGGGTGTCAAGTTGTAGTTTGTGCCTTAAGTTGGCTGAGAAATGGCACTATGGAATAAATTTTTACTTACGGGTTTTAATGACTGAGCTTGAAGCGGAAAATTATGCCGCTCGCAAACCATTAGATTGTTTATGGTCGAACTTCAAAACTTATTCGTGGGATGGGTTGTTTTAATTTGAATACACATAAAATGTCTACAAGAACTGGGGATTTGTTATTTGAATCGCAATTCTGTTCTGATTCATATGGTTTTAAAACTCTTGAATAAAAAGACCACCTTTATCCGTGCCGAAGAAACCTGTATTTTCTGTAACTCCGCGGCTTGCAGTCGAGTACAGCTACATTATGAGTTAATAGCCAATGGTTTCGTATTTTAGGTTCCGTTTTTGGGGCCGGTTTTAAAACAATGTTCTTCTGGTACAGGCTTAAATTTGTCTTAATTATGTACGTTTTGATTCAACATTCTGTTCATTGGGCAATTGTAGACTGGATATTGCGAGGCTTTTTTTCCCGCCATTTTTGGCTTCGGAAAATGTGCGGGTAGGTCATTGTACAATGAAATTCGCCCGGTGTCTCGTTGACAAAGCTGTATCCTCGTTAAATCTGTGCTTACCTTGTTAAGAGTCCTCTATTTCCTCTTGAATTTCTGGTATTTTCTATCAGCGTAGAGCTTGACACGAGGACTCTTTACCTTCCGATTTAAAACAAGTTTAATATCGATCACTCTGATTCGCCCGCGTTTGAGCATGGGAACAAGTTATCCGTCACAGCTCTGTGTGCCTCCATAAAAGGGCACTCGCTCCTTATATGTCGTTGGTAAACTTCTCTTCGTATTCAACATGTCTAACGCTCTCTTTCAGCTCATTGCCTCAAGAATAGGAGAAGATTCAGCGTACGTATTAATAAACCATTTCTTATAAGATGTAGAATTCGTTGCATCTGGAAGTATCTAAACACATTTCCATCGTTTTGAAGACTTCCAACTGAACATAAGCCTACACTTGTAATGCTCCTAAATTTAATTCGTATCACACAATTACACGCGTTTCTCTTCCTTATTTAGCTTAAAAAATGCGTACAGTTTCATCATTATCATGCAGTACATTAACTTCGGACTTTGCCAGTTTACAATTGTGCAATCTGCTTTGCTTGCTCGCGTTACTTGCGATACATTTCGTGACATTATTCATTTAATTAATTTCCAAGTTAATATTCTATCGTGCAATATTTAAGTCACCGACATCAGTGCCGGCTTCTTTCCCTACAAACTGTTAATTTCAGAACTTCATGTAGATTTTTTTGTTGTTCTTAGGCACAAAATGTTATCTATGATTCGTGCATATCATTGATCAATTTTTTTTTTTATTTTTAAGAAAACCTGGACGTTTTTAGTGCGATTTTTGTGAAGATTCAAGTTCTTTAGTCAATATTATCCCGTAAAGACAATCGAGATGAAAGAGAAGGCCTTTAAATTGGCCATAAACAAAGCTGCTTCGTGTCCATATGAACGAATATACAAGCGTGATGACCAAATCAAACGCACGGTGTCTGAATGTCACGTTTCTTTACCAAAATGAGGAAAACTAAAACATCTTATCATCTGAGAAAGCAGTTATCACAAAAATTGATTTTGTCATGTAGAATCGGTTGGCTTCTATTCAGTCGAAGAAGAGATCTCAACCCTCTCCAATTACATTTTAAAGTGTTGTATAGCACAGGGAAATGCCATTCAACGTACATTTGACTTCTATCAATGAGGTTCTTTGGTGTTTTACTTCCTTGCTAAACTCGTAGGTGGCAGCAGTATTTTAAGCTGTAAAACAGTGACGTATCCCTCTTTATCATATTGCATATTTTTTTAGCGAGACTGATTGACAGAAATTGAAGCACCAGTAAGAAACACAGCTTTACGTTTTTGCTTTTTCCTGTCATTTACTTAATAACATTCTTTTACCCTGAAAAACAAATAATCCGAAACTATGTATTCATTTTTTCAAGAAAACATAAACTAGAATGTCACGTTTGCCTTTTGCCGTAAACGTGGGGCTTAGTCTCTCTGATATTTACAGAAAACTGTTTTGGCGTTCAATATTAGTATCTTAAAGCTGGATCCTTAACAGTCTGGTGGAATTAAATCCGCGCCTTCAGTCGGAGTATTTCTTGAGGAACGGACTGTAATATTTTCAGTTGCATCCACCTAGATTGGGAAAAATAGAAGGAAACATATATTATTTATTTTGTTTGTTTGTTTGTTAATTATTTTGTCATGCCCACCAATCTGTAATTTACTTGAAAAAAGGATAATAGAAGGCTAAAGTAGTTAAATGCGTTAATAGAATCTGGTTTGTTAGAATGGCCATGCCAGTTCATAGAAACAAAAAATAAGTGCCTCTGAAGGTTGGAAATGAAAGTGAAATTCAGCTTGACAAAGTCGGGATTAGTTGTTCAGGTTCTTCTGCTGTTTGACAATGGTTTTCTTTCTTGGAGTATTCACTTCAGTCATCCCGTTGGTGTTTTGGAACTAAGTCATCATTTAGTCGCCACGACGTAGCCCCTTTGTACGACTGGACGTGTTTTTCTACAAATTTCAGCAATCAAATACTGTGATTGAATATAAACACGAAGCTAGTTACCTGTATACTGGTTGTCGTCAGTGAACGTGACCTTGGTAACCTGAAGAAAAAACGATTTTAGATGGATCTTAAATCTTTCTTCGGTTTCAAGTCCTTAAAGAATTTATCGTTTTTAGCTAACTTGGGTCAGGACTTCTGGTCTCTCTTCTCCGCAGACTCCTTAATAAAGAAAGGAGCGAAAGTCCGAAAAGGGAAGAAAACGGAAATGGAGAAAAAGTTCCCACCGTTTCCCGTGCTGCTCCTTATTTTACTCTCTCCGGTCCTTTATTTGTCTCCGCTGGAAAGTGAAAGAGGCCTTTACAGAGGAGAGGCTTCTTTTAGATAATGATAAACTGAGGGCTCTCCTGTTGCAATGTACCTTATTTGTGTACTTGTTGTTACTTTTCTTGTATTAGCTATCGTGTTTATAGAGGAAGTACGTTCAAACCTTTTAGTTAATCGTAGTTTTACCTGATTTTGTACTTTAATCGCATTTATCTTATGTTTTTTAGTCTTTGTTATAGTTTTTTTTAAAGTTATGTCCCTAGTCTTTTGCCACAGTGCATCACAAGACAGAATCCATCTCTACTGTCTCTCTCTCGAGGGAGATAGCTGCCTATCTTCGCTGCTATTTCAGCTGGGAGTTTCCTTTAGTTAAGGAATAATTCGGGCACAAAGAACGGGATTGCTCGAGTCAAAGAATAGAGTAATGACTGGGAATATACGCCGGTGAACCACATTATCTTCTGGAGTGTCATTCTTTGCCTTTTTCCCAATTTTCTATAGCGAATAACGTAATGTCCGTTTTAAGAATTTTGTTGCTTCGTCGAGATGTATCCTGTTTTTAGTTTTTTTCTTACCAAATGTTCTGTTGTTATGTTAAAAGCAGGCTATTGTTTGAGCGGTTTTCAATTAAGTGCCGTGTTTTGATCAAAACCAAAGTTATTCTGGTCGATCGCAAACATACGTAAACAACACATTAAACCAAACAGAATTCAAAGCAAAAGCGTGTTACCGGGTTCAAGCGGGAAAATGTGTGTGAACAAGCCAAGTCCTTTTGTCTTGCTACTCGTTGGTCGAGAAAGTGGCTCGAATTTTATTAACCAATCAAAGAGCTACACTCGAGTGTAAAGAGGTCGACCCATCATTTTCTTTACTTACATGATAGGACAGCCGAGGTTGTTGGGTTCTGTACACATCTCAACTTTCTTTCCCTTCTCGGAGTAGCCCGTTTGTGTTCCAACCTATTGAAGTAATGGCAATATAGCTTTTAACAAAAATAAACTGTCGGTTGAAGTACCATGATCGTCAAATTGGGTCGTTTTGGAACTTTTCTCCTTAGGAAATGAACTCTACTTGGGGTAGTGTCGCCAAAGGACAACTATTTTGTTCACAGTAAAAGCGTTCATTCCCTGTTATGCAATATCGCTGTATTTAAAGGAAACACACAACCGAACCAAAGAAACAAAGTTCACTGTCTGTGGGTATTTGTAGGGTGTGCCACGTCTGGCGGTCGACTTTGTGCACATTTTTTAAACACTACAGGATCCTGCCAAATGTCAGAGTCTATAGTGGGGATTACAGCTAGTGATTAGCCCGAAGTCATCCTTTTAAAATCGATTACTGAATTTGTTTTGTGGGCTACGAGGCTATCTTGAATTAACTAGTGCTTCGTTATCATCCTTACAGAGCTGGCGTTTTCCATTTCCAAGCTACTAATGATGCCACCACTTTTGGCCAGACGAGCGAGAAACATATGTCCTTCATAGCCAGCCATTTCACTGAAGACAAACTGAAAGGACAACAATACAAAAAGGTGCGTGCTTCAACGTCTTGAATTGCTATTTTAAAAAGAACCTTCGAGCAGTTCTATTCCCTTTAGGCAGAGTTTGATTTTGAATATTATGAGGATTTCCAGAAGAAAAACCCAGCCAGAGGTAAGACAAGTGAGCAATCAACTAAGAAGATCTGGGCCTGCGAGAGCGCTCAGGGACAAACCATGATAAAATTGTCCAAAGCCATTCTAAAACTATGAACATTAACGAATAGTACTGCTCAATGGTTGAGGATGCTATCTAGACCGAAAAGTTAGAACATTTTCTACATTTTAGTAAACAGTCAAGCACTTTCTAACCTGCCCTAGTGGAACACTTTTCATCGCACATCGACATTTACCATTCTTATCAGTGTTGGAAAATGTAAACAGGTTTTGCAAAAAGCGACGCCTGATTTGTTTATTTTATCTGATTTTTACTTAGATGAAATCCTTAAACAAGAATAGTTTCCTTTTCTGACAGTTAAATGGTGGTGCTTGTCAGTTGTCTGGTACCTTAAAATCGAATGAAATTTAATCATAACGGAACTTACAATAGAATAAATGCTAAAGATAACTTGTCTAAGCGAAAGATGTTGAACGATGGATGTACCCGATGTAAAATTCAAGTCAAACAACGTTCTTCAACGGATTCCACATAAAATTAATTATCTCCCGAGTTCCTAACTTCGTGGTCATATCGCTTAAAATGAAAATTGAGCACTTAAAAACAAAAACAAATTAAGCTGGAAAGCGACACAATGTTTCGCAGGCCCTTCGCCCGCCGTTTTTCACGTTCCCATGGTGCCTCGCACCCTTTTAAAAGCGAACGGTCCTTGGAGGAGGCAGTATTTATCCCTAACAAAAAATTGAAAAAAAAATTTCATTTTGAAAATTTTCAACTTGAGAAAACCGTACTACCAGGTAGTCTTCATTGAATGTTCATGATGCGTAAATTTGTCCACCAAAAAAAGTCGGAAATCTCAAGCGATGCGATTTTCCCGTAATTCGGTTGTAATGTCATCGACAAACAATTGACAAGGAAATAACATGACGTGAAACGGCCGACGATATCAGTGAACGCAGTGCTAGATGTTTGGATTTGGCGGCTTAGCTCTTTGTCAAAACAATTAGCTCCACGACTGAAGACCAATCAGACAGATTTCAAAAGCAGATATTTCTGGATGTGACGGTTTAGCTTTTGTCCCTTACAATTAACTCAATGAGGGAAACACGCTCGAACGGTGGTAATGTAACGCGTCTGGCTGTACTTTGAAGACCTAGTGTATGCCTTTCCAAGTGAAACAGAGGTAATTACCTGTTCTCAACACAGCCATATTTAGTTTCCTGCTAAGTTCACCAATTTCCTTCCGACCACACAAAATATTTGAAAGCCGACACGAAAAAGGTTGTTTAATCGTGTTGCTTTGAAGGTGATGATCAGACTGAGAGTCTGTATGCCATTTACTGTCTGTTATGCCTACACCCTTGATAAAATTGACAGGTGATAGTCTGCAATCGTAATTAACTATTTTGACAAGTCTAAACAACCATTTGACTCACGGGCACGGTTTCACGAAGGCTAAATTCCCGGCAGTCTGAAATTTTTACCTTAATTACATCCATTTTGAAATCACTGGTCATCATTGGAATCTGATTGGTCCAAAATGGTGCAATTTATTCCCAAATTGCACCATTTTTTGCTCTAAATCGCATCCTTTCTTTAGCCCATCAAAATGGAAATGAAGTAACACAAATAGAATATTAATATTGACAATGATACTCTGTGATTTCAAAATTGATGTAATTAAGTGGTAATTGAACTTCGTGTCGTGCAATTTTGGTCTGAAATCATACTTGTGATTTCAAATCAAACTCGCGCTGCGCGCTCGTTTCATTTTGAAATCACGCGTATATGATTTCAGACCAAATTGCACTCCACTCAGTTCAATTACCAATATTAATTCAACGGAACGGGTCGTGTAAATATCTGTACGTATTCTATGATTTTTTTTTAATTGCCAAGCGATTACAAAAAGTTAAATGGTTTTATGTAGCTCAGCTGGTAGCCGATAAGTTTTCTGCAATTTTGCGAGATTGACGAGCAATTGTGGCTTGTCACACGGGCACGGCTTCACGAAGACTAAATGCCGAGCAGTCTGAAATTTTTATCTCATCTCAAGTCTCCCATGAAAACCTGCCGAAAGTGTATCAAATTAACCGGTATATATAGAAGTTTGACATCATTTCCACTTGCGCTCCCCTTTGGTACATCCGTGATTTATAGCCTGTCCGACGTCTTCGTGACAATTGTGGATCGAGCCGTGACAAGTAGTGCCAGTGAGTCAGACTTCAGAAATTGGCGATTTCATACTTTGCCCTAGCTGGCAAAAATGGTCATCCGCGAAGCCACGTTCTTTTTCCTAATCGCGTTGCAATTCTAAACGAAGATAAAATACTTTCGGGCGGTTTGAATGAGGCATTCCGTAGAAATTATATCATAAGAATTTCTGACTGCTGGTCATTTAGTCTATCTGAGACTCCTCCCGGCTGCCAAGCATTTAGCCACTGCGTTTGCTATTCCACATTTCTTCAAGTCTAAGAGCAAAATTTACCTTAAATCAGTCACAAAGCTCTCAAAATAAGTTTTTCACTTTCAGATTACTCTTGCTTATTTGGTTGAATGTGTGGGCAAAATGTGCGAGTTGCGCAGAATTCAAGGCAGCCCAATAAGCCTGTGGAAAGTTTACATAATATTGTTTGCTGAAATCCGCGTAGAAAAATTTCTTTCGCCGTAAAAATGTCCTCAAAGAATGAATGAACTGTAGTAGAGTATTACATCTTACCTTTATAGAAGAAAATGCTGCGGGTTCTTTGGAACGGATGCGAAAACAAGCTATAATCCTGCTGAGTTTTTTTCTTGTCGGTGGATGAAAGCCTTCTGAATTTGGGATGAAACAGAAACTTTTAATCGGAGGACACTAATTAAGGTGCCAGCCTTGACAAGTTCAAGTACTTTATAGATTAAGATCGTGCCGCAACAGCGGTGGAATTTACAATTGAGGTCATATGCCCTTAATTCATATAGCACAAAACCACAATAATCGGTTTCCATTTGTCTTTGCCTGTTTTCCTGTTATATGCTATTTTAGTAGCTAATAAAAGTGGCATGCCGAACAATCTCTTGTGATCGCTATAAAGCTATTCACTCCACTGACTCTCGATGACTCTTTGGAGTGGACTGTGACCCGCCGATCGATGGAAAAGGAAAAAACCAAATATGGTAAGAAAACAAGTTTGTTTTTGAATATTTAATCCCTTTATTCGTGAAGTGCCCAAGCTAAAAGCGGAAAAATTCTCAAAAACGACCCGAAAATATTCAACTTGAAAATCAGTACTACACTGTAACTTTCATTTGATGTTCATTATAAGCTATTTTGTCAACAGACTTAAGTGGATAGAAAACCGTGAAGTGATGAAAGGTATCCGCAGTTAAATCCTTTTATACGCGTCGATAGGTAATTAACAAATGATTAGAGTGGAAGGAGGTCGATTAGCGGCCCTGTTAGATTTCAAAAGCTAATGTTTTAGCTAATTTGCGGCTTAGCCCTTTGTCTAAGCAATTAGCGCCATAAAAAGTTCACTGAGGCTCAAGAAAGTTGATATTTGCCGTAGGATGTTATGGTTTCGCTTTTGTCCACACACGTAACACCATAATTGATTCACCCTCCAACGCTCAACGGTGTTTGCTACATCAAGCACGAAGTGCTATGAAAACAGTTGGGTGTCGTTTTGATTGAGTGATAAAGCTATTATCAGAATACAAAAACACTCGTTACTGTATTATGAAGACCTGCCTTTAATATGCCCTTTGTTGTGATAACAGCTTTTTAATTGTTTGGATAACATGTTCTTTGCGAAAACACATCTGTATTTATTTTACCACTGAGGTTTACCAATTTCCTGACGACCACACGAAGCAGCGATATTGCTAATCCTCTTAAAGCAATGTATTTCCTGTTTTGGTCATCGTTTGTTTCTGTTGTGATCATAGTTGAAAATCTTAGCTTATCAACATGTACTGATTTCATTTTAATTGCGCCCACCATGTGTCTGTTTATAAATAGCTGCGTTTCAATTTATTTAATTTTATTTTAAACAACTATATGCCATCCTGAGTTAAATCACACGTGGATGAAGTTCGCGAAATACCCCCGAGAGGCACCAACCTCAAGTTTTCAGTAAAAGCTGGCTCTTATTATGATACCTTTCTATTGATTTCAAACATGTTTAGGTGGTGTGACGAAGCGTGTAATGTTAGAGGGGAGTACCCGCAGTTGTAGTGTAATAAAGAACCAAAACAAAACTATTAAAACAGAAACGGCTTTAATTAAAATTGAATTTATCCATTTTACTGTATACATGTATCTAATATATTTACCAGGATCGTAAATCGGCGCTTTTACGTTACTAAGAGCCATTCCCCCATGAATTGTATTTTTTTAAGCTCTTTTTTTTTTTTTAATTAATGAACCCCAAAAATTGTGAACCTTTTAGTCTTAGTTAGAACACAGATATTAGCCACGGGTATATGCCTGTCAAATGGCAACTTTTATTTTACCGGTTCTTAAAATAAATATCAAATGATTTTGTGCAAATTTGAACAATGGTTTAATAGCATCGGGTCAACCAGTCGAACGGAAAGGAATTTAACTGCTTATTGACTGAGTGTTTGTACAGCTTTTGTCGTTTCCAGGGATTTAATGTCATATTCATGTCATCTTTTAGAATTAGGTGAGAAATGTCAATTTAAAATTAATATCGCAAAGGTGAGATGATTAAAAACTTAACACACTCAACAAAAGCGAAAATGGCCATGCATCACCATTGCATTATAACTTAATTGAAAAATGCTTCCCTGTTTTCTTTGTTTTCACTTTGATTAAGGGCCCGTGGTAAAATCAGAACATAGTGTATTTAGGCATCTTCTATTTAGTAGATGCGGGATACGATTGTTTTTCAATGTAAGTATATTAATACTTAAATGGCGGCGCGAGAAGACATTTTGTTTGCCGAAGTTGTTATCGTCTCTGTCTCGCTGCTAAAATATCTTGTGCATTAATTCAGCTGTATCGCCGTGCCAGCAGTTGTGTGCCGTATTTACTGAATTTTAAGGGAAATCAGACTTTCGGCACCCAAGCTCATGGTAATTTTCACGCTTTTGTTTTTCGGTCTTTGTACGATTTGATGACTTGTAATCTCTTTTAAAATTGACGCCTTTTGTATTTTCAACCTTTATCCACTCAGTGTACGTTAAACAATTTTGTACCTGTTGGACGCGGGTCGTGATTAAAAGCTAAGGGCGATGTGAATTGCGTTTTCTTCGTTGATCAAGCATTATTTGTTTTCAAATTGATTATATAAAGCGGTTTTGCTTTTGCACCGATCTATGTTGATGCTTTACAATTGGCTAAGAAATGCATTAAGCGATAAAATGTCTGCACTTGAAATAAACTGAGTTAAAGGCAAGATGAAAACATGGCCGCACGAGTAAGGCGAAATGATACTCACCGGCCATAAATATTGCTTGCTCGAACTGCTTCTTTAGATTAGCTTTAACTTCAGTTCAATAGACGGGAAATTGTACTGAGTTGTCTAGTAGCTAGAGAGACTTGAGGTTAGATATCACGGAGAGCACTGAAGGAAATCTCTGCTGTTACTGAAAACACGAATTCGTGAAACCGATCCTGGCATATTAATTGCCGCATGTTCAGTCTACAGTTTTCATCCCTCGTCGAGGCCTCACGACGATTTTCCTTGAGCAAAAGCTTAGTCTTGTCTCCCTCTTTTCTCACTTTTAGAAGGTATTCTAGTTATCGACTAAGCAGTAATCGGCTGCTCCGGTTATTTATTGCTATCTTGAGCTGGCCTTTAGCGACCGAGAACTATGAACAGATTTGGCATTTATAGACTGTTCCATAATGCTACATGCTAAATAAATTCTCACCTCTGACAATGCTATTTTCCCCTTGTGCTTCAAGTCAAATATTCCGTGGAGGATTCGCACATGGGCCGAGTTTTCCCCAAAACAGGAATTAATATATGTAAAGTCGAACCTCAAATGTTGAAACCGTTTAAACGGGCCTTTACGGCGTGAGTGAGTTAAATGGTTCGAAAATATGAATATTAATGATCAAACTAAATTTGAATACATTGTAAAGCGAAATTTAACGCAGTCTCGTATTACCATGCAAATAAACTTCATACAAACACTGTAAACTTTGGTCTAAAACTTCAATGTCCAGTATCCATGTATTGGCTCTAAAATGTTGGAGCAAATTGATTTGTTTTAAAGAACAACATCGTGTGCGGATTGCGGTATCCAGTATCCAGTGTGCTGGGCAAGTATGAAACAAAACTGTGCAAAGAAGACAATTACGGCAGCGAAACAAACCAACGAACGTTCTTGTAAACTGTTGAAAAAAAAAATCATATAAAACATTTCATTGCGGAACGATTCGGGCAGAAATCACTGGCTTGTTGCCCCTCAAAGATCACTGAATCTCACAAAGCAAAAAAAAAGTTCTAATTTATTCACACGGATTCACATGTGAATATTAAAGTACTGAAGATGTCAATAAGGCTGCGTTCGCTGAACTTTCTCATAATATATTGAGATAAACTTTTCCTGAAAAGTAAATATAGTAAAACTTCGAACCTTCTAGGGCAACTGAATTTGGCTCGAAGAATCGCGGGGTAAAATATTGACCGAAGCAAATCCAAGAAAAACAACTTTTGTTTCGAGGAATCGGGAGTTTCGAAAAGTCGAGGGTTCGAGTAAGCAAAAATCCACTGTAAATATGATCCCCGCAAAAGTAATGACAAGAGAAATTACAACGTTCAGTTTAACTCTCGCGTATTTAGCTTAATACTGGATTCCATCACCATTCTTCGAAGCTGCGTAAGTTGAGTAGCATCGATTTGTTCTGTGTCTCCATCCATTAGAAGCACTTCTTAAAATATTCTACAACTTCAAGTTCGACGCAATGTTGTCAGCTTGGCCTTCGTCTTCTTTGTCGCTACTTTCAACATTTTTATCAGAAGACTGTTGCTATACTATTTCCTTGATGTTTGCATGTGTTGGATCAAGGTCTTGGCTGCAAATCACTCCATGAGATAGTTGGTTCTTCGTTGCCTGTAAGACACCTTGATCCATCGGCTCAATAAGCCACTTTGTGTTTTGAGGGAGAAACAAACAGGTAACAGAACCGTCGCTGACTACCTAGCCTGGTTGTAGCTTTTAAAACGTAATACTGAAAACTGCCGATCCATGGCATTTGGTTCTGTGAAATAAAAAGGAAAATGATACGGCGGGTTGTTTCCAGTAGTTCTCATATAGTTCTGTTTTGAGCAGGTAGAATAACAGCTCCTAGTCGCGTCTTTGTGCCGTTTTGTGTTTACTTCTTTTTTCATTGATGTATGGCAATTGTGATAGCCCAACCGCCCTTGCCATTTGAAATAACGAAAGGAGAGACGCGAATGGTGAATCTTAGCCTTTTAAGCCTTCTCAAACTAGGTATGTTTACATTACTTACATGGCCGCGAGATAATCACACGGCGTATTTCTCAGAACAAGAATCAATCCTCAACTTTGTAGTGCTTCGCTTCTAAATTTTTTCGAATGCAGGGTAGTATAACCAACGTATTCAGAGAAATATAATGCAAGGATTTCCGTTTCTCGCTTGTTCATTGATATTCTGGTGGCCTGTTTTCAATTCGCTTGTGTACATTTATTGTACACAAGCCGTTTCTTTTAGACAATCGATGTTTTGGGAAAGTTGTGTTTCACCAAAAAGGTTATGATCGCGATGTTCATTATACCATAGTGGTCAACTCACCTTTCATAGTACGTTGACAGGTAGGTTTCAAAAAAACCTTACCGTCATAACGAAACCAGTGTACGAGGCAGTGGTATTCTACTCAATAATTATTGATCTCAGAAGGATTGTAATTCAAAGGAACGACGTTCGGAAAACTACCATATTCTAGCTTACAATTGATTTGCGTTATACACGGAAGGTTTGTGTTGATGTTTTCCCTTCACCTCATTGGCTGAATTTTCTGTTGTCGTGGTGATCGCGCATTGTCGTTATGTTAATGTTACCACGAAAGGTTTATTTACATTTCTATTCCTTCCTAGTTCCTAGAGAAACGTTTCCGAGAAAAACAAACGGCTTAACTGAAAGTTTATATTGGCTTTTCGTTTACACATTGTCATTATGATCATGTTTAGACGGAATATTTATTTACATCTTGATTTCTTACAAGAGAAACTTTTCTGAGAAAACAATTGTGTTGAAAGTTTGCATTAGCTTTTTCGCTCATAATTTATGTGCAGAAGTTACGTTTAAAGAGAGTGCACATTGGAATTTTGCATATTCAAAATAGACTACTCAAGACTCAAATGAGAGGAAGCACTCTTTCCTCTTCTGAAGATAACGAGAGAGGCGACTTGGGATGAGTGAGGTTAAAGTCTGTAAAAAGCTGTTGAACAGTTTCTGCCTTGTGATTCATATACTGAAGTAACCTGGTGGGCCGATGCTTAACAATCAGTAAATTTCAATGTGACATTTTTTCCATCATTTGGCTGAGATTGTTATCGTATGAAAAAAAGTTCAAGTCAAGTCGTTTGTACATCAACATTTAAATGGGAGAGGGGCTGGGAGAGATATTTTTGCTGATTCTAGCCACTGTTAGCAAATGTAGATACACACTCTCCTTTTTTTTTGTAAGAATTTTTAGAAGAAAGTTGAGGCTGAGATGAACTTAAATTTAAGAACATACTCAGAACATTACCCAGGCTGAGAGTCAGTTAAGAACATTTTGCGACCAATTGTTTTTAAAATGAAAAGCATAAATACGGATAAAATAATACAGGCAAAAATTCAGTCTATATTGTCCAATAGGTGTCTTGGTCACGTATGCATAGATTTATTGAAATACTATAACAGATAACTAAGAACATCGTAAGAACTTTTCAGGCTTAAATTGCCAAAAGAAATGTAAAACGTTCAGCCTCAACCCCAAAATTAGACGTTCTTAAATAATATTTAAAAGAGTGTACCGTTTATCCATGCCGTCAGAAATAGTAGTTTTCTATTATCACTCCGGAGAGTGAAAAGCCAAGAACGCTTTTTTCTCACACGTTAATAGTCGCAGTGGATTTTAGTACAAATTGTATCACGGACAAAAATAACGTTTCCTCCGAACTAGAGTTGTAAAGATTAGACCTAGCCGTCCGTCAGTGCTACCGTGTGGTTAATTACCACATGATTTACACCGTTCCTTTCTATTTCATAATTTTACATTTTATCCTTTGTCTGCTTACGTTACAAGTTACAATCGTTACCGAAAGTCCTATACTTGATATTTACAGAAAACTGTTTTCACGTTCCATATTCGGCTTAGTGTTTCCAAGGTGGATCGCTAACAGTCTGGTGGATAAAATCCGCTCCTTCAGTCAGAGTAATGATTAATAACCACATGATTTACACCGTTCCTTTATATTTCATAATTTTACATTTTATCCTTTGTCTGCCTAAGTTATAAGTTACAGTCGTCACGGGAAGTTCTATACTTGATATCTATAGAAAACTGTTTTCACGTTCCATATTCGGTTTAGTGTTTCCAAGGTGGATCGCTAACAGTCTGGTGGATAAAATCCGCTCCTTCAGTCGGAGTAATGATTAATTATCACATCATTTACACCGTTCCTTTTTATCTCATAATTTTAGATTTTATCCTTTTTCTGCTTGCGTTATCAGTTACAATACATACATACATACATAATCTTTATTTGAACACGATGATAATTAAATTTAAACTAACCTTATTTACGTTACATTAGAATATTTCCGGTATAATAATGGTTAATAGTAGGTTAATAGTAGACACAATTCTGTTGTTTATATCGTGTGGTTGATGCAGATGTGCGGAAAATCTTTAAAAAAGTTCTCAGCGCCGACCCGCTTTCTGAGATAGTTAAAGTTCGGGGACGCCGCTGCCTCCTTGTCGTTGTAATTAACAAAATTCCATAAGGACGAGCCTCGATATGAGAGAGAATCTTTCATATATCTTGATTCGCACCTTGACATTTTCCCGTTCCATATTCTTAGTGTTTCCAAGCTAGATCTCTAACAGTCTGGAGGAATAAAATGCGCTCCTTCAGTCGGAGTATTTCTTGAGGAACGGACTGCAATATTGTCAGTTGCATCCACCTAGATTGGGAAAAAATAGAGGAGAAACCATTTATTTAGTTTGTTTGTTAGTTATTTGCGTCATGCCCATCAATCTGTAATTTACTAACAATTGTTCTAGGTGCGCTCCATAATATGAGCTTATCAGTTTTGTTACCCTGGCAACATACTGGGTTCCAGTCCTCCCTGCTACTTAAGAATTTGCTGGCCACCTTTGGCATTTTATTTTGATATTTGCCAATGGTGCCTCATCTGCATGATCCAGCAAGCGTATAAATATGTTAGGTCGCGTTCGTGGCCTTGTTTCATGTTTTTTGAAAATCACTAAAATATTGAAATCAGGTTGGAGGAGACTGGAAAAGAGTGAGTTGCCATGGGAACCGAATTTTTTTATAGCCGTAGGTGTATTGCCTTTAGAACTAATAGCCTGCCAGGTTTCAATGGTCTCTGCTGTAAATTGACTGAGATAGCTCTATTTATATACTTGATGTTATATTGAGTTGAGAATATGACGTCATCAGTCCTCTCATTTACATATTTTACACATTTTTCAAACGTGAATATCTCCGGAACCAATGCAGATATTTAGAAACGGTAAACGGCGTTTTTAATCTTTCCTAGAATTCTATGTGATAAAAATTCTAGAGGTAAAAATTTGATCATAGTAGCACTTTAACAGAGGCCTCTTTCGTGCTCCAGCGGAGACAACAAGGGAGTGGTGCGGGAAACGGTGGGAACTTTTCTCCATTTTCGTTTTCTTCCCTTTTCGGACTTTTCGCTCCTTTCTTTATTAAGGAGTCTGCGGAGAAGAGAGACAAGAAGTCCTGACCCGAGTTAGCTGAAAACGATAAATTCTTTAAGGATTTGAAACCGAAGCAAGATTTAAGATCCATCTAAAATCGTTTCTTTTTCAGGTTCCGTAGGTCACGTGCACTAATGACAACCACTATGCAGGTAACAAGCTTGAGTGTTTATACTCAATCGCACCATACTTGATTGCTGAAATTTGTACGAACACACGTCAGTCGTAAAGGGGGCTATGTCATGGGGAGTAGGGATGGCGCAGAGGTGAGAGCACTATCCTCCCGGTAATGTGGTTCCGGTTCGATTTACGGTCTCGGGGTCATCTGTGGTTTGAACTGATTGGTTCTCATCCTTGCTCGAGAGACTTTCCTCTGGCTACTCCGGTTTTCCCCTCTCCTCAAAAACGAACATTTACAAATTCCAATTCGATCTTAAGGGTTTCCCCAATTGGTGTTCTGAGGTAAATACAGTGACAATAAGAGGAAAGTCCACATAACCAATTTAAAAAAAAAATGCTCAACCGCTTAAAGTGCTACTATAATCAAATTTTTACCTCTTGAATTTTAAGGTTTATCACATAGAATTCCAGGAAAGATTAAAAACGCCGTTTACCGTTTCTAAGAACAATGTCACTGCAAAGAATCAAGCATTTCTGATACAAATTGGCTGAGATATCTTTTTTCATTATAGTTGACCAAAATTCGGTTGAGTTTGTGACGTCATCACTTGGCTAATTTGCATATTTTAAAAACTTGAATATCTCTGGAACAAAAAGAGATATTTGAAAATAGTAAACAGCATTCTTCTTCACGTACAGACTACTTGTTTATGTAGTTTTATCTTTGTTTATACTTAAATTGCATATATCTGAGTCGTTATTGAAGTATTTTTTTCAGGTTATTTAGTCCCTAGTCTTTCCTAACAATGCATCGGAAGCCAAAATCCATCCCTACTGTCTCTCTCTCCCTCGAGTGAGATAGCTGCGATCTTTGCTGTTATTTCAGCTGGGGGTTTTCTTCAGTTAGGGAATAATTCGGATACAAAGAATGAGATTAGTGACGTCAAACGGAAGAGAAATGACTGGGAATATACGTCGGTGAGGCGTGCCATTCTGTGCCTTTTTCCTAATTTACTATAGCGAATAACGTAATTGCCTTTCAATAAATGCTTCGTCTAGATGTATCCTAAGTTTTTTTTTTTTTTTTTTTAACAATATTCTGTTATGTCAACAGCAGGCTATTGTTTGAGCGGTTTTCAATTAAGTGTCGTATTTTAACCAAAATCAAAGTTATTCTGGTCGATCGGAAACAGGCGTAAACAACACATTGAGCCAATCAGAGTTCGAAGCAAAAATGTCTTACCGGCGTGTGTGAGCAACTCATAGTCGTTTTGTCTTACTTCTCATTGGTTGAGAAAGTGGCTCGAATTCTATTGACCAATCCCAGTGCTAAAACTGAATCTGTTTGTTGATGGTACCCCGTCATTTTCTCTACTTACATGATAGGACAGCCGAGGTTGTTGGGTTCTGTGCACATCTCAACTTTCTTTCCCTTCTCGGAGTAGCCAGGTCGTGTTCCAACCTATTGAAGTAATGAGAATACGGCTGATAACAAAAGTAACGTTTTTTTCGTTATTTTCCGTTTGAAATGTTTCTCAAAATCGACCTTGATAACAAAAATAAACTATCAAAAAACAAGTAACAACATGATATGTTGAAGAACCATGATCCCAACTTAGGTCATTTTGGTTCTCTACCTGGGGTGGGCAAAGGGCATATAATTTGTTCACAGTCACAGCGTTCATTCTCTTTTATGTAATATCGCTTTATTTAAACGCAACATACAACCTAACCAAAGAAACAAAATTCCCTGTCGGTGGGCAGGTACGCGAAACGTCAGAATCTGTAGTGGGGATCACAGCCATTGATCAGCTGGAATTCATCTTTTCAAAATCGATTGCTGATTTTGTTTCGTGAGGTAAGAGGCTATCTTGAATTTAACTATTGCTTCGTTTATCATCCTTACAGAGCTGTCGTTTTCCATTCCCAAGCTGCTGATGAAGCCACCACTTCTTGCCAGACGATGTAGGAACTTCTGTCCTTCATAGCCAGCCATTTTACTAAAGACAAATTACAAAAGAACAACAATACAAAAAGGTGCGTTTTTCAGCGTCTTGAATTGCTATAAAAGAACCTTGGAGCAGTTCTATTCCCTTAAGGCAGAGTTTGATTTTAAAAATTATCGAGGAGTGAGCAATCAACTAAGAGGACCTGGGCCTGCAAGGCGCCCAAGGAAAAAATATGGTAAAATTATCCAAAGCTATTCTAAATCTATGAACATTAACGAATAGTACTGCTCAGTGTTATTAGTGTGAATTGTCACAGTTAGAGAAGTTAAAAGTTAGAAGACCTTCTACAGGATAATAAACAGTCACACAGGCGAGTGCTGCTTGATAGCTTTCCGTCCACGGACGCAAAACTTACCACATAGATTAACGGGCAATACACCTGAAAGCTCCGTGTTATTTAGTTTGACTAAAAGGGTTGGGGTTAAAAGAGAAATGAAAAAACAAAAAACAAAAAATACCACTTGAAGATGATTGGAAATTTACTTAAGTTATCAAAGCTTAAGCACTTTTGACCCTCTTTTCTTTCTTATGAAATCGTATGCTTTTTTAAAAATAAAAATTCATGTGTATATTCCGCCGTTTAACTACACAACATCTTAATGCTGTCTGCTGCAGTAGTATCCTTCACGGGTCAGCAGGCACATTGATAGCAAGACGAGATCAATTACCTTCCGTGTCGATATGTAAGAGCTAATCTATGTTTGTTGTCAAAACAGTTAACTCAGTAATACGACACGCTCGAACGGTGTTTAATTTACCTTATCAACGTGAGTGTTTGTCTGGCGCTGTTTGATTGAGTGATAATGCTCTTATCAGATTAACACTCATCACTGTAGTATTTAATATGGCCGGTTTTATAACGGCTTGAATAATGATTAGTGTCCGATTACCAATCTCTTCCGAAAAGAGAGCTGTATTTATGTTCCCGCTATCAACATTTTCATTCCGACCACAAACATTTTAAAACCAACATACTCAAGTTCCTTAAAGGTCCTCAAACGATATTGTTTCTTTTAAGTTCGTTGTTTGCCTCACTGCACAACTGTTGATTCAGTGACGGGCGATATTGGCCACTCTATGACTCACAAGGTTCAAGTTATTTTAAACACGTCTCACATGGTCAATCACACATGGGAAAAAACGGAAATGCTAACCGGAGGTTCCGCCAGCTTTGTGTTGAAAAGAAATTGTTACCTGGGGATTGTTCAATTTAATTCCGTCCTTTTTTCGGATATTTAGGTAGTCTAAGGTGAAACCGTTTATAGTTCTCCAATACCTGGCTCTTTTTCCTGGCGTTTTTTCTATTTTCTTATCAAAATTCAAATCTTTGAAATGGCGTGTGTATCTGGTAATTTTGTTCTCCTGATGACGAAGTTTTAGCGTCGGAGCAACGAGGATAAAATCCCCTCCATTCAACCAAACAGCTTGGTGCTCTTTTTCTGGCGCCAAAAGTCAGTCTTCGTTTGAAGACACTTGAGGTATTTCGGAAGGAGTGGATCAAGTAGTGCCTTGTCGTCAAGAGAGGCTTTTACTTGCCGGCCATTTTAACTGCGACACTTAACGAACGGGGTAATTTCTGGTGGAATTTATGCCGTTTGCTATTATAATCTGTTTCCGAACGAGACGTCATTGAATCGGAAATTTCAGATGAAACGATTTCTAGCGTATTAATTTGGCGAGAAAAAAGTTGCCTTTAGTTGAAGTTGTCAAAATAAGTAATCAGTTTTAGTTCATCTTTCTGTATTCGCCTTGATTCTGTAGGCAAAAAATACACTGTGTCGACCTTGGTGAAAATACTGTCCGTGACCCAACAAGGCTACGTGTAGTAAAACGCGCACAGAACGATTTCGTTTGTAGGAAAAATCTCTCCAGATGGTGTAATCTATAGCAAGACTTCATCTTACCTATACTGAAGTAATCCCCTGGAAATTCCTCCAAGCCAAGCTTCGAAAATATTCCAATGTTTCTTCTACTCGGTCTGTCTTTTTGATACGGAGAGAAAGCAAGATGTGACGTGACGTCATTAAGACTAACAACATCCCATAATATTTGTAGCTAGTACTGTAATTAATTATCACGCGCGTTCTCTTGGTGCCATGGAAGGAAAAACTTCCGTGATTACGGGTTTTTTTTCATCTGGCAGGCCTGAAAAGGTCAGGTTTTATTTGTGGATAGTTTTACGTCTGGCCATCCATAAAGGTTGGAACGCAATGCATGACGATCTGCTGGACTGTCTTTGTGTCTTGCGTATCTAGAAATAAGAAAGAAAAGGTAGTTTAGCAACTCAGTTCTCCCGCCTTTTAAAAACAACCCTAATCTTATCGATATGGTAGCGCATTCTTGAAATGTTCACTGGGGTTTGAAATCAAAATATGCATGGCTTCATACAAGCTTTCTGCGGTTTCGAAAGGACGTGCACTATCGCTGAAAACATTGCAAATGACAGAGAAACTAACAGTAAGTTCGAAAAATGAATCTTTACCCCGCTCTGGTCTTCTGCGTCGAGTCATGTAGAGTGTTGTTATCCATTTCTGGCGGTGGCAGCTGCGTCTCTGGCTTCACAAGGGACAGTTTCCTTGTGTTTTGTAGTTACACTTGTAAGGAGTTCAGATCATGACGATTTCTGTCCTCTTTTTTGCAACTTACTGGCTTGTAAATTACTTAAAGAGCACAACAGTTGTCAGAAGTGGCTAATCAGTGATAGAAGCTTTAGAAAATGCGAACAGAACAGGATTAAAAGTTTCAACGCCATCGCTTCGAAACACCAAGTCTCATGACTGAGGAACAATGTGAATCGTGACCCTGGCATAGCACTGGGTGTGAACATGTCCTCATGTGATTGGTTAACGAGTTAATCTGTTCCTCATTGCACAACAATATTTGGTTTCCTGACTGTAATTTGTTATTTTTAGTAGCTTCATTTTTCAGTTATTTATTTCGATTACACAATCCATTGGCCAATGCATTAAATAGTTTAATCACATCCCCAGCAGTACAAAATGTTTACTCCAAAATATGTTGAATAATCCGATAAATTATTCACAGCTATTTTGTTTACACCCCTGGGCCAGGAACGAACTGTTTCACCGAAAAGAAAACAAGACAAACCAGTAAGTTTTGAACTAAGGCGAAACAATCATCTCAATTTACCTTATAGAATCAATTTCAAAAATGAAACTAGTTATTCAGGTGTTGTGCAGAGCAATCTAATGTTGAGATCACCAGAAAGCAATCCGCTTCATCGACTCTCTTGACGATGTTTTTCTTCAGTTCTTGGGTTGAAATTAATTATTGATCTCTTGAGAAGGCGGTGAATAGGTTCGTTAAACGTAGCAATATTTAATTATTAATTCTCAAACTAATTAATTATTACGTACTGATGACCCAATCAGGTTACGCCAATTTGGCCAGGTTTATGTATCTTTATATCCAATGAACATACTAATGAAGACACGTCCGATTACTAATCAATACACTTGAATTTTAGTCAGTTTTAATGCTTATTAACGGCATACCAATTCCCGCCGAACTCATTTTATTGAGAACACATATAATGCCATAAACAGTTGTGGTAGAATGGGTCATTTCCGAATTACTTTAAACCTCATTATGAAAGTGAGGCTAATTGAAAGTTTTTGTTATGAAAATTAGTTTTCACACATAAGAAAACAAAACTTATTTTCGTATGAATAGTTTTGCACTTAGCCTCGCTTTCATAATGAGGTTCACAGCAAGTTGGAAATGGCCTATTTCCTTGCCCGGACTTTTTAGCTACCTCCATCACGAATTTGGACAACCAATAGTTCAGCGAAAGAGCGTCCATTTCAGCAATATCTGCACTCACGGCTTCAACCTTGTGTAACTCGTAGTTCTTGAAAAGACAGTGTTACGCCGCAAAATGTTACATTAACCCGAATTGTAACAACGTCTGACGCAAAATGTAACAATTTCTTTAACGCGAATTGTAACAACTTTTTAACCCGAAATGTAACAACTCTGGCCTTGATATATAAAGAAGGAGATTTACACATATCAGGCTTCTTGTCGAGTTAAACGTCTCCTGACAAGTAAATTATGCAAACCTACTGGTCACTTGACCAGTTCAAGATTTTTCTTTATTCATTTGAAAAGTCCCGTTGAGAGAGCTTTTGGAGCAGTTTTTGAGAAGCAACACGGAAGGCGGTCGCTTACGAGAAGTGGTCGCTAGGAAAGATCTGACGGTATTAAATACAATCATTCGATTAAGAAAGGTCTCGTTTTCTCTTGAGTTAAAATGTTAAGCTAAGGAATCGTTTAAGGAAAAGAGGAGAAAAATATCTAAGAGCGCCTAGAATATAGAGCGTAGAGCGGTAGAACAACTCTCTAACCCTTGTTAAATGGTTGATTCAATTTAACTTTCGACTTGACACTTTTAGATTTTTAGCTTCTCTTTACCGTAACTGTGACTCTCTTTGCGTTCTTTGATTAATGATGAAGAAAAGGAACAGTAATTGATGTTACTGTTTCAGGCTGAATTTTAATATATCGAAATTGGGCTATTGCAACCTAGCTCCCTCAAGGTTAGATAATCTAAAATTGGAAACAGTTGAAGGGTACACAATCGAAAATTAAAAACAATTGCAATGAACGAAACGGAGGACTGTAAGTTTCTCGCTTTATCTCGGATCATTGTTTATAAACTGAAATGCTCTGTATAATCCTGTTATTCTCCTATATAGTTAATTGAGATAAATATCAATGCCAAGGTTTTCCGTGGTCAAGAAAAAATCCTTAATGTTATGAGAGCTCTGCTTAAGGGGTTTATCTGAATGATCACAACATGGTAAGTTTCATCCACTGACAGATAAAGTTACCTCCACCTAGTTCGTTTTGTCCGTATTAGAAAGATGTTGGTCTCCATTATTTTTTAGCATGGCAGGATCGAGCGACATAAACTTGCAACAACAGAACTGGAACTATATTTCCCAGTTCGAAACCATCCAATAACATCTATATACAGCTCCATACATAGCACCACATGAGAGTGTTGCTCGGTCCCTTTCATTTGAGTAGTCGAACCTTGGGTTTAATCCACACACCCGCACGCTCTATCCACAACCATACTCCCCTCCCCCCTCCCTTCCACTCCCATCCTTTCCTTGAAGTGCACACACTGTAGCCACCACCTCCACAAAAGGTGGGTAACTGTAGTAATCCTCTTGATAAATGTGCCTCCTTAGTGGACATGACTTTTGAGATGTTTATCTTTGATATGAGACAGGAGGTAGCTTTCTACTGATGTGGTCTCCATGTTGTATTGTTTGGCCTAAAATATGTCGAGGGTCTTAAACTCTGGATGCCCAAACGTTTTTCGTTTAAATATTGAACGGGTTAGGGTCTGCTGTCAGAAAAGAGTTAGACAATACGTTTTAGGAATAAATTTATTCACACCTAAGAAAGAATAAATACAAAAAGATTATTAAGGTCATCGCTGCAATAAGATCACATTCTTCATTTTCCTGTGGAAGATATGGAAAAATTTCAACAAGTTAGAGCGAAAGAGGCATCGTGAGATGTAAAGGCATAACATTCAGAGCAAGGAGGATGATGAATGAAGCAATTTCTCATAGAAATAATAACGAATAAAGGCTCGGGAAGATAGATTCAGTTTAATGTTTGTTACAATTTCATGATTTGTCAGGTAGTAAATTTAGAATAAATAAATAAATAAATAAACAAATAAATATAAACAGATCTTCCTAAATCTTACAAATGTTAGGAAAAAAGAAACAAAATGAAAGAACAAAAGAAAGCAAAGGTAACATAGTACCACGCAAGGCCTCTGTAGAAAGGTTTCTTCCTGGCCACAGGAAGTCGAGATCTCTTAAATCAACTGAGTTAGTCTTTTTAGCCTGGTTGTGTGTTAGTTGACTGCCCAGCTGTTTTTGACTTACCTCAGGTTCGCCACGTGCATTTTCATTCGGCTGGGGGCATGCTATACCCCTAAAAAAAAAAAAAAAAAAAACAATAACAAGATTTGAACCATTTAAGCCTCGAGGGAAATGTTGAATGCTTCTGAATGGGGGACCATGTGATGTACCATTTTAAAAAGGTATTTTTATGGGGTATGCTATAAACTGTACCTACAGCGATGAAGGAGGTTACAGATTAGATTGAGAAGTGTCCAATACGAACAAGAAAGAAAAACATTTAAAATTTTACTCTTCCTTGTACATATTGGATATACCCCTAAATTAAAGCTTAATTTGTAGCTATCAGTGCATTGGTTGTTGTAAGATATCAATTGGATCCTAAAAGTACAAACTAAGGGGAAAAGTTCCAAACGTTAGAAGGATTGTAAATCAAGTTTCAAATAAGAGGGGAACATGATTTTATGCTTTTAGTTTTGGTTGTGGAAATTGCATACAAACTGACCAAATATAAACTAAGCTCTTAATTCCATCTTGTTCCATATGGTACTACTGGGCATTTAAAAATTAAGACATTAACACCCAAAAGTGTTTGAGTCATATATATTGTAATTTTTTTCTCATACCATAATAATAATTATTTTAGGTGTATACAGGGCCCCTCAGGATAACAGCCCCGTGGCTGATTGGGCCACCCTGTCTAAATAAAGTTCACTTACTTACTTACTTACTTACTTACTTACATTTAAATCTCAAAATGGTCAGTCTAATGTTTCTTACAGTAAGTAAACGTTCTTTTTGGTAGCAAGAGGTAATTTAAACTACTGAAAATAACATCTTGATTTACACAGAAAAAGGTCCAAATCTTCATTGTATGAAATTTTTAATAATCTATTAAATATATGCCATTTATAAATAAGGGTATAACGAAACAACGTTGGCCCTATTCACTTGCATAACCCTTAACTTGAATTGCCGGCTAAACTGTTTTAATGACAGTTTTGTGAGCTTCGACACTCTCTTTGCTAAGAGGGTCCAATAATCAAACTTCAAGGTTACTCCCAAATTGCATTCTGTAAAGTACTGGAAAAACATTCGGCACCATAGGAGAAAACAGCTGAAGAGCTTTTACTTGAATGGGATTCAAACTTATGACCGAATCACATGAGCGACTTTGACTCTGATAGTGCAAGAGGTGCTTATCTAATTTTTGTGAATACGCTGAAAAAAAAAATCATAAATAAAAAAAAGGAAACATAATTCTCATGATAGTCTGTGTAAGTAGATTCCTGATACAATCATGGTATAAATCAAAGACTGGCATTTGCTCTGACTTCCTGTAGGTGTTCACCCTTTCTAACACCCAACTGAACTGGTTACCAATTTCGGTTAAGACTTACTTTACATACCTGATAGGGTAATGTCGACCACCGGGCTCCGTGCACTGTTGGACCAATCGCCCCCTTTCAGTATACTGCAGCTGCTAAGGAAGAGATGTTGAAATAAGCTACGGCAGGCAATATTTTATCTAAACAATTTTTCTTACAGATTCACATGGGAAACCTTGCAAAACTTGGGAACTCTTACCTGAGGAGGTGGCTCAAGCTCGTCATTTATTGAAGAGCCTTGACTTTCAGTCGCTACCGCTAACCTTTCTTGTTCTTCATCAACGTCAGTGGCTTCACTCTCACTGAAAGCACCAAAACAAAGGTAACTTAAGTCGATACTAGGTAGAGGGTTACCAGCATTATATATACCAAGTATTGATATATCGTTAAAACTGCCTTATGCTGCTTCCATGATACTGCTAGTGCCTAGGATGGCCAGTCTTGCCTTGTTTAGTTTGTTTTCGTACTTTTCGTCTGCATTCCCATTAAGTTTAAGGTTAGAACATCCCTTAATCCCTATGAATTGGCTTAAAGGAGTCACATACAGTAAGAATTAACACAATTAAAGTAATTGGATATACTTAACAGTTTTGGCAAGTTCTTAGGGGTGTAGATTTCGGCTCAAGGCTTGATCATATCACAAGCTGCGAAAGTGTTTTCAAAGCCTCATAAAATTCAGTAGGTTGTTGTGTTCATTACCGGCTCTACAAAAGTCATCAAACCAATAAAACGAACTTCCGGAAATAATGGTTTTGTTATTTAGCAATGACTGGAACTTGAAGCGGTTATGAATGGCTTAGAGGTATTATCAAAGCATCCCTTAAAATGTAAAGTACTGGCCTGGAATCTTGTTGTTTCTTACCTGTAGTTCTTTTCATCCTCGTCAGATGAACTTGCTGCGTTATTTTCCTTTGAAAGATACAAAAGAGATCTCATGAGCGTAAAGGAAGAAATTGATAAACAGATCAAATATTACCGTACCAAACCCAACAGAAATTTTCCTATCCAAAATATAATTTCCACACTAGGGAAAGTTGTTTTCGTTTCCATATTAGAGTACAATGAAGTCGCTTGACTTTTTGTTTAATCAAATCTCGCTTCAGACAATTTGTTCCAAGTTTTAACTATTAAATTGAAGTTCTTACTTTTTGCTCCTTTGAAGCCATCTGCAGAAAAAAAAAAAAAACAAATACGTTATTTTCGTATTTTGTTTGTACTGAATTTATGGGATAACGTTTTGTGCATTTATCTAAAAAAAAAATGAATAATATGGAATATCAATGACCTGATGATTGTATGCAAGAGGAACTGTGGTAATTGATTGCGTGATGAATAATCACGCAAGTTTACCCAAGGAGAAACAGGAAAACTATTGAAATAGGAGACCGGTATAGCTTAATAACTTTGATTTCCGGCATGGTTTCATGGTTCCAACCACAGACGCAAAGGTAAAAAGTGATCTCTGAAAGTCCAAGATTTATTGCAGAATGAAACTTCAAATAAAACTTTTGGGATTCGTTTAAGATAGTTATCCTTCATGGGTCGGCAGGCAATTGAAATTAATATCGACTCAAGATGGAGAGCCCGACAAAGGCTTATGTTTGTGTTAGATTAGCCATTTGTCAGGACAATTAACGCAATAAATGTTTCATGCTTGAACAGTGTTAAGTTTAAACTTATCAACATGGAGTGTTGTGTACAAACTTGCTTGTTGTTTTGATTCAGTGATAAAGGCATAATCAGATTAACAGTCATCACCGTCATAAGATCCTGTTCTTAGTGATAATTGAGCTATTATAAATCGCGTCCGATTACATATCCTTTGGGAAAACACAGCTGTGTTTATTCTCCCGCCGCGGGAAGTTTACCACACCGCTAACCACACCGTTACAATCAAGTTTGTCAAACGTCTTCAAGCGGTGTGTTTTCAAGAAATCTCATTGTTCGTTTTTTTTTTTTTTTTTTACCTTAGTGTCTGTAAGACCGGTGAACGGGGAACTCGTGGCTTATCAACATGTCTGTTTTCATGTTGGACTCAGCATGCGGCTCTCTTGATAAAGATAGAACGCGATGTATTTTAACGTGTCACACTCGATAAATTCACACGTTGTTAAAATTTACGGAAGTACTCGTGTAGAAGGCTACGCACGTTCATGATAAATTAAAATATTACTTCCACCGTGTTCAGTTTGCTGCCATGAATATTTCTGGTATTTAGGTGTTTGCTGAACCGTTCATAGTTAGGCTTAACACTATTCCAATACTTAGCTCTCTCTAGTTTTGTTTTTTTTTTTTTTTAAGTTTCTCGTATTTTACGCCTACACGTTAAAACTTTCGATTCATTTCTTCCAAATGTTTTGCGTATCGAGCATTACCTTTTGCACAATGACAGTCTTAACGCTGAGGTAACAAATCTCCTCTCATCGGTCAACTACGGAGTTCGGCGCTCATTTCTGCCGTCAAGTTAGCCTTTGTGCGAAAAATACCACCAGCTATGCGAGCCATTTTGAAAGGGCTTGTGAAATGGCAACTCGTTGTGAACAGAGGTATGGCGACTGTGCCGAACACATTCATTTTCAACAGAGCGGTGTATTAAGACGTTGATTTCGAGTGCAATTCGTCGCTTAATTGTCCTTTACCACCATTGTAGGGTCACTGAATGAGAAAATCATTGAATCGAAAAAAAATTTCAATACCCACGATAGCTTGGCCACCTTCTTTCCAAATAAGTGCAAGTTTGACTCTTGTGTTCGCTTCGATGTTGCGCAGGCCAAAATGCATGTCTTTTTAGAAGGAAAATACTTTGAAATGGTGAAAAGAACTGTAATGGTGTATAGTGGGCTTTCATCTTACCTTTACTTGGTCAGATGTTTTTCTTGTGGACGGCGTTTCGAAAATAATTCGGCAGCACCTTTCACCAGAGACCTAGTTTCGACGACCGACGAACCAGCTTCATCTTTGTAACCTGGCATTTTATGATGTTTCTCCCTCGCGCGCGCGAAGTTTAATTAATGCGCGCGTGCTCTCTGTTTGGGATTTCGCTTGATAATAGGTGCCATAGAAAGGAATAATCTCCATTGTGCTTTGTTTTCATCTGTCAGGTCATCCATTAACGTTGGAATGGAATCCATGGGCAACCACTGTGGACATTTGCGTCTGCAAATAAAAATATAATTTTATGTTAGCGACTGTGTTTTGCTCGCTTTTTTAAACGAACCCTAATCTTACCGATAGGCAAGTACCTATTTAGACTTCAAAAAAAGTTCATAGTCTCATCAGTGAGGGCTTCATTCCAGTCAGTTTGCAGTTTCGCTACGTTCTGTGGCACATGAGGAATGCTGCAGCTAACTAACAGCAAGTGTAGAAAGTCATCTTTTCTTTACCCCCTCTTCTTCGGTGCTGAGGCATGTAAATTCTCCGCTCAAAGTTGGCCGTGGTGGTGGTGGCAGTAGCGCGTTTGGCTTCATCAGACTTAGTTTCCTTCTGGTCATGGTTTCGATTAAATGCGTTTTGATGGTGACGATGTTTGTCCTCTTCTGCAAATTACTGACAGGGAAGTCACGTAAACAGTAAAGCATTCATCAGAAGTGGACGATCTCTGATAAAATCTTCACAACAGATAAACAGAGTGTTACAAGAGGTAAACAGAGTATTATTCACCATCCGTTGAAGCTCCGAGTCTTGTGACTCGAGAAGAATAAATGACCTTTACATTTCGTTCGGCTTAGTGGTCCAAGGGTTCTCTTGTGATTGGATGGGTAACCTCAATATCTGGTTTCCTTTTGTTTTAAACGGTTTGACAGTCATATGTTATTTTTGGAACATTGAGCTTTCGGCTATTTGTTTCGATTGAATAACCCTGTAGGAATGTATTATCTCTCTAGCATCAAGAATGGAAATAACGAAAGCTGTTAAATAATAGGCTTACTGTATAGACCCTGAGGGCTAGAAGATTGCTGTTTCCTAACATAAAGCGAAATAACCTTCTAATCTTTAATAATTCAGAATTGTTCACATGATGTTCTTGAAAAGAACTTTGCCATTATCTTCGTCGGTATTTCTTAAATTTTCGTGATACATGTTGTTGTGTGATTGACATTAATTAATTATTGATCACTCGGTAAAATAACTCGGCATATGTTACGAAATTTCTGGACTTCTTGATCGGAGATTAAGATGAAGAGGTCAGCAATGCATGTGTGTATTACGGAAGTCTTAAGCCCAGTCTTTTATAATAGCTCATTAGGTTACTTTATAGCACTTGTCACAGGAATGTGATTTCATAAGCTTAGTCATTACCACCCCCCCCCCCCCCCCAAGATAAATCAGTAGCACTGTATTCGTAACATAGTCCATCCTTTTTGGTGTTTGTTTACCTCTCTCTCGACCAATTGCTGCAAAGTTCATGCTTTAAGTATTTTTGTTTTATTTTCTTGTCATCTTTAGTGCTTGTCGTACTTTTTCATTTAATGTTGATTTTTTAGAATTTAGTGTATCCTGCAGAAAGGGGTTAGCTGTTGACAAACTTCCTTCGTTCTCGATGTCATTAGAACCACAGTACAAAGTATTATAGTCACAACTCAGTGGCAAAAGCTATTGTGAATCAACTGTAGTCAAATCTAATACTAGAAATACGTGACTCTCAAATCAACGCGAGGCTGGGGCTGTGTGGACGGTTGATTTAACTACCCAAGAGACTACACGGAGAACGGAGAGGTGAGTGGAGTCCATTGAACACAGACTGGCTCTCAGAAATGTCACCTTGGCTGATTTAAAAGAGTACGTTAGACAACAGGCGTTTTCAAGCTATGACGGTCAGGTAATATAGAAGATCACTGAATATGCACGAAGACGAAACGAAGCTGTCAGTGGTCAGTGTGCGCACAGATTTATCTGAACGGAGATAGCATGGGAAAAAGAAGGCACAAATCCGTTTTCTTTGTTGTCATGCGCGGCCAGTATGATACATTACTCCGCTGGCCATTCAGACAGAAGGTCACGTTCATGTTAATGGTTCAGGATAACGTGGAACACGTGATCGACGCCTTCAGGCCTGATCCAAGCAGCTCCTTTTTCGAGAGGCCGAGAAGAGAGACCAACATCGCCAGTGGGTGCCGCATTTTCTGCTCCTTGACTGAATTGAATAACAACGCTTATGTTAGTATTTTTTGTTTTATTTTCATGTCATCTTTACTGGTTGTCGTACTTTTTCATTTAATGTTGATTTTTTAGAATTTAGTGTATCCTGTAGAGAGGGATAAGCTGTTGATGACTTCTTTCGTTGTCGATGTCACAAGAACCACAGTAGAAAGTATTATCGTCACAACTCATTGGTAAAAAGCGATTGTGAATCAACTGTAGTCAAATATAATACTAGAAATACGTGACTCGCAAATCAACGCGAGGCTAGGGCTGTGTGGACAGTTGATTTGAAGTGAAGGAATGTGTTAAGGCAGCTAGAAAGTATGAACTGTCTCGTTCTTTATGATACTGATTGAGAGGATAGAAATATTGCGAGAATACAGTGAAAGGATCACCTCCTTAGAGAGAAAAAACTGGCCTATGTGAATATATCGGGTGCAACGCCATTTAACCAGCGTGTTCCTCATGCGGAAAGTAGCTTACCGAATACCGATATTACCAGAAGACTGACGAACGTTGAGAACAAACCTGCGGACCACGAAGTGCTTTTCGTGGAAAATACTCGTACTACGGTGGAGACAAGTCCAAATTTGCAAATGTAAAAAAAAAAGTGTAGGCTACCCAAGAGACTACACGGAGAACGGGGAGGCCGATGGAGTCCATTGAACACACACTGGCTCTCAGAAATGCCTTCTTGGCTGATTTAGAAGAGGACGTTAGACAACAGGAGTTTTCAAGCTTTGACGGCCAGTTAATATGGAAGATCACTGAATATGTACGAAGACGAAACGAAGCCGTCAGTGGTCAGCAGGTGTCCTTCTACAGCCCATGCTTCTACACTGGTCGCTATGGATACAAGATGTGAGCACGGATTTTTTATCTGAACGGAGATGGCATGGGAAACGGAAGGCACAAATCCGTTTTCTTTGTTGTCATGCGCGGCCAGTATGATACATTTCTCCGCTGGCCATTCAGACAGCAAGTCACGTTCGTGTTAATGGATCAGGATAACGTGGAAAACATGATCGACGCCTTCAGGCCTGATCCAAGCAGCTTCTCCTTCAAGAGGCTGAGAAGAGAGACCAACATCGCCAGTGAGTGCCCGGGTCATGTTCTGCTCCTTGACTGAATTGTTAAAACACGCTTATGTTAGTATTTTTTGTTTTATTTTCATGTCATCTTCAGTGGTTGTCGTACTTTTTCATTTAATGTTGATTTTTTAGAATTTAGTGTATCCTGTAGAGAGGGATAAGCTGTTGACAACTTCCTTCGTTGTCGATGTCACAAGAACCACAGTAGCAAGTATTATGGTAAGAACTCATTGGTAAAAAGCGATTCTAAATCAACTGTAGTCAAATATAATACTAGAAATACGTGGCTTGCAATTCAACGCGAGGCTAGGGCTGTGTGGACAGTTGAGTTAAAGTGAAGGAATGTGTTAAGGCAGCTAGAAAGTATGAATTGTCCCGTTCTTTATGATAGTGATTGAGAGGATACAAGAATTGCGAGAACACATTGAGAGATTCGCCCCCTTAGAGAGAAAATTGGCCTCCTATCTAAATATATCGGTTGCAAACCCATTTAACCAACCTGTTTTTAATGCGGAAAGTAGCTTACCGAATACCGATATTACCAGAAGACTGACGAACCTTGAGAACAAACCTGCGGACCACGAAGTGCTTTTGGTGGAAAATAATCGTACTACGGTGGAGACAAGTCTAAAGTGGCAATCGTAAAAGACAAGTGGAGGCTACCCAAGAAACGGAGGGGCGGATGGAGTCCATTGAACACACCCTGGCTCTCAGAAATGCCTTCTTGGCTGATTTACAAGAGGACGTTAGACAACAGGAATTTTCAAGCTATAACGGCCAGTTAATATGGAAGATCACTGAATATGTACGAAGACGAAACGAAGCCATCAGTGGTCAGCAGGTGTCTTTCTGCAGCCCATGCTTCTACACCGGTCGCCATGGATACAAGATGTGCTCACGGATTTATCTGAACGGAGAAGGAAAGCACAAATTCGTTTTCTTTGTTGTCATGCGCGGCCAGTATGATACATTACTCAGCTGGCCATTCAGACAGAAGGACACGTTCATGTTGATGGTTTAGGATTACGTGGAACTCGTGCTAGACGCCTTCAGGCCTGATCCAAGCACTTCATCCTTCCAGAGGCCGAAACGAAAGACCAACATCGCCAGTGGGTGCCCCATGCATGTTCTGCTCTTTGACTGAATTGAATAACCACGCCTAATAAGTATTTCTTGTTTTATTTTCATGTCATCTTTAGTGGTTGTCGTACTTTTTCATTTGATGTTGATTTTTTTAGAATTTAGTGTATCCTGTAGAGAGGGATAAGCTGTTGATAACTTGTAGAAAGTATTATGGTCAGAACTCAGTGGCAAAAGCGATTGTGAATCAACTGTAGTCAAATGTAATACTAGAAATACGTGACTTGCAAATCACGCGAGGCTTGGGCTGTGTGGACAGTTGATTTGAAGTGAGGGAATGTGTCAAGGCAGCTAGAAAGTATGAATTGTCTCGTTCTTTATGATACTGAATGGGAGGATAGAAATATTGCGTGAATATAGTGAGAGGATCACCTCCTTAGAGAGAAAACTGGCCTCCTATCTAAATATATCGGTTGCAACCCCATTTAACCAACGTGTTTTTAATGCGGAAAGTAGCTTACCGAATACCGATATTACCAGAAGACTGACGAACCTTGAGAACAAACCTGCGGACCACGAACTGCTTTTGGTGGAAAATAATCGTACCACGGTGGAGACGAGTCGAGAAGTGGCAAATGTTAAAAGACAAGTGGAGACTACCCATGAGACTACACGGAGAACGGAGAGGTGGATGGAGTCCATTGAACACACACTGGCTCTCAGAAATGTTACCTGGGCTGATTTAGAAGAGTACGTTAGACAACAGGAATTTTCAAGCTATGACGGCCAGTTAATATGGAAGATCACTGAATATGTACGAAGACGAAACGAAGCCGTCAGTGGTCAGCAGGTGTCTTTCTACAGTCCGTGCTTCTTTACTAGTCGCTATGGTAACGAGATGTGCGCACGGATTTATCTGAACGGAGATGGCATGGGACGAGGAACGCACATCTCCGTTTTCTTTGTTGTCATGCGCGGCCAGTATGATGCATTACTCCGCTGGCCATTCAGACAGAAGGTCACGTTCATGTTGATGGATCAGGATAACGTGGAACACGTGATCGACGCCTTCAGGCCTGATCCAAGCAGCTCATCCTTTCAGAGGCCGAGAAGAGAGACCAACATCGCCAGTGGGTGCCCCATGTTCTGCTCTTTGACGGAATTGAGTAACCACGCTTATATTAGCGTTTTTTGTTTTATTTTCATGTCATCTTAAGTGGTTGTCGTACTTTTTCATTTAATGTTGCTTTTTTAGAATTTAGTGTATCCTGTAGAGAGGGATAAGGTGTTAACAACTTCCTTCGTTGTCGATGTCACAAGAACCACAGTGCATAGTATTATGGTCACATCTCATTGGCAAAACCGATTGTGAATCAACTGTAGTCAAATATATTACTAGAAATACGTGGCGCGCAATTCAACACGAGGCTAGGGCGATGTGGACAGTTGATTTGAAGTGAAGGAATGTGTTAAGGCAGCTAGAAAGTCTGAATTGTCTCGTTCTTTATGATACTGAATGAGAGGATAGAAATATTGCGTGAATACAGTGAGAGGATCACCTCCTTAGAGAGAAATTCAATTCAATTCAATTTATTTGCCATTAACAAAAAAATACAACATAAATACATTATAGACGACACGCAATATTCTTACTATTACAATATTCATACGTGACTATTTACAATATTAAATGTGTTAAAGGCTAGGAAGCCTATATAGAAGCCGGGGGCTTATTAACTATAGGCTTCCTAGAACTATTGGATAAACCATAGAAGTTAAGGGTACTGATTGAAATTTCCAATTAAATTTTTTTTTTAAAAGAAGAAAAAAAAAAAGGAAAGGAAGAAAAAAAAGAAAAGGTAAAGAAAAGGTGTGTAGCTCAACAAAGAGTCAATTTAACTTAGATAGAAGGAATTTTTTAAGTCTTTTGCCAAACAAACTGATAGTTTCACTGTTTTGAATTTCACGACTTAGCGAGTTGAAAAACGAAGGACCTTGAAACCGAATTGAGAATTTTCGAAGATTAGTTCGACAATAAGGTATATAGAAAAGGTTGGAATTTCTTGTTTTATAAGAATGTATTTGACTTGCAAGAGTAAACATATCACGAAAATAATTTGGAAGTAAGCTTCTTTTAAAAAGATACATAAATTTACCTATTTGGTATAAATAAATGTCAGAGAATTTTAAAATCTCCTGTTCTTTAAAAAGAACACCGGTATGAGCATCAAAAGAAACTTTTGATATTATTCTAATTATCTTCTTTTGCAGAACAATAATCCGATTTAAATTAGACTGATACGTTGATCCCCACACAGAAACACAATAAATTAAGTAAGGGTAAACTAGACTATAGTACAAGGAACGTAAGGAGGTTTTGGGGAGGCAAAAACTAGACTTATAAATAATACCTATTGATTTTGATATTTTTCTAGAAACACTAAGAATGTGAGGCTTCCATGACAAATGCTCATCGAGGATAACACCTAAAAATACTGTTTCTTTCACACGTTTAATTGCATTGTTGTCAATTTGAATAGATATATCAAGTGTTTGCCTCCTTTGGGGTGGTCTAAAAACCATAAAATTTGATTTTTTAAAGTTAATGGACAGTTTGTTTGCTCGACACCAATGAGTTAATTTAAGCATTTCAGAATTCAAGATTCCAGGAAGCAAGTTAAAATCTTTGTGGGAGAAAAATATGTTTGTATCATCTGCAAAAAGAATAAAGTCCACGACCTTCGACACGTTACACAGATCATTTATATAGAGTAGGAAAAGTAGGGGACCTAGTATAGAACCCTGAGGCACCCCGCACTTAATTTCGCAAGACTCCGACCTAACGCCATTAAATTCCACATATTGTTGTCTATTGCTTAGATAGCTTTCGAACCATCTAAGTGGAGTGCCACGAACACCATAATGCTCTAATTTCGAAATCAAAATGTTATGATCAACGGTGTCAAAGGCCTTGGACAAGTCTATAAAAATACCAACTGTGCATTCCTTATTGTCAATGGCGGAAGAGATTTTGTCATATAAACAAGCAAGAGCATAAGCGGTGGAGTGATGCTTGCGAAAACCATACTGATTGTCAGAGAGAATGTTATGATTATTAAGAAACATTAAAAGACGATTGTACATTACTCTCTCTAGGATTTTAGAGAATGCTGGTAAAACAGACACCGGTCGGTAGTTCGTAAATATATCCTGCTCACCAGATTTAAATAAAGGAATAACTCGAGCAATTTTTAATTGTTTTGGTACAATTCCAGAAGTGATGGATAAGTTAATTATGCATGTAAGAGGTGAAATAATTAAATCGATAGATTCTTTAATTAGGTTCATAGAAATGTTGTCATAACCTACAGCAGTACCTGAACGACAAGTGCTACATATTTCAATAATTTCTTGCTCATTTACAGCATCTAGAAATATTGAATTAACTAGTTTTGGAGGTAAAAAAGAATTGTGCGACTTTTCTGATACAGGAATTTTGCTAGCTAAATTGGGGCCAATATTAGTAAAATATTTACAAAAGAAATTAGCTATATCTTTTGGATTGGAAATTTCTCGAGAATCTGCCCTAAATATAGATGGCAAGCTACGCTTTCCTTTATTTCTATTAAGGATTTCATTTAGAACTTTCCAGGTAGCCTTGACATTTGATTTTAATTTTTCAATTTGTTTTTCATAATATAAACGTTTAGCAACTCGAAGAGAATGAGTAAGTTTGTTTTTGTACGACTTATATGCATTTTCATTGGAAGAGTTAGGGTTATTAAGAAAAGACTGATATAACATATTTTTCTTCCTTATGGATTTAGCCAGTCCTTTAGTAAACCAAGGCTTACAAAGATTGAACCGTTTCGCTTTCATTTTTTTGAGTGGAAAACATTTATCATAAACTGTAGTATACTTTCCAACAAAGAGTTCATAAGCGCAGGAAGGATCATTTAAACCAGGCATTTCAGTCCAGTTTATCTTACCTAACTCGTCTTTAAATACACTTAGATTATGCGCATTTTTTTCACGAAAAAATACGCATTTATTCTTATCACTGGTAGTATTATTATACAAAATAAGTGAAAATATCGGTAAATGGTCAGATATGTCATTGAGAAAAAGACCGCTTATTGAGGGACGAAGTGGATCGTTCGTGAAAATATTATCTATTAACGAAGCTTTGTTCGCCGTAATTCTAGTGGGACGTGTTGTTAGTGGAAAAAACATCCTAGAGTACAACAAATCTAAGAAATCACTTGTCGCTTTATGACAATGATGGTTAATTAGATTTAAATTCCAGTCACCCATTAAAAATACAAGCTTATTTTCCTTGGAAATTTTCCCAAGTACTAGATCCAAGTCAGACAGAAATTCATGTAACTTCGAGTCGGGTGGTCGATAGATAATGCCGACAATTATGTTCTTTACTTTTGTCCTATTAATTTCAACAAACAAGGATTCAGCAGATTTGTCCCCAGGGAATGCTAGATCATGACGTTCTTTGTAATTTAAATGCTCACAAATGTAAAGGCCAACACCTCCACCAATGCGATCAACTCTAGGTTTATGCAAAAAATTGTAACCCGCTATATCGGAAAAATGATAACAATCATCAAGCCAAGTCTCAGAAATCCCAATGATAGGAAATTTCACTACAAGTTGGCCTAGAAAATTTGTAAGCTTATCAAATTTATTATTTAAACTACGAATGTTCATATGAAGGAACGAAAGGCTAGATTCAAGGGTACTGCATTTTAAATTTAGGCGACTTTGGTTTTCGGCTAACATGTTTTTGAAGCTATCTTCAGTATAGTATTCACAGCTATTGTTTTTTAAATAAAAATTCATATCTGGATCATTGTCTTTACAAAGACTGAAATTTTTATAGGATTCACATAACAAAGGATTAAACTTTAACTGAGCTAATCTATCAGGATCAAAATTGATGGTACCGCCATTCATAAATTCAATGAGAGTTAGCCGAAATTCATCATCGTCCAAATTATAAAATGGCATGGATGATAAACTAGTCATCTGATTTATCGCGAATGACTAAGCGATCGAGTACAAAATAGGCAATTTTACCCGCCTGCTTAGCAGCTTTAAACTTCTCAAGGTGAGCCTCCCGCTTTTTCAGAGTTGCGAACGCGATATCCTCACTGATGTGTAATCCAACGGGCTTTTCTTTCCGAGCTTTTCTTAGAACTTGCTCACGTTGCTTCCAGTCACGAAGACGGCACACTATTGTGCGTGGCTCATTTGCGTTGGCACTGCCTCTCTTCTTCCGTCGCTCCACACGATGAGCTCTCTCAATGTCCACATCCAAATCAAGTTTAGCTTTGATGGCATGTTTAACTTTCGATTCAACTTCATCCCAATTCTCCTTTTCACCTTCGGCAATTCCTTTAATACGGATATTATTTCTCCTCGACTGGTTTTCTAGATACTCCGCTTTTAGCTCTTGTTGAGCCAGGTCTGAATTTAACTGATCGAAAACTGGATTCCTATCTAAATATATCGGTTGCAACCCCATTTAACCAACGTTTTTTTAATGCAGAAAGTAGCTTACCGAATACCGATATTACCAAAAGACTGACAAACCTTGAGAACAAACCTGCGGACCACGAACTGCTTTTGGTGGAAAATAATCGTACTATAGTGGAGACAAATCAAAAGTGGCAAGTGTTAAAAGACAGGTGGAGGCTACCCAAGAGACTAAACGGACAACGGAGAGGCGGATGGAGTCCATTGAAGACACACTGGCTCTTAGTTATGTCTTCTTGGCTGATTTAGAAGAGCACGTTAGACAACAGGGGTTTTTAAGCTATGACGGCCAGTTAATATGGAAGATCACTGAATATGTACGAAGACGAAACGAAGCCATCAGTGGTCAGCAGGTGTCCTTCTACAGCCCATGCCTCTACACCGGTCGCTAAAGATACAAGATGTGCGCACGGATTTATCTGAACGGAGATGGCATGGGAAAAGGAAGGCACAAATCCGTTTTCTTTGTTGTCATGCGCGGCCAGTATGATGCATTACTCCGCTGGCCATTCAGACAAAAGGTCACGTTCATGTTGATGGATCAGGATAACGTGGAATACGTGATCGACGCGTTTAGTCCTGATACAAGCAGCTCCTCCTTCCAGAGGCCGAGAAGAGAGACCAACATCGCCAGTGGCTGCGCCATATTCTCCTTTTTGACTGAATTGAATAACCACGCTTATGTTAGTATTTTTTGTTTTATTTTCATGTCATCTTTAGTGGTTGTCGTACTTTTTCATTTAATGTTGATTTTTTAGAATTTAGTGTATCCTGTAGAGAGGGATAAGCTGTTGACGACTACTTTCGTTGTCGATGTCACAAGAACCACAGTAGCAAGTATTATGGTAAGAACTCATTGGCGAAAGCGATTCTAAATCAACTGTAGTCAAATATAATACTAGAAATACGTGGCTTGCAATTCAACGCGAGGCTAGGGCTGTGTGGACAGTTGAGTTGAAGTGAAGGAATGTGTTAAGGCAGCTAGAAAGTATGAATTGTCCCGTTCTTTATGATAGTGATTGAGAGGATACAAGAATTGCGAGAACACAGTGAGAGGTTCGCCCCCTGAGAGAGAAAACTGGCCTCCTATCTAAATATATCGGTTGAATACCCATTTAACCAACGTGTTTTTAATGCGGAAAGTAGCTTACCGAATACCGATATTACCAGAAGACTGACGAACCTTGAGAACAAACCTGCGGACCACGAAGTGCTTTTGGTGGAAAATAATCGTACTACGGTGGAGACAAGTCTAAAGTGGCAATCGTAAAAGACAAGTGGAGGCTACCCAAGAGACTACACGGAGAACGGAGGGGCGGATGGAGTCCATTGAACACACCCTGGCTCTCAGAAATGCCTTCTTGGCTGATTTACAAGAGGACGTTAGACAACAGGAATTTTCAAGCTATAACGGCCAGTTAATATGGAAGATCACTGAATATGTACGAAGACGAAACGAAGCCGTTAGTGGTCAGCAGGTGTCTTTCTGCAGCCCATGCTTCTACACCGGTCGCCATGGATACAAGATGTGCTCACGGATTTATCTGAACGGAGAAGGAAAGCACAAATTCGTTTTCTTTGTTGTCATGCGCGGCCAGTATGATACATTACTCAGCTGGCCATTCAGACAGAAGGACACGTTCATGTTGATGGTTTAGGATTACGTGGAACTCGTGCTAGACGCCTTCAGGCCTGATCCAAGCACTTCATCCTTCCAGAGGCCGAAACGAAAGACCAACATCGCCAGTGGGTGCCCCATGCATGTTCTGCTCTTTGACTGAATTGAATAACCACGCCTAATAAGTATTTCTTGTTTTATTTTCATGTCATCTTTAGTGGTTGTCGTACTTTTTCATTTGATGTTGATTTTTTTAGAATTTAGTTATCCTGTAGAGAGGGATAAGCTGTTGATAACTTGTAGAAAGTATTATGGTCAGAACTCAGTGGCAAAAGCGATTGTGAATCAACTGTAGTCAAATGTAATACTAGAAATACGTGACTTGCAAATCACGCGAGGCTTGGGCTGTGTGGACAGTTGATTTGAAGTGAGGGAATGTGTCAAGGCAGCTAGAAAGTATGAATTGTCTCGTTCTTTATGATACTGAATGGGAGGATAGAAATATTGCGTGAATACAGTGAGAGGATCACCTCCTTAGAGAGAAAACTGGCCTCCTATCTAAATATATCGGTTGCAACCCCATTTAACCAACGTGTTTTTAATGCGGAAAGTAGCTTACCGAATACCGATATTACCAGAAGACTGACGAACCTTGAGAACAAACCTGCGGACCACGAACTGCTTTTGGTGGAAAATAATCGTACCACGGTGGAGACGAGTCGAGAAGTGGCAAATGTTAAAAGACAAGTGGAGACTACCCATGAGACTACACGGAGAACGGAGAGGTGGATGGAGTCCATTGAACACACACTGGCTCTCAGAAATGTTACCTGGGCTGATTTAGAAGAGTACGTTAGACAACAGGAATTTTCAAGCTATGACGGCCAGTTAATATGGAAGATCACTGAATATGTACGAAGACGAAACGAAGCCGTCAGTGGTCAGCAGGTGTCTTTCTACAGTCCGTGCTTCTTTACTAGTCGCTATGGTAACAAGATGTGCGCACGGATTTATCTGAACGGAGATGGCATGGGACGAGGAACGCACATCTCCGTTTTCTTTGTTGTCATGCGCGGCCAGTATGATGCATTACTCCGCTGGCCATTCAGACAGAAGGTCACGTTCATGTTGATGGATCAGGATAACGTGGAACACGTGATCGACGCCTTCAGGCCTGATCCAAGCAGCTCATCCTTTCAGAGGCCGAGAAGAGAGACCAACATCGCCAGTGGGTGCCCCATGTTCTGCTCTTTGACGGAATTGAATAACCACGCTTATGTTAGTATTTTTTGTTTTATTTTCATGTCATCTTTAGTGGTTGTCGTACTTTTTCATTTATTGTTGATTTTTTAGAATTTAGTGTATCCTGTAGAGAGCGATAAGTTGTTGATACCTTCCTTCGTTGTCGATGTCACAAGAACCACAGTAGAAAGTATTATGGTCACAAGGCAGTGGCAAAAGCGATTGTGAATCAACTGTGCTGGTGAAATGTAATACTAGAAATACGTTACGCGCAAATCAACGCGAGGCTAGGGCTGTGTGGACAGTCGATTTGAAGTGAAGGAAATAATTAATGTGTTAAGGCAGCTAGAAAGTATGAATTGTCTCGTTCTTTATGATAGTGATTGAGAGGTTAGTGTGCCCTATGAATAGCCCGACCCTTGTGCAAGTTGTGTGATCACACCCACTCTGTGCGTTGTCATCCCTACAGACTGTAGGGATGCAACATTAGAAATGTGATTGGGGGGTAGGGGAGTGGGGGGGGGGGGGGAGTCCATAAACAAGAAAAAAAATCGTGCAAAACCAAAATGTTATGAAAAAGAATCCTCGAGTTGACCTCCTTTTTGACTTCCTGGTGTTTATTTTGTGGTTTAAAGCATGACGTAGGATTCATTGAACAACCGATGTTTTAACCATTTTATTTTCCATCCGACACCACCACTGCAAATAGCGTGAACCGTTTTTACCTGACAACGGCAAAATAGTGTTATCAGTTTCTACATGACCGAAAGTAAAACGTGACAGAGAATGGTTTGTCTTACGACTATTTCAAGTAAAGTTTTTGGATCAAAGCTTACGGCCTAAGTGGATGGACGGCAGGTGATATGGGTGATTTATTATAAAAATTTTGCAAACTCAAATATGGCTCACCCCTGCAGAAGTTAAATCATAGAGGCAAGTGTTTTTTTTGTTTTGTTTTTTTTTTTGTTTTTTTTCGATCATCAGATGTCAGACTCTGTAGTTCTTTACGCATTATTTATCCATACATGATGTTTCCATCCATTCCGACTCACTGGAAGAGCCTGGCGGATCATCAGTTTTGGCGGCGGTAATATAGCACCCTACCCTCCCTTCCTAGGTGTGATGTTAGTCTATAGCAGAGCCCCCTCCCCCCTCCCCCCGCTCCCAGTATTTTAGTAAGTTTAGTTAAAGGCTGGTATCCATTTATTCAGCTGGCTAGATAGGACGGTGCCTCCTTTTGCTACTGCGCATGCGTTCTGTGCATGATCCGAGAAGCTCTGATTTCTTAAGGACGGTACCTGCTAATATTCAAAGGTATTTTTGCGCGGTTTATAAATATGGGGGAAAAGAAGATCTAAGCAAGTGTTCAGTGAAATCCAAAAAGAAAAATGGGGGTAACCACCCATTTTTTAGAGATAATTAAGTTTCAAGTTGGAAAAAAAATCGATACATTTTTACGTATTTCAAAGCTTTTTAGAAATGTTGTTGATTAATTGTGACGCATGTCTCATTTGAACAGGAAAGCCTCCAATATTTGGTGGATACTCGCTCGGTTTAGGTTCAACGTGTTGGTAGTGCATTAGCGCATAACGCCTTTGAGAGTAAAAATATATGCTTTTCCCGAAAATCATCCATAGATTGCTGGACTTTCTTTTCTAGACTTTGCTACCCCCCTCCCCCAACCCCCTCCTCCAAGTCAATGAACACAGATAAAACGGTGATGGTTCTCACGTTTTATTAGTTGTCCACATGACGGTTAATTTATTTTCTGCATGCATATTATATGATAGTCTTTGTAAATTGTGGCAACGTTGTCACTTTAAACAGGCTTGCATTGTCAGAACTTTGCTTGATAACACTGGCCTTACTTGCAAAGTTTTTCCTGTCCTAATAATATCGCAATCTCCTGTTTACAGCTTTGAACTATAATCCATCTAAAATTATTTTTCATACCATTTCTTTATATTATGTTTTAACGTTTTGTTGTCTATCTGGTTATACTGGAATATTTCACAACTAGATAGAAGTTTTTCATCGTTGCTGTATTTACAGAGATCTTTTAGTTGGGATGCTCCGTTGGTGTCTTTCGAGTGATCTTGGCTGCAATGTTCTCGCCTTCAGACACCTAAGTTAAAAGTAAATAAATGAATAAATAAATAGATGTCATCAGAACGTAGATTTTTTTGGTACTATTAATTCCACTATGATGTGTCATTCTTTTCACCCTATCACATAAACGTGTTTTCCAGCGGATAATATCTCCAGAAGTTGTAAGGTTTCATGATTGAAAATTATACGAGGTTTTCATCTCACTTTTGAAAATGTTTTTTAAAAAACTAATTTTCAGCTAAATGTAAAGAAAACTAAGCCTGAGAAAACACTGAAGTGCAAACTTTTTTCGGAAAAATTTTTATTGATTGGTAAGTAAACTGGATTCAAAGTTTACACTAACCCTGGCATGGTAAGCTTAATCGTCTTATGAACTACGGAGGCCCGGTGTGCAAAGCCCAATTCGGACGTCGTGTTACTTCCGTACCGAAGTTGCAATTAGTTTCTTAGAACTTGCAGTTAGTTTGGACTGTAACACCGCCGCAGTAAAACCCTGATTCACGCATCGTGTCAGGGTCGCACCAACTTCAAGATTTACTGACGACATTGGCATAATAATTCTCCTCGTAACTTTTCCCGCGAAAATACATTTATATAACTTATGAATTTGGTTCCACACGGCAGAAACGTATAGCAAGGAAGAGCTTGTGGAACTACGTTTCATCCAGACGCTGTGCCTCTGCTGTGCTTTGGCGAGTCAGAAGCACAGCATATGGAATAACTTTCCTCCCGATACTCAAACCTATGTTGCAATCTCGTGACGCGAGGTCTTCTTACGAACTTGTTGTTGTTGTTGTTTATATTTTTGCGTCTATTTACCGTGGATTCCTGGGCTGTGCCTACGCACCCACTGCCTTGGACATCTGGTGACACCACAAACGGAGGGGGTCGTCTTCTGGAAGTCAAGAAAAAGTATAAATAAGACTTAAATAAGGCCATATGCTGTTTGCTTCTATTGTTCTTGTTTTTTGTTAACTTAGTTTTGTTGTTGTTGTTGTTTCGTTATTTTGCTTAGGTTTGTTTGGATTTTACCCGTTTCTTTTGTTGTATACTGCTGCGAGAATTTAATGTATGTTACAATATGATGTAAAGGGAGGTAACAAATATATTTGCTGTCATTAAAGCCATTAAAGTAGCTGTGTTGTTCCCTGTGTTGTACATTGCAAATAATAAATAATAATAATAATAATAATAATAATAATAATAACAATAATAATAATAAATATAAAACTTATATTGCGCATGTGCAATAGAAATATTTTCATATGCGCATAACAGCAATAAGATCAAATTAATAAATCGGTTAAAAGCTATCATAAAAATGTATAAGTAAATCAATTAAAAGCTATCTTAAAAGAGTATGTTTTGAGAGCTTGTTTAAAGTGTACCCAACCCACCAAATTTTTTTCGCTTAAATAAATCTTTGCACCTGTTCGAAACGCATTGAGCCTTTTTGCAACCAAATTTTGACTTTTATAGGCTGTAAAAGTTACGAAATCTAGCCACTAGCCATCATCTGTCCCATGACCGAGCTAGTAAGGGGCATGAGTCTATTCCTTACGTGACGTCACAAACTGCTTTGCATGCATTTTCACAAAGACTTAATACAATGCAAATCAGTTTGTTACGTCAAGTAAGGAATAGACCCATGACCCTTTCTAGCTCGGTCATGGGACAGATGATGGCTAGATTTCGTAATTTTTAGAGCCTTTGAAAAGTCAGGATTTGGTTGAAAAAGGCGCCAAATAGCGCAATATGTTTCAAACAGGTGCAAAGTTTTATTTAAGAGAAAAAAAAATTGGGGGGCTAGGTGCACTTTAAAAGAGGCTAGTTTCGGAGCAGCCGACTGGAAGGCTCGGTCATATAAAGCAACTTTTTTGAGCAAAAAAAATTACACTGTGAAATGTTATCAAGTGTATCACTGGTTTTATAACCTAAATTCTACAAATGCAAAGGGGAAAGTTCAACGCATTATAAGAGAAAAAGTCCGTTTATATATCTACTATAACTAAGGCCTTCCTTGAGCCCATACTTTTTCCACTTAGACCTAGCTATTTTTATTACTTACATGAAAGGCGAGTGACTGCTGTCCTCTGTACACTGCTGGCCTTTCTCAGGTTGGGAAATCGCCTTTGGGGACAACAGTAATTGTTTTTATTTATTTATTTACTTTTACGAAGTCAATCAGATGATAGAAAGTGAACGAAAATATTCTAGAGTTGGCTTCTCATGATGATGTTAATTTGAGGTTTTAGAATCATCGCAAAAATTTAGATTAAAGCTGGGAACGTGGTCAGTCCTGAAATAACGTGTCCAGTATATTCATTATTCAACACATTGTAGCACTGCCCAAATATGGTCATGGTGCATTGAATAATCCGCGTCCGTACTCAACAGATGTACTGTGATATAGGTAATTTCGTTTGTCAAAAGCGGCTTTTGTGAAGGAAACAATTTCAAACTGTGCTCAACTAAACAGCTTTTAAACGGTGTGAATGGGGCATAAGAATATTACTTATTCCCTCAAGATAAAATGGTAGATCATGCCTGTTGCATGGTCAGTCCAGCTTCTTGTTAGCTTCACTTTATATCACTACATAGATAGAGAAAAGCAATGTGCAGTATTTTTTTTTGTCGAAGAAAAAAATATGCCTTTGTTATATCGAACGTTCAACTCATTGTAGATCAGGGGGTTTTGTCAGTGACAAAAGCATAAGCATGCGTAGAATCTATTAAAGAGAAGCTAAAATCAACAGCTTATGGAGTTAAATATTTGCTTTTCTTACGGATTTCGCCTTCCTTACCCTTTCCAAGCTTGACGGGATGCCGTTGTTGTAAGAAGCCATTTCTTGAAGAAAAAAATTGAAAATGCCATCAAATACAAGAAGGTGTGCATCAACTTCTGGATTCTCTCTTTACCTCTTCTAAACGTACTAACGTACTTTTATCTTGAACGGGGATTGGTAACCTATTAAGAGTCCTAAGGGGGCGCGACCAAAATGAGTAAAAACCTCAGGTGTTTCAACGAACGCGAACGCCAAAGGGTAGTATTATGGTGGCCCATGGGTGTCACGGCACAAACATAAACTCTCAGTGCACCCACGAAAAGTTTACGCAACAAACATAAACTTCGCGGCACCAACAATAACTTCACGGCAAAAACGAAATCTTAACGGCACAAAAAAAAAAAAATCACGACACAAACATATAACGGCGGAGGTGATTTTCGCGGCGGAAGTTATGATGTTACATCGGTCTTACACGAGCGGTTCCTCAGTCGCTCGATTTATGGCGGAATCGGTGGAACCCGATGACAACTTTGATTGGGAGAAGAAGAAAGAAAGAAAGCCTCATTCGTTATCTTTTTCAAGAGGCTTTGAGTACAAAGAAATTCCTTTGTTTCTACTGAAGAACCATAACATTGAAATGAGCCTAAGCACCTTAAAACGACGAATCGAAAGTTGTCCTGGGTGAGAACGACCCGACTACAACATCCATGAGGTGAGGGCATCTATCTAAACTACTGTCAACGGTCATGAATCTTTACAAGAATACAGGTCTTTGTAAAGATCAACGACTGTTGATAATATTTTGGATAGATGCCTTCACCTCATCCATGTTGTAGTCGGGTCGTATTTTCCTATTAAGACAACTTAAACAACTTTTGATTCGTCGATTTAAGGTGCTTAGGCTCATTTCAATGTTATCGCTCTTCGGTAGAAGCAAAAGCATTTATGTAGTTATGAGACGTAACTGACTCCAAGACGTTTATCACAGTTACAGTGAAATATCCAATAAACGCTTAAATATATCCAAAAAAAATATAAATAAATATATCCAATAAATGTGTTACTGGCTGGCCACTGAGGTATTTGAATTTAGAAATCAACACAGCGGAAGGTTCTTTTGAAGTATCCGGTTGAAATTCTGAATAGGTCGCAGCGATTACCAGTCAAATAAAGATCATTAAGACACTATGAACGTTGTTCAAAAATACGAATCAAACAAGGATTGAACGCTTGACGATTTAGTGTAAAACGCGCCGTTCTTCAGAAACCACATTAGAAATTCGAATGAGCGAGAGCGGACCGTTTGGTTTACACGAGGTGACTTTGAAATGGTTTTTAGTGCTAAATACCGGTTCATGTTATTGGTATGTAACTACAAAATATGCTCTTATGTTGTGTTGTAATGGAGTAAAAGTAAACGCACCTTAAATCCGAGGAAATGCAGTTTACCAATTTGACGGTGTTCGTGCGTTTTTCTCGTTGGAGGACCACGTGTTGACTCAACTCTCAGGACTGCAAGAATGGTTTGTTTTTGAAGCAAAATGTAACATAAATACAGAAATATTTATTTCACAAATGGAAAATTCAACTTACCTTTCCCTTGGCGCTAGATACAACGAAAAATGAACTCTTATGGGCTGAAGAGTTCTCTTTCCCTTTCCCTCTCCAACCAGCGCATGTCATTCAGGACGTTAATTGGAATTGAGCAGCTGCTTATGTTGGCCGGTTGCCACCGCGCAAGAAGTCGTGGGAACGGCTTATGAATCTCCTGGCTTTGGTCTCTTAAAATGGCGACTGCTGACTGTTCGATCCATTTCTCCTCTAGTTTGAATAGACCTGCTTGTCTTTAAAGGTTGTGGTTTCATATGGTTCTTTAGAGCGGTAGCATCCATGAGTTCCTGCAAGTTCTGTTCTCCAGCTATCTCAACAGCTAAAACATTCGTCACTGGTATATTCTGACTGCTTTCCCTGACTTCTCTATCAACTTGTGGTTGCTATGCTTCAGTGACACAATCCACTGATGCTATGGAATCCAAAAGAAATGTATGTTTCGGAAACCCTCGTGACAAACAATGGGCACAGGCTCTCCACGTCGAGAAAACTAGTGCTGATACTTACAGTCTTGTTTACCGGACTTTTTTTTTCTCATAACCGCGCAAAGGTATCGTCACACAGTCGAAAACCTTTACTTTGTGATTTCAGCTCATGGCCAGCCGGGAACTTACCCATTGCAGAATGTTTCAAATGTTTTGTCGGTATGATCGGTGCGTTTAATTTTGTTGAAAATTTCTCTATTTCTGTGTCGTTTCGTCATGATGACATCAGCATTGTATCAGGCCATAATTTTGGCTTTTCCCACTGTTGTGTAGCGTCTTTTTAGTTTCCAATGTTGACTAAGTACTTGCAAATATCAACAGACGTTTGTGATATGGTTTGTCAGAAGGGAAATCTATTTCAGTAATCGATTTGCAATTTCAAATACTTCATTTGACTTCAACAAAGCTATCTGCCTGGGCAGATCGTGGTTCAGTCAAGCGTTCATCATTAAAGTTTGTCTTAACGACCCAGCTTATTACAGCAAGTTGAAAATCAGTGTCATTTGTGTGCCAATCATTGGAAAAACATATTCACTGTTGCTAAGCAGGCTGCCGTTTATTGATTTCACTGTTTCTAGATGACATAGGGGTCATTTATGAAATACATTAATATTCATATTTCCCTTAACCCATTCTTCACTTAACGGATAGAAAGAAACCAGAAGAAATTTCTCACCTCCCATTTCTCAAGAAACGAGGCAAGAGATGACATGACCTTCAACATGAATGTTGAAATAGAATAATCCGTCCATATTCGAGAACATTTGTCGTCAGTCCTAGTTGCTTTTTGTTCTGTATTGTTCTTGACAAAGGTTGACGGTGACCTCGTCACAAGTGACCAACGTCTAGTTTCTCTTTTGATTGTCAATAGATTGCGAAGTATACGGGAAGGGCGAATATTCGACATCATCAACCAAGCAAAATGCTTATAATATCTCACTTGAAGCTCAACTAATTTCCAATTAGTGTTTATTGATCAAGTTCATTGATAACACACACAAAAAAAAAAACGTACAAGCGTGACCGAATTGTTAAAACATGGCAAGAAATTTCGGACATGATTTTTCGCGCGGCTTGTATGGAGGTTCCTTGATAATGGTTTAAACCGCTGTCAAAACTTTTGTGACACGGGCTCATGGTCAAGCTACAGATTGATGGGTAAAACATCGCAATGTTTACGCTTAAATAAAGGCTGCTGACCCGAACGACTGTCTGTATTTCTAAAAGCGATCGAAAGCGAAAAAATCTGTCTTTCGAACGAGATATTTTGTAGAAACTTGGATGATATTGCAAATCGAAGATTAGATTTCAGCCGTGGGATGTTTACTGGAATTAAGCACGTTTTTACCTCTGGATAAGGCGATGTGAAAATAAACTCTTTGGAACTGAAAGGTTCTCTTTCCAACCAGCGCATGTCATTCAAAGCAACGATGTGAAATGTGAAATGTATTTCGATCTGAAAGTAAGTGCCTTCGAGTTCACGAAAGAGATAGAAATTAACATTGTATGGCCCTTTGGAACGGAGTATCACACAAACCTTTTAAAGAAAATTTGGTCATTGTCCATCTTACTGCCTCAACGGATACAGCTTGTGAGGTAATTAAAGCAAATTTACTTGAAGCCTTGAAGGAACAGCAGTACTAATCGAATCATATAGAAACCGGGGCATGCGAATGTTTTGAGGACAGCTTTTTCAGTTTCCGATTTTTATTCTTTTCCTAGTCAATTCTCTGTAATATGAGATACCCTGATATTTCCTAAGTGTCAACTCTTCATGCGCATGCCCGCCTCGTCGTTTCGAGACAAGCTAGTGTGAGCTTTTCCTGTGAACTATCCATTTAAGTCTTGTCAATGGGCCTTTTGTACTAACTGGTCATATGGTAAAAAATCCGCCACACTGGATGACAAAAAACCGTGGCATCCTCCACTGGGACATCGAGAACAAAGGAAAGTCAAGCTTGACAGGTTGGAATTCCTTTGTGTTCGAATCTACTACATTCTTTTGCCACCCAGTATGGTGGATTTTGTACCATGTGACCAGTTAGTGCTAAAGGCCCATTTAAACTAGCTCTCGTCATAGTCCATTAGGGTACAAAATAAATAAGCGCACAAAACACCATAACTTGGCTAATATCGGGAAGATATGTGTGAAGTTCTGCCGCTTACTAAATCTTGCGTTTGTGACTCACCAGTGATGCTTTATGCCGGAATTTGACATATTAAACAAGTGTCAAATGAGGTTGCGTCCTCATGTTCTCCTTAGAATCTTACGATGTTTTGCTCGACCTCTGAATGTTTATTGCTACATTTTCTCCAAGCGGTTTGTTGTTCGCCAAAAGACCATACTCAGGAAGTGATAGAGTTTTCAGTCCTCACAATTTATTCGTTATGCCTACATGGAAAGTCAACCTTTTTCATCAAGTGTACAATATATATGCATTTTTAAATGTATCTGCGTAACGATTATTTATATCTTTGACTACCATGCCTTAAAAACCATTCTTCACACGCATTCGTTTTAATACCACGTTTTACATTCAGAAAAGAAAGCTATAAATACTTGCTATGTATAAAAACTTTTTTAGCTTGATATATACAGTGTTTTTTTTTTCTTTTTTGCTGGACCGCTAACAGTGCCGCGGTGGATGTTAATCCGCTCCTTCAGTCGGAGTGTTTCTTGAGGTTGTTATGGCAATGTTTTCAGCCGTTGCATACGCCTGAATTGGGAAAAAGGGAAAAACATTATACACACCACTCTTTGTCAGCTATTTTTATTTCACTTTGGAAAGATTAAGAGACTTTTGCATTAATAAAAGCCTGAAACTAACGCTTTCAATTTGTTAAGAAGTCTACTGCAAAAAAGTATTAACAAGTTTCTTTGGGATAAATTCTTCGGGCACTGCTCTTGTCTTTTTCAGTGTCGCCTTACTTTCTTTGAATATTCACAATCGGTTGTCCCCGTGTTGGTCAAGAAACAAGTCATCTTTTAGCAAGCGTTCCCCTGAATACTGGAAAATCCTAATGACATAGCCCCTTAACGACTAGATGTGTATTTTACGTCTTGCAGTGACAAATCTGTAAATGAATAAAAATTACCTGGCTATTGATTGTCATCACCAAGGAACGTAACCCGGCCGATCTCCTGAAAAAAATAATGATTTTAGAAAGATTTTGCACTGGCTTCATTTAGTTCTTTGAAGACGGCTTATCTTGTGCTGACAGGGTCTTACTATAAAGTATAAGCTCACTCCAGTCATGGCTTACAAACCTCAAAAAGGAGGGAGCCTTTCTTATCAGTATCCACCAAACTAGTGACCTGTATCACTTGACATGCAGTAGAAGTAACAGATATTGTCCAGTCACATACTCGATTCAGCTTTATACTAAACTTTATACTGAACCTGATTTCAGCAGAGTGGAGGATTTGTCGGCCGTTCAATTACCATAAGCTGCAAGTTCGTTTCTTTTGTCACCATAAAGCTTAGATATTTTCGTTACTTACATGATTTGATGGTGAAGGTGGTTGCTTTCGGTGCACATCACAATTTTCTTCCCCTTCTCGGAGTAGCCAGTTCGAGGAACATCCTGTTGGAAAATTTATAATAAAGTTTACAACAATGGAAACACACAGTCAATGTACCATGTTTGTGAACTGAACTGTAAACTTGGTCATTTTGGAACGTTCCAATTACGTAGGCACAAAATTCAAGAGTGTCACCAAGGGGAAAACATTTTGTTCCAACATTTGTGCCGCTGTTTATGAAGTAATTTTCATCTACCAGTGGGACCTAAGATGCTCAAACAAATACAAACAACAAAAACAAAAGTCCCTGGCTGTGGGTATCGTTATTGCTAGCAATGCGCATTGTGGGGCTTTCTACATCAGTGTACAAATGCTGCGGGAGGGCATTGAAACGTCAGAGTCGACAGTTTGGTCTTAGAGCTCATAAAAGCTATCCCTCTTAAAAGTGGGTACTGGATTTGTTAGGTAATTGAAGACGATATCTTGCGGCATTTAACTGTGTTTTGTTTAATCATCCTTACAGAGCTGGCGTTGCCTAGTTCCAAACTCGGTATGATGTCATCACTTTCAAGCAGACGTTCGAGAAACTTCCGTTGGTCCTGGTCAGCCATTTCTTGAAGGCAAACTGAAATGACATGAAAAACAAAAGGGTGCGTGTTTCAACTTCCTCAATTGTTCTTAAAGAGCTTTTAAACATCTTTACCGTTTAAGTGGAGTTTTAGCCTTAAAACGAAACAAGGATTCTTAAAAGTTGGGCTTCGACAAGTGTGTCAGAAATATCCTGCTATGGTTTCTGGGTTCAGAAATTGGCTATTACAAAGACGCAATATTTATTTGGGTAGAAGAATAAGTATATTTGCTCTCTACATTCAATATAAACAAATTTTCGGTCTGTACAGATTCTTAGCTGCGCAGACCGTGACAGTAAATTAACGAGCATGCGCATTGTGTTATTCAGCCTGGTAAATTATTCCATGTGCTCAGTTTTGCTTGGCCATCTTTCTGACAGAGTTTGGCCATAGAGCTGGCTGCGTTGCACTTGAAAAGCAATCAGTATATACTGTCTAACAACAAACAACGTTATTTCTGCCTCTGCTTAATGATGTTACAGTACTAGCAATCTATCTTTTCCCTGTGTAATTTGAATTGAGTGTCACCGTTCTGTGATCAGTAGTCGCGAAGCACGTACTAGGTGTAAAAAACATCTTAACTTGTTTGTGTTTTGCCAGGTTTTGAAGAAAAGTTTTCTTTCTGGTGACTAACTTCTAAATGGTTTATTCAGTGCATTCTGTATTTTATCAATGTCTATAAAATCTGTAATGTGGGTCAAAACAAATAAATTTCGTTCCTTCTTTCCTTTGCAGGGCCGCCATATTAAAACAACTTGCGACAATTGTCCCCTACAAGAGTCAGTTATAACAACCAGGACAAGGTCTCTGATACCGAGCTTCAATAAGAAGTGAACGATCGAACGTCCCTTTCTTTAAGTGATTGCATTTAACCATGTTGGTCTTCCGTAACAAAATAGTTTCAACGTAACGGTTTACGACACAAGCTGGAGTACCTCACTAAAGTACAAAATAGTTTCAACTTAACAGTTTACGACACAAGCTGCGGTGCTTCACTAAATTTTTACTGATTTTAATCTACATGAGGTTAGGATGGACTAGAAAGGTCCTTCAGTAATCGGCCATGTTTCTGCAACGCTTTCATGAAACGGTAGTGACGCGTCTAAAGAATGACGTGTTAGTTATAAAAGGCGAAGGCTGATTTTCCTAACACTGCAACTATTACAGAGTACTGAGTACAGAAGATAAATCTAGCGGTTCTTTCTCTCTGTTCATACAGACATGTAATCAGTAAATAAAAGATCGAAAGGCGATTGATCATGAGGTGATGTGTAAAATTCTGAGGCTCTACGTAAAGCGTGCTTGTCCGATTGGCACCAAATTTAATTCGAGAGTAAACTACTAATTCCCTCGACATTAAGCCAAATCGTTTAGTTATTAAATATCTAGTAAATCGTGGTTGGTCTATCAACGGACAACATGTTGTATGTCCACAATGCGCCAGGCGAGGGAACAAACAGTTTAAAACGAAAGGAGTTTTACTCTTTCTTCGCTCCCGCTTTTTGGCAAGATATTTGGCGCGTGCGGAACTATTTCTTCTCGAGCACGTGCTGTTCCATTTTAGAGGCATTTAATTGAAACGAGAAGGGACGCATCTTCGAGCTAAACAACACATCGCAAGTAAAATTTCAACTTACCTTTTTCCAGTAGTGAGATATTCGCAACCCTTGTGTTAGTGTCCAAGCATTTTTTTTTCTTCATTTTGACCAACAATAGCGACGGCTGTTTGATGCTTATTGGCCTCATACAGCTGCTCCTCAGTGTTAATGGATGGTAGCTGCGTCTGCGCTTCTTGTGCACAATCGTACTTAAAAATTCCATGACCCTACGCATAATGGCGGCTGTGATTTTTATAGAACAATGACTCTTGTAAATCGAGTGGACGCGCATGGATTTGTTCTCGCTGTTGACTTTTTCTGGGTTCCCCGCAGTTGCTTAAAGTAACATTGTCGAGTTTCTGTAAGTTGTTGTCCCATGTTGGCCGTGGCAGGGTTTATGGAATTCCCACAGAAATGTTGCGCCAAGCTTTCTTTAACCTAAGAGGTCGTTGCATTCTTTAAAATTCCTTCGTAACATTTCCTTTTTCAGATGTCGTCCGTCTTGCTGTGGAATTGAAGCAAACAATTCTAAACATAAGAAACTTTAAATGAACAATCGACAAAACGCTGGGATACTCACAGAACGGAACACATGTTTCTCTAATTTCCTTGCTTTTCGGTTGAAAAACACTTACTTTACCATGAAATGACCAAACGAACGACCGATATTCGGGCATTCTGATCATTTGTTATGTTTGAACCGCTTCGGCGATGCTTTCGATTTGTGGAAAAATTCCCCTTCTATTTCAATCTTTGACATGATCAGGTGACGTCAACAACCAGCAGACATAAAAGTTTTCCCTTAATTTTTCCTATATTGTCCAGCTCGTTTAACATACTGCTGACGAATTCTGAAGTGTAAATTTAAAAAGACGTTTGCACAATTTGTTTTGATATAGAAGAAAATTTAATTGAAGTGCGTCAAGTGATGTGCCCAGACCTGTTATAACCTTGTTCGGTCAACCGTTTTATATCTAAAACTCCGTGAGCTAAAAATGCTTATCGTAGCAAGTTCAAAATCAATGTCTGTCAGTGTGTCAGTCACGTATAATTCTCCGGTTGTTAGGCAGTCGGCTGTTGTTTGTTGATTGTACTGTCTAGAGGTCATTTAAAATACATTTGTTCTTATCAGATGCAATGTTTATTAGACGTATAGAAAGAAAATAGAGGAAGTTTCTTTAACTCCCTTAACTAAGAGTCGATAAACCATGAACGAGACTATAGAATTGTCTATGTGCGAGAACATTCCGATTCGCTGTCCCAGTTGCCGCTTGAATGTAATCCATCTTTGTTCTTTGCTGTTCTTCAGTTTACCGACGATGAACTTTGAGCACAATTAGTGATCAAATGCTAATTTCTCTCAACAGCATCAATAGCCTGCTAAACCAAGAGAGTGGAGAATATATGACGTCATCAAACAAGCGAAATGCTAAAGATGAACCGCATTGTGTTTGATTAGTTCTCAAACTTCTCAACAATACTGAAGTTAAGACAAAGAAATTCATGACCTTGAGCGATAATTTGATCTCGATATATAATAAATAAACATTAGCTTGATAATGGATTCCATGATTTTCATCTTGGCTCAAACGAACGGTTTAGATTCTGAGACAGTTCCCTGCAACAAGGGAGATTCAACCACTTTTTATTAAGTCTACCGACTTAATTTGTTCCCTTGCAATGGATTTTTGGATCCAATCGAAACTTAGTCCTGTGTACTTCAAATTTCCCTTCGTAATAATGCGTACTGGCCGGGAGTAAGACTTTGCAACCAAACGAAGAGTCTAAACCAGTGTGAAGTGGAAATAGGACTGTCCTGGGAACCTAAACGGCTTCAGGGAAGTTGACGCCAACACTTTATCATACCACTATCTGCAACCTATTCCCTCGCGTGAACGTTACAGGACTCCGAGACTTGATCGTGTCGTCTAGCCAGTCGTTATCTTCAAAAAGGCGTCTCGTGTGAACACAAGTCAGAACTTGTCACTGGGACTTAATCATGCTGTGTAACTAGTCCCATAACTTTACTCTGAGGTTCATTAAAGGAAAACTTTGAGTAAGAACGTACGTAAAAGTTACTCCAGCAAAAACAAAACTACATAAAAATTTATGTACTACAGTGAAGCGGGAGTTACAGATGGATGAAGACATCGTCACTTACCAAAATATTTACTTCCTACGCTAATAACGCAGACAAAGAAAATAAAAGATGATTACAATTACTTAAAGGATAACGTTTTAATAAAAAAAAATTTTTGTTAAATATCTATTTTTTGTTAGAAATCTACTACTTATTTGCAAAACGGCCGCCATTTTACCAAATTCCAAGGCAGCTTAGGATTATTGTATGACATTCATCCCTGCTCTACGGAGTCAAGTACCCCGTATTGTTCACACGAGGAGACTGCAAGCAGTAAATCTAGATGAATATGACGATGTCTTCATCCATCTGTGACCTCGGCTTCACTGCAATGCAGCCACGGATGGATGAAGACATCGTCACTGGTCAAAATATTTACTGCAGTGCATAAATATTATGTAGTTTTCTTTTTGCTGGAGTAACTTTTACGTACGTTCTTACTCGACGTTTTTCCTTAACGAACCTCAGTGACCCAAATTGTCAAGCTTTATGGAGGATTTCAAATGGCGCCGATCAAAGCGAAATCACAGACTTTGAGACATGGCCCTGGGGTGTGAGATATATCAAAACAAATGTCATTTTCATTTCTATACGTCACATTTCAAGCGTAACGTAAGTATAAGTCATGGATCATAAATGTTGAAAGAACTCGAAATGAGTTGGTCTTCCTTTTTGTAGCATTAACCCGGATATGGGAAAATTCAAGGCCAAACGCACTCACTTCCGTCAAAAACTCGTGCAATTTTCTTCACTGAACGAAAACGCTTATTTATTTAAAATTCAACTTGAGCAATCTCCTGCTGATCATTTATAATACGAGCCATTTTGTTCCCTTGGATCTTAGCCTGCGAGCAAGCTCTCTTTTAGGTCAGCCGCGGAAGGATAGCGCGAGCGGCGAGAGGATTGGGTCGGGTGCATGTTGATTTAATTGGTATCATCATGAGCCCGCGAGATACCCACTCTCGCCTCCAGAGCTCTTCTGCGCATGACCGGCGGGGAGAGAAGAGCTCTGGGGCTGGGGAACCCTGGGACCTATACCGCTTCTGATTGGTTTACGGCTGAAACAATAAAAACAAAGGAGACTTTTGACTGATTGGTTAAACCCTTCCCTAGAGCCCAGGTTCCGATTATGGGCGCGCTAACGAAAACATTATAAGCAAACATGGCGGCCGAAATAAGGATTTCTTCTTCATGCGTATTCTTTAATCACGATGGCGGAAATAATGGCAAGGATCTTTTTAAGCGCAAGGAAACTTTTAGTGCAGAATTGTTCGCTTTTGGGAGCGATCGAATTTTTCTTCCGCGACATCTGACTCGATGTATTGCGAGCACAAGCATACACACTGTCACACTGGGCTGGACGAATTTTTTTGTCGTAAATATTGCAACAGAAGTAAATGGTGATTGACCATATCTATACAAAGGTCTGAGAAAATTCAGCCGTGGCTCTACCAATCGAGGAGGAAAGGTAACTTCAATTCTTTTAATTAAGCTGTATGTGAAATTATTTCAGATCAGTTTGAGTTTGTTTAAGTAAGAATGATTTTCTAAAAGGGACCGGCAGTATTTCATCGAGTTTCTATGCAATTTTAATTTAGGCTTTGTTTAAGAGGGATACACGCAGAAATCGTTTGATTGCTGGCTCATCCAAGGTAGATAGGTTTCTAATTCACTACCCTTGCATCCAATAAAGCCGTTTTTTGGTTTTTATGTAAATTCAACAAGCCCTTTACCTTATTTCATTAATACGTTACTACGATCTGACCATGGAACGAATTGACCGTAAACCGTTGTAATATTCAGAGCCAATACTGGAAAATAAGTTACTTAGTTCCATGCAACTAATGATTTACAAGTCAAGGTCCTGCCCTTTTGCTTAGTTTGATATGAAAATTGTATAATGTTTTCATGTGTTTATAAAAGGAAAAAGGTGAAACATGGGCATTTGAAAAATTCCCCTCAACCACAGCAACTCTCACTAGATCTTTTATTTTAAAACCGTTATTTTTCAGGTGAAAAATTCAAAGAAGTGACAAGGTTACAAGAGGCCACTCAGACTTCTTGTGAAAACAACAAGGACACATCAATTCATGAGCCCAAGGAATTTTTATAGTTTCATTCCAAACATACCTGGAGGTGTGTGTGTGTGTGTGGGGGGGGGGGGGGGGGTGGGGGTGGGGGGTTACTCAAGTGTATTGGTGAAAGAGAATTTGAATGCATGGGGCAAAATGACCAAAACTAATCCACTAGCCTAGTAGACATAACCCCGAAACTTTATTATTCATCATGTTGGAAGGTTTAAGCAGACTGCAGTCATCTTTGCAAAATGGGAACCAAATCTTTTTTGCTCAGGAATACCAGCACTGGGAATGGGTTAGCTCTTAAACTTGAGATTACAAAGATCGATACAGAACACATACACATCAAAATCTTTTGTGTATGCCTGTTTTTTTTTTTCTTCTTATAAATATGAAAATGAATATTATAAGTCTAATAACATTCAGTGGAAATGTTTTTGTAATCTCATCATTTGAATGCAATTTGTTTAAGAGAAATTAATTGTTCAACCATAAATCCAAGAACACCAAGGTAGTGGCTTTTTTTTTTATAAATCCTGAAAGGTGACCTTCTACCAACAAAATTTCACCAGAAAATTTCTCAACAATGAGTCCATTGCAGTTATACACAGCATTTTTTGCCAGTTCCTAACAATACACCTGGGCAGAGAGAGTCAATGCTGAAGTGAATTTTCAACACTTCAGGGACAGACCTAGCCTCAAACCATCAACACTTTGATTTTTTCATCAAAAGCCCAGGTGAGGAAGGTTTTTATGGCTTGCACTCAATATCAGAAGTCCGATTCATTTAAAAATAACAAATTAACATTCGTCTACTTTTGGTTGCAAGTACTGGTGTTGCCATTTGGTAGATAATTTGAAGTTGTGTTAAAAATAAACCTCAGGTTCCTAGGTTCCAGCATTCTTGTGTGTCAGCCTCCCACAAACTCCCCTGTGTTTTTATTTTAATGGAAATCCTTACCATTGTAGTGGCCTTTATAAGTTTGTTGAACAGACAATAACATGGAATTATGTTTAAATTATCTTCTTAATAATTTTAATAAATTTCTATATGGAGTTTACAAAAATGCTGCGGTATAAAGAGATGCATAATTTGATTTATTAAACAACTTAAACATAGTAAGAGGGCACATGAGTTACCACCATGATTTGTCAGTTTAGCATATTTTTAAACTAAATTTGTTGTTAAACTTCAAGGGCTGTGCCTTTCTAAAAAAGATTTTAGATGTTTGTGACATTTGGTGTAGAAAAAGAAGTCTCACAGAAGGCCATCTCTGAAGCCTTTTTTCTCTGAAGTAATTATTAGCTATGTTTTTATATCGTCTCAACATAAAATATTAGATTTCTCTGGCCCTGAAGGGGACAAATGGTTTGAAAGACAGCACTACCTCTAAATGCCATGTGAATTGATACAGAGAAAGACTTGCCAGGGTTTTTTTGTTTTACAAGGCACATTCAAATACACCTTTCACAGTTGTATGTATGTGCAAAGATTGCAAATAATTATGTAGAGATTTTTAAAACAGTCCTAGAGTTGTAACCAGAACAGATATATATCTTCCATAGATAAGTAGAGACCTGTATTATAATGCTTTATAATAAGTGGTCATGGTCAATGTAGAAGGCATAGAAAGTTGTATTTTAGATTAGTTTTTTTTTACATTTTAGATTGTATTTTAGAGAGTTAGGTGTCCCCTATTAGCAGTGGGGAAATCCGCACTGCTAGATTTTACTCGACAGGTTAATTAAGTTTTTAATTAATTTGTTTACCTACATTCCAATGCCCCAAACATGTCATTGTAAATGATACTGATACCTTTTTCAAAAAACGTGTGCAGTCAATGTGAGGAAAATTAGTTTTCGCCAATTCATGATCTGATTAGCCTAATTTTTTAGTTTGTAATATGACCACTGCATTTACCCATGTTCGCACGCCTTGCCACTTGTAAGTTTATTTTGTTGTGGTCATTTCATTCTTCAGTAATTGATCGTTTCTCTGCCAAAAGCGACTGCTGTACCACAAATTAGTTGAAGAATATTTCGGCCCCAGAGTGTTTAAAAGGCAAAAAGATTTTCGTTCTCTCGCTGAAAATTACTTAGTAACCGAAGAAACAAATGATGGAAAAAACACAACCACAACTACTTTTTGAACTCTGCAATACTGTATTAAGAGTGTCATGTTAAATTAGGGAAAAGAGATAAGATACGTGTACATGTAACACAGTGTTTCATGCCGGGGAAATAAAATAATTGTTGTTCTATGGATGAGTAATTTCTACCTGGGCAGCTTCTGGCTGTTATAGCCAGCCCTTCAGACTCCATTTAAAGTTACTAAACTCCACTTGTTATTCCATGTGTATGTCCACCTTACCCTGGACATTTTGCAGAATGTCAAAAATAACCCCCCACCCCCAAACCATTGATTTCCAAAGTGGGGGTGAAATCATTCAAGAATCCAAGAGGGTGAATCCAACACAAAGCCATCTCCAAAGGGGTATCTCAGAGATCCGAGGAGATCTTTGCTTGAAACTGGATTCTGAAGGGGGATAATTTTTTCCTTCTTAAGGGGTCTTACAAGCATAACAACTATTAATTATTTAATACTTCAATAGGGGGCGGGGGATGCGGATATAAAATGGAATGGCCCAAAGCAACAACTTCGGGCAATAGAACAAAGAGAAGCACCAACCAGTCATCCACTAAATGCGCCTCATCTACGACAATACAGCGTACGGTTTCTGAAATGTGGAGGTCTTGAGCGTGGATTTGGTTGTATTCTCGATAACAAACTCTGGGTGAGAAAAAACGGGTTGTAGTTTGCCTTCCCGAGCTTGCAAAATCGCCAAATCATTTGTCTTTTTGGCCAACTTTGCTGATCTGGTTGCGCATCAGCGCATTTAGTGGCGATATGACGATTGTGGTGCTTCTCCCTTTCGCGGGAGGTTGTCCGGCTTCAATGAAGTCGAAGACATCACTCAGCAAGTGAAAGACAAGGGACTTTCCAAATCCCGTTGGTAAAATACCTAATACATCATTCTTACGACAAACTACAGCATCAATTATTTCCTTTTGTTCGGGCTTTAACTGAAAGTCACAGTCTCTACCATCCTTTGCTAAAGCGAACTCTTTTGCTCTGCTCAAGGCCGCCATTTTGTTTTGGAAGAGCCGAGCATGCGCTGTGAGGTCCAGTTAGCCAAATTTTGGCTACGCGTGCGCAGAGTTTCCCAGAGATTACGCATCCTCATTCCCAGAGCCTACGATCTTTTGGTCAGCGGTTGGATCGTAGGCCCTGGTAACAGCCGTTACCGGATATAGCGCATCAGGTTTTCAACAGCCAATGAAAAAAAAGATATTTTTGGATGGACCCAGAGCCACTCGTTCATAATTTAAAAAAAAAAAAACGTTGGGGCTCTGGGGACGAGAATGAGTGCTTACGCAGTCATTCAGATTGTTAGAAGCGTAAGCACTGGGGTCGAGAATGGCGAGATACCAGTATATACGTAGACCGGGAGGCGTAACGCATGCGCGTAGGTCAACGTTGTAAGACCGGCCATCTTGTCTTCTACTGTTATAAATACATGTGAGTTGCTAGTTGTCCTTTTGTGTCCTCTTTACTGACTGAAAGCAGCGCTTATCACCATGGTGGCAGCGATATTTCTTCAGCAAGGTACTAAAGTTGTTCTGGAATAAGTGTGAGCACAAGACGAAAATTTTTCCACATGGAAATGGCCCAATTTCATTTACCGCCAAATCTCGATCTGACCGATGGTAATCTGGCAGATAGTTTTAGAAAATGGAAACGTCATTTGGAAGTTTACATGGAAAGTAGTGGGCCTACTAACAAGCCGAAACAGCGCCAAACAGCGATTATTCTACATTGTGCTGGCCCGCAAATCCTCGAGGTTTTAATACGATCATTTCCAGTTTGATCAAGAAGAAGACAAACATGATCCAGCGAAAGTCCTTGAAAAGCTTGAGGAGTACTGCAACCCGCGAGAAAACGAAGTTCTCCAAAGTTTTCGCTTCTGGAATATCCCATTCTACGAGCCATTTGATGTGCTCTTAACCGAGCTACATTTCCGTGCTGCCTCGTGTAACTTCAAAGAGAAGGACTGAATGATCAGGGACAAAATTGTCTTCAGCGTCTCCGGTAAGTTGCAAGAATTGTTACTCCGTGAGACAAACCTAGATTTAAACAAAGCCGTAGAGACCTGTCGAGCTTTTGAAATCACTTCACGAAACAAAAAGGAAATGAGTGCAAGTAGTGAAGCACAGAAGACTTATAAAGTTGGTGTACAAAGCAGGTTAAAGCAGAAATGTGCTGTGAAATCTCAACAGAAATATATTCCCCGTATGCTGAAACAGTGCAAGTCACATGAAGTAGTGAAGATAAAATGTCCCGCCTGGGGGAAAACGTGCAAGCACTGCAAATGCAAGAACGCACATTTACTTAATGTAGATGGTGACTCTACCAACTCTGATAAACAGTGGTTAGTTACTGTCGTGACTGATAAAAACAAACGAGTAAGTGCTTTGATGCAAGTTAACGGCTGTGATGTTAGGTTTCAATTAGACTCTGGTGCTGGTAAGAACACAATGTGTCAGAAGTTTGTGAAGAAGTCACAAGTGAAACCCACCTCGAAGAAACTGATTATGTGGAACAAATCAAAGGTAACTCTACTGAGAGAAAATACTTTGGAAGTCTTGAATCCAAAGAATGCACAAGTGCGTGAGACTGATTTTATTGTTGTTCCAAATGATTTCAGTTGCCTCTTGGGCCTGAAAACTGTGCAAGAAATGGGACTGTTCACCATTAATGATGACAACTTCATAGCTCAAGTAGGCTTTGGTACAAATCTTTTAGGGGATTTGGGGGAAGCACAGCTGCATATTAACCCAGACGTTCCACCAAGAGCACTACCCTGCCGGAAATTACCCCTTGCATTGCAAGAAGATGTTAAACATGAACTTGAGCGACTGGTTGAAATTGGAGTTCTGATACCTTTGGAGGAACCCACAGCGTGGGTGAGTCAAATGGCTGTAGTTAAGAAATGAGATGGATCTCAAAGGATCTGTATTGACCCTCAACCGCTGAGTGATGCTCTACAACGGGAGCTCTACAGGCTGCCAACTTTAGATGATGTGCTGCCAAACCTGAACAATGCAAAAGTGTTCAGCAAACTTGAGGTTAAGCAAGCCTACTGGCATCTGTGATTGGACAAAGAATCCAGTTTACTAACAACCACGATCACCCCTTTTGGACTATGCAGATGGGCCCGACTTCCTTTTGGACTGAAGGTTAGCAGCGAAATTTTCCAAAGGAGGCTAAATGGTGCGCTCAGTGGCCTGAACAGTGTAATTTGTGTTGCAGATGACCTACTGGTGATGGGAAATGGCAATACAAAAGAAGAAGCTGACTCTGATCATGAACAGAACCTCCTCGAATGACAGAAAAGGTGCACTGAAAGAAAGATAAGGTTGAACAATGAGAAGTCCATCCTAAAGCAAACGCAGGTCAAGTTCATGGGTCACCTGATAACCAACGAAGGAGTACAGACAGACAAATCCAAAGTAGAAGCTATCCTCAGCATGCCTGCGCCCACAGATATACATGGAGTGAAGGGATTCTGTGGAATGATCCAGTACTTATCAAAGTTCCTCCCAAACCTAGCCAGTGATTTACAGCCCATACGAGACCTGACTAAAAAAAGATGTTGACTGGAATTGGTCCGTTCAATGTGAACAAGCGTTCCAGAAAGTGAAGCAGAAAATCACAGAGACAGATCTAGACAGAGACCCCCTTGCTCGTTTACTTTGATCCAGACAAGGAATTAGTCCTACAAGTAGACAGCAGCAAAGAGGGATTAGGTGCCGCCCTCCTGCAGGATGGGAAGCCAATTGAATATGCATCACGAGCACTAACAAGCGCAGAAAGGAATTGGGCGCAAATCGAGAAGGAGACTTTAGCAGTAGTGTTTGGTCTAGAACGCTTTGATCAGTACGCATATGGTAGAAGGATTGTTATTGAAAATGATCACAAGCCATTAGCTTCAATTCTAAAGAAGCCCCTCAGCCAAGCTCCTAAGAGGTTACAAGCACTGATACTGCGACTTCATCGATATGATGTTGACTTCCACTACATTGAGGGAAGCAAACTTTTTATTGCTGACGCTCTTAGCAGAGCCTATCTAGATGTCCCTGATACCCATGTCAGCCAGTGTACTACCAACACACGGAAGGAAAAAAGTGTGATTGGAGAAGAGGAACTGTGCGTACTAAACACAGCGATCGATCCTACATAATAGATGGGAAGGAAGGTATCTACAGGAGAAACAGAGTCCATTTACGCTTTAGGCAGCCTCGCTTACTCTAATCCGTCCCTCAAACATTCAGTCCCATACAGTCATACGGGAATGTTCTAAAACAATACAGTCGAACCTCTTGATTACGGACACCAAGGGGACCGGAATAAGTGTCCGCATTGTAGAGGCAAAAAAGAGGTTCGACTGTTGCCGTTGACTCGTATATGAAGGCATCGATCAACAATGGTAAAATCGTAAAATTCTCTCACGCAATCAGATAAACCATTCCTTTTAGAGCACTTAAAAGAAGAGATGAAGCAGGTTACTTTTTGTAACAGTGTTCAGTTCTTCTATATTCACTTATGCTAGAACTGGTCAGTGATGCTAACGTACAAGCTTTAAGAGAAAATAAGAGATTCTTACCTAATGACGAAACTACCAAGGAATGTTGTGCTTTCTTACAAAACGTTGTAGTGCCGCGACATATTTTTATTTACTTAAATTAGGGGCGTGTAAGGTCAACATAAAATTTGGGTGTTTCGTTGTTGTTTGTCTGCATTCACATATATACTTTTCGATATTACCACAATGACTTTATTCCCCGCCATAACTGAAAGGAGCAAACCTAGCTCCTTCAAATAACCAGCGGGTTTGCGGCCAGGTCTTAAAGCCTGAACTCAATTTCACGGCAAGCAAAAAAAAAGTATTGTCCCAAGCCTGTGTTGACGCCTAAATGTTCGTGTCTATTGAGAAATATTGCAAACAAATTGACATGTTTACTCTCTTTAAAATACACAAAGCATGCTTATCTAGGACGGGGTTGATAAACTGATGGTCTCGACATGATTGTTTGTGCACAGAACTACGACCGTGATCGTTTGTGTTAAACAGTTGCTCTATTGTTCGTCTCACCCGTTTCTGTCGAAATACACTGCTCGTGAACAATCAGTTGCTGAGGATATTACAGTAGGTCTTGGCTCTGTTCCGATTGCGTGAGAGTGTATAATCGCGTGGCTGGTTTATCATCATATACGCATGATTCTCGTCTGCCAGACAGAACGACAGACGAGATTCAAAGAATCACAGACAGACAGGCAGATACTTTTTAGATTACGGGGAAGCTCGGTTGTTATAGAGTACTGGAGTGCTTACCATTATTTTACCCAAACCACCCGGAAAGAAATTTTCGGCATAAATACGAAATGATTTAGCTTGTCTTAACAGAAGATGGATAACATGCAAAATGTATGACCATCAGCTGTAAATCCCAAAAGGAGTAATGAAAATGCATCACTTTGACCAGAAGCCCATAATTTCTGAAGTACTCCAAATGGAATGATGCGTACCATTTGATTTTCAAACTGGAATTTCCGGGTTTTCCATGTAAATGGTAAGCACCCCACTTCTCAATAGGAGCCCAAGATATATCGTAATTTTTTTTCATTTTTTCGAGAGGTGTAGGACCGCCAACGCATTTGCGACAGTGTGTGTATTCCAACTGCTCTTTAATTCAGTCTTTACAAGCATTTTTTTAAAGGAAGACCATTAGTTAAGGCCACGATCCTGCTAAGTTAAGGTAGCTTCAAACTTCTTTTGCACAATTTTCGTTACACGGAGCAGGCTATTCATAGCAGACAGAAACATCTCTTAAGGCCCTCATTCACTTACTAATTGTTTATCTAAGTATGCATTCTACTTAAGCCTATGAATGTGCCTGTGAAACTAACTGTATATGAAGCATTGAAAAAGCTGCAGAGGACGGCAGTGACTGAAGTCCTGCTGTATACATTAACGCTGGTTCTTTCTTGTGGTTGAAGAAGAAGAAGAAGAAGAAGAAGAAGAAGAAGAAGAAGAACCTTTATTGATTTATATCGCTCAGGGTAGCCCCTTCAGATGCAAAAAGCTATCTGTTATCAATGGGAGCCGTGAGCACAACAATGCACTAAAACTATAATATACATATACATTAAACTAATACTGATAATAATATAGATAGAAAACTATGTACAAATATAAGATTTAGAAGTAAATACATACGAAAGCATAACCATAGCAGAAAGAGACCAGTCCAGCAATGCAGCATCGACCGCTGGTTGTCCTCGCTATGAGAATGTTCTTTACTTAGACTAAGTACATGCAAAGTAACACAACTTTGTACTCATGTTAATCTTGTCACTGGCGATACTCTTTCAGTTATGATTAACGTACATTTGTTAGTAAAATCAGCTGCTAAAGCGCAAAAATATCCCTGTATTCGTAGGCACCACCCATCGAGGAACCCGAGTATCTCAGTCGAGATGCGCAGAAGGTATGCGCAGTAACAAAAGTAGGCACCGTCCATAACTCGGATCTTCCTTTAACTTCTTTTTGACAACACTGTATCTCAGCACCTTCAGTGCCTTGTTTCACTCAAAAGAACTTCTGTTTACTAACAATAGCGGCACCGCAATGACGTCACGAAATCCAAGATGGCCGCTCCCGGGAAATTTAAAACCGAAAGAAGGCGACAATCATAGTTAAGCGCACCTGGGCCCAGTTGTTCGAAGCATGGTTAGCGCTAACCCGGGTTAAATACCATGACAACCTATAGGTTTTAATACCTCTTAACCAATGGTTAGCGCTAACCATGCTTCGAGCAACTCAGCCCTGAATGTTATTTCTACTTCTTAAACTAAAATTTAGAATTTAGACACTATTTCCAACAATTTACCGTCCATTTGTTTTCGGAGCAGAGGTTCCCTGCGATCAGGCGCTTGTTTTTGTTTTTTATTTATTTGTTTATTTATTTATGGAAAGAGTAATATCCAAACGGGTACATGTAGATGCGGCCTTATTCTCACCGTTAAAGGGGTACGGTCATGGCGATTTTGCTGTATTTTGGTCATTAGCTCAATTATTTGACAAAGAACTTTTTTTCTAACATGAAATGTTCTCGGAGTATTGGGGAGAAAAAACTAAGGGATTCCTCAGAGAAAGAACAAATTATAATCAGTTTTAAGCGTCTTCTCTACAATACACAGGAAGAACTTGAAAAAATTGCAATCCATTTCCATCCTAGCCATCCGCAGCCAAAGATAATTAATATTAGTTTCCGTGCACCAGTAGGGTTATTGCTAACACAGCTGAATCATTATTTTGACCATTACACTAATGCAAATATGTTTTTTGGCTTTTCAAAGTGGCAGAAAAAATTGGCAACACTGTACACTGCCCCTTTAAGCCATGAAGCCCCTCCGATACCTCAAGTTTAAGCCAATGGTTAATCCACTACTGTAAAACGTGCTATTGCACTGGCAAGTTTTTCTTTGGGTAGCTGCATGTTACTCAGCATATATATAGTCAAGACCGCGTTTTTAAATTTCGATCGTGTGGATTGGAGCCTCTGCGGGCGGGAAGATATTTACAGCAACCTTTCAATTAGATACACCTAAATTAATTATTTACGGATATGTCATAACCGAGATAACATAGAAACACTAAAAACAACACCAGTGAAATTTTCTCACGCAACCAAAACACCGCAAGAACTCCAAATTTCATGGTCGCTTCGCTTGGCGAACCATTCTCCTGACAAAGGAGAGTAAACTATACAAGAATGCTGAAAAAAGTAGCCCTTCCGTAGGCTACAAGTTTTGAGAGGATACAATTTGTTTACCTAATTGAGGGAATCGCCCATTATGGCATAGAGATCCGGATGAGATTCGACTCATTGTTTTGTTTTTTAAGTCTACTTTCACGCAGAGGACTTCATTTCGTGCCGGGACTAAAAGAAGTCAAAAGCAAATGTCCTGGGGCCCGTTCCTCGAAAGTCCCGGTAACTTACCGGGCCCGATAAGTATATTTTGAAACGCTTTTTTTTAGTGATTTCAGACACAACACTCGGCCAATGTTTTCATAGAATTGTAAGATTTTAAAATTTAGTATTCAAAGCTGACAAAACTTGACTTCTGTGAAGAAATGCTTATCACCAAAGACCCTTATTGGGCCCGGTAAGTTACTGGGGCTTTCGAGAAACGGGCCCCTGGTTCCTATAACCAGAAGATGTTTGACCTGTTCTGTTCTGTTGGGCTCCATTTTATAGCAAAATTATGTACTGGGTGATTTAATTTCCATGTTAACGCTCTTTTCATCCCTCTGTTCGTGTCTTTTGAGAAACATGCACATCGACATGTACTATTCTCACTTGTCTAAACACTTGTCAACTTGTCAGGAAACTACCCCGACCTGCACTAAAACATTGTTTATTGTCCGTCCACACGTGGGAGATACCTGAAACTACAAAATTGGTCGTGATCTTTAATGTACTGGATTCCTATCATACCAGTAATATAAATAGACATAAGCATTTGGTGTGTGTTTTAAGTTTGTAACTGTTTTCTTTATTTACATCAGTCCGTGTTTTGCAAATCCAATCCATGAAAGGAATGTCGAGATTCTTCTTGATGCATGCCTGATGTATCGTCTTCCTGTCATACCACTTGTTCTGTACGATATAACGACTCTGTTGCTGCCAAATTCTCCATGGTTCTTAGTATTTCCTTTCAAGTTTTAGAGTTTCTTTGACTTAGATAATTCTTAATTCCTGTGGTTAGGACCACGGATATACGTGCCCACGTATGGCATATGGAACAAAGAAATGTATTGTCTTTTGTATTAGGTAGTTTTTCTTGCTACGTGTTTAGGAAATTAAAAACACCAGGGCCCAGTTGCTCGAAGCATGGTTAGCGCTAACCTGGGTTAAATACCATGACAACCGTATAGGTTTTAATACGTCTTAACCAATGGTTAGCGCTAACCATACTTCGAGCAACTCAGCCCAGTTCTAGTCTACGAGTCACCGCGCTAACGTCAAGTTGGTAACGTCTACCTTTTTGAGTCTAAGATCCCTCAAGTGGACACAGATGTAAGTTTTTATACTTTTTTTGTATCTAGTTGTTACTTTCGTATCAGCGAATGTTAACTTCCTCGTTTCTATAGGTTGTAATACTAGTTTCTAGTAAGTCTTGTACTTGCTACCTTAGTTACATCGGATTAAGTCAGTCCTACGTATGTTTTCTGAAGTTAGTAATAGTTTCGTACTTCGCTTCAACGGTACAATCGCTTCACTAGTAACGCTTCATTAACGTCGCTTCGTAATGGTTCAATAACGGCTGTTTTACTATAGACTTTGTCGCAAACATTGTTGTGAACAACTTCAAAGCGCGTAAAGAATTTCTGTCAACGTGGGATCAACGTATCGTCCTGTGAGTAACGTTTTGCGCTTACATTCGCTTCGAAAAATCTCTGGTTGGATTCTTCCTATAGTTCAGAACGCACCATTCAACCTAACGGTTAAAGAAAACGCTTGGTTCATCTGAATATAGGACAAAACGGCCAATGCGAAATTCGAAATGGCACGTGATCAAGAAAATTCTGCGAGCGCGTGGTCGAACACGGGACCTTTAAACGAAGACCTTTGCGGCACGGAAGGTATCGATGACAAACCAACCCAAGATGTCGAAGATTATGAACTCTCTAACGTTAATACGGTAATCACCGAAAACGTCAACACTAGTAACGAAACGGACACCGTGAAAGAAGACAAAAATGATTTGGAAGTATCGGCCTCGCGCTTCCACCAGCCCACCGAAAAGGGAATGGAGTAAAAAACACGACAACTTAAACAGGCAAACGACAGCTTCATCGGCGGTTTCCCGGAAACGTACCGACATCAAAAAGTTGATGACCGATCGTAATAATCTAAATGTTGTGAAAACGGAACTTGTTCAATTGGACAGATTAGTTCAATAATTCCACGACGCCCACAACCTCTATTATGAGGTATTGACTTCACCGGAAGACAAGGAACACGCCTCTCATCATTTTACTGGCAAGGAGAGTGACAGGTTCGAATACTGAAAGGAAGTAGTTAATTGGGTTTTGGAGTGCGAAGCAAAGATTAGCGAACGTTTAGACAGATTATTTGAAGTGGATAGGCGGTCACGCAGGTCACGCTCAACACGTTCGTCACGTGCACCACGCCCCTCTATCTCTGCTCAGTCGGCTCGCATAAAAGAAAAAGCCAAAGTCGCCGAACTCATGGTAGAACGCTCGATGCTTGACGAAAGACTAAAATTGAAAGCCGCAAAAGAGTAATTACAGCTTGATCTCGAGATTGCCAAAGCCAAAACAAGAGAACAGGCGTTCACGGCATTAGAAGAAGATCAGAAACCGGGATTACCGACACGTGATGACGAATCTAGGGATTCATTCCTCGTGTTACCAACGCCCGCCTCTGATCGTAAACAAGAACCACTGCCACCACATGTAAACACTCTGGTTGGCTTGGCTGCAGTCAAAAACGAATTAAAACGCAATGAGAAAAAAGAACCTCAACAACTCAACTCAGCATCTGAATTCTATTACCGTGCCTTTCCCACCAAAATTAAGGTTAAACGGTACCTTCAGAGGTGTCTTCAGAAGTGTCTCGCGTCCAAGCGATGTAGTGCGTCCGGTTTAAACTGTAGATACCTGAACCCTAATATCAAATTAAAGCTTATAGAACTGGCTATCCAACTAAACCAAGAATTTTGAAATAAAATGAATTGCCGAATTTTTAGCGCTGTTTTCTCGAATAAATTTTTTTCACTTGGAGGAGCCACTTCAAAGAGCTAAAACTCAAAAGGAATTTGTTCGTTTGCCTTCAAACTTGAACAGTAGCTAGTTTAACATATAAACAAAAAAAACCTATCTGCGAATTTTTTCTTTCGAAATATTTTTTCTTCGAGAGCGATTTTTGTAAGATTACTCCACATTTTTTTCATTCTATTTCGAAAATGCTCTATAACTTTTCACTGCGATTGAATATGGCAAAACGCAGACACGTTTTTTTAGCGCTTTGAGGCGGGAAACTGAGGAGCAAATTAAATTAGCAAAAAACAAAATTCACTTTGACTTGTAGCTTTAAAAAGGTGATTCGGACGCTCGCAAACTGAGGTCGTGAAAAATTCGATAATTCATTTTATTTCAAAATTCTTGGTATAGTTTAATAGCCAGCTCTATAAGCTTTAATTTGATATGGGGGTTTAGGTATCTACAGTTTAAACTGGACGCGCTACATCGCTTAAACGCGAGTCACCTCTGAAGGTACTAGGTAACCTTAAACCGGAAATGCCTGGCGTACAGAAAAACGATGAAGAACTTTTGAAAGAAGTTTTCAAAATTCAGCAAGACCAAATACAGAACATGATTTTATCACAACAACAACCAGCTACCGCCGTTACTCTCTTCCAGCCGGAAATACCTAAGTTCAGCGGAGATCTGATGAAATACAAAACGTTCATCATGGCTTTCGATGCGCGCATACAGTCGAGAGTAGCAAGCGATGCAGACCGTCTGTACTACCTCGACCAACACCTCACCGGCGAGCCGAAAGACCTGATCGGTGGTTGCCTGCACATCGAAAGCTACGCAGAAGCACGTTAACTTCTCGAAAAGGAAAAAGACGACCCATACAAGGTGTCTAACGCATTCACGCAGAAGCTCTCCAGTTGGCCAGTTATTAAATACGATGATGGCCCAGCGCTAAAGCGCTCCTCGTTCTTCCTCACCAAATGCAACAACGCCATGAAAATCATCGCACACATGGCAGTAGTAAACCATCCACCGAACATGCAATCAATCGTTCAGAAATTGCCGAACAACTTGCAAACGAAGTGGCGCGAAACCGTAGTAAAAGTCAGACAGAAGGACGGAAAGATTGCTGACTTCGGAGATCTGACCAAATTTATGGAGTACGCCGCGGAATCTGCGAACGACCCGATCTCCCTCTTCACACAGGGCCGGGTATTCCCGCCAAAACGCTGCTGCGTCCCGATGCTCTCTGTGCCACAAGTCACATGACCTTGAAGAATGTGAAGACTTCAGAAAGAAATCTGTTGACCAACGGAAGTCCTTTCTGACCGAGAAGTTCTTGTGTTTTGGTTGCTACGGAAAAAAACACTTTTCACGAAGTTGCAGAAAGAAACGAGTATGTAAAAAGTGCAAAGGACCGCACCCTACGCTACTGCACGAAGACGGCTTCTCGCCAAAGAAAGAAAACAGTACCGGTGACTCCAACGGCGGTAAAGAACGCGAGCGAGAAGACCGTTAGAGTGAACAACGCGTGCACCGATATTCCGCAGGACAGTAACGAAGTTACCATTCTGCAAACGATCCTGCCTGTATTGATCACTGACAAGAACACCAACAAAACAGTGAAGAGCTACGCTTTCTATGACAATGGCAGTGGAGGCTGCTTTCTCACCGAACGTTTGAGAAAGCGTTTGGAAGTACCAGGAACAAAGACGGCATTGCAGCTTGGGGAGATGCATGGGCAAAGCCTCGTGGAAAGAACCGTCCTCGAAGATTTGGTCATTACTGACCTGAACGGCAAATGTCCTATCGAACTACCACGAGCCTACACCAGAGACGAGATTCCTGTTGACCTTGACCAGATCCCGGCTCCTAAAATTGTCAGACTTCTTAATCATCTTGAAGAAATCGCTAGCGAAATCCCTGCCTATGATTCAAGCATAGATATTAGTCTACTTATAGGAAGCAACTGCCCAGCTGCGCTTGCCTCGCTCAGTGTGGTGTCATACGAAGGTGACGGTCCTTATGCTGTAAAGCTGAAACACGGTTGGACGGTCAGCGGACCACTGCACGTTATCACGGAATCAGCAACAAACAGAGTGACCGTGAACAGGATCACCGTCAGAGAAGTGCAAAACGTAAAGGAAATCATCACTCCCAAGTCACTATTTCAATTGTTCGAGCTGGACTTCAGCGAAAGGGCTTCAAGCAACCTTCCAGAGGACTTAAGTCATTCTCACGAAGATAGAAGGTTTCTGTCGAAAGCCTCGAACGACATCATGTACGTGGAAGGCCGCTATGAAATACCGCTCCCCTTTCAATCGCCAGCAAGCTTTCAAGAGAGCGCTGTGGCAAAGGAAGAAGATGCTACGAAGCGAACGTTGCCGAAATGATTATGTAGCTTTCATCACCGAGATGATCGACAAAGGATACGCAGAGAAAGTCCCTCGTAAATCGCTCCAAATCGTTCCAGACAAAGCACGGCGTGTACCATCCAAAGAAGCCGGAGAAAATCCGAGTGGTGTTTGACTGAAGTGCCAAGTTTGCTGGAACTTTGCTAAACGATCAACTACTGCAAGGCCCAGACCTAACTAACTCTCTAGTTGGTGTCCTAACTCGTTTCAGACAAGAGCCAGTAGCCTTTATGGATGACATAGAGGATATGTTCTACCAAGTTCGAGTTCCTGCCTACCAGCGTGATTTCCTACGATTTCTGTGGTGGCCAGGTGGAAATTTGAACGCCGAAATTGAAGAGTACTGAATGATGGTTCATCCGTTTGGAGCCGTCTCTTCGCCCAGCTGCTCTTAATTCGTCTTGCGCACGACAGCTAATGGAAACGAAGAAGAAAACGGAAGTGAAGTCACACAAACATTGCGCCGCAACTCTTATGTTGATGACTGTTTACGATCCGTTAATACGGAAGCTAAAGCCAAGGACCAGATCGACCGTTTGCGCCAAGCATGCGGTAAAGGCGGATTTCCTCTAACGAAGTTTATCTGCAACCGACGGAGTGTCATGGAGTCCATACCGGAAGAGGAACGTTCTAAACACGTCAAAACGCTGGATTTGAATTATGACGATCTTCCCATAGAACGTGCACTTGGTGTACAATGGTGCGTCGAACCTGACACCTTCAAGTTTCGCATCACCGTAAAAGACAAGCCAGTCACGAGAAGAGGAATACTCTCTGTTGTCTCCTCCATCTACGATCCCCTCGGGTTCGCTGCACCATTCACTCTAACTGCAAAGAAACTACTCCAGGACCTCTGCAGAGAAGAAAGACTTAGTTGGGACGAAGAACTTCCCGACACTTACCGCATGCGCTGGGAAAAGTGGCGAAACGAACTACCACTGCTCGAACGCTTAACCGTTCCTCGCTGTGTAAAGCCAACGGAGTTCGGAGAGGTGACGTCCAGACAAATCCACGTTTTCTCAGACGCAAGTACCGTGGGTTATGGCTCAGTGGCTTATCAACGACTTTGCGACAACGAAGGTCGCATACACTGTTCATTTCTAATGGGAAAAGCGCGCCTTGCCCCCATCAAATCAGTAACTATCTCACGCCTTGAACTGACTGCTGCCACCGTCTCTGTTCGCCTCGGCGAGATTCTCAAGAAAGAACTAGACCATAAACCTGAAACCGTGCAGTATCACACCGTCCGTTACAGTACTGCGGTACATCGCGAACGATCAGAAACGATTCCAAGTTTACGTTGCGAACCGCGTCCAGCTTATGCGTAACCTATCCGATCCTAGCTAGTGGAGGTACGTGGACAGGAAGGAGAATCCCGCTGACGAAGCCTCGCGCGGACTGGACGCTAAAACGTTAATCGAACAACAACGATGGCGGATTGCACAACAGTTCCTGTGGCAACCGGAGAAAGAATGGCCAGCACAGCCGCACAGCCGTTAGAAGAGGCAGAACTCGCAATCATTCGCTTCACACAATTCCAGAGCTTCGAAAAGGAGCTGCAGACCCTGGAGCAAGCAAGAAACAACAAACCCAAACATGAAGAACAGTCACGCTCCAAGAAAAACGAAATCCAAGTAGGAAAGACCAGCTCCATTTACCGCCTAGACCCGTTCATGGTCTCTTGCGCGTTGGTGGTCGATTAACCAACGCTGACATCCCGCAGGAATCAAAGCATCCCTTTATCCTGCCTCGCAAGAGCAACGTGGCAACGTTAATCATCTGTCACGCACACGAACGACTTGGACACGCAGGGCGTGGACATCTTCTCGCACGGCTACGCGAGAAGTACTGGATTGTTGGAGCAGACTCTGCAGAGCGCCAACTTATCTCCTCGTGCGTCACATGCCGTCGCCACCGAGCCCCGCCTCAGGACCAGAAAATGGCTGATCTACCACCGGACAGACTGACACCAGCACCGCCCTTCAGTTATGTTGGAGTGGATTTCTTCGGTCCGTACGTTACAAAGGAAGGCCGCAAGGAACGAAAACGATACGGAGCACTATTCACATACCTTGTGAGCAGAGCAGTTCATATCGAAGTCGCTAACTCGCTCGAAACAGACTCGTTCCTGAACACACTGCGTCGTTTTATCGCCCGTCGAGGCTCTGCGCTCGAGATTAGAACTGACAACGGAACCAACTTTGTTGGCGCAACGAGAGAGCTTCGTGAAGCCATGGAGGAAATTGATCACAACAAGATCACCGAGAAGCTCCGCCAACAGCAGGTTGACTGGACGTTCAACCCGCCTGCTGGCAGCGACATGGATGGAATTTGGGAACGACAGATACGGACAACGAGAAGGATCCTCAATACTCTACTCCGTCTAGACGACGAATCTTTAGAGACCTTGACGTGCGAGGTTGAATCTATCATCAACTCAAGACCTATCACCGCCACCTCAAGTGATTCCAAACGCCCTTTCCCGCTATCACAGAGTCAGATCTTGACAATGAAGACAAGTATTGCTCTCCCCCCCTCCCAGCAAGTTTCAACGTAATGACGCCTATATGCGCCGCCGTTGGCGTAGAGTTCAGTACCTGTGTAACCTGTTCTAGTCGTGGTGGAAAAAAGAGTACCTGCCCACACTTCAGCAGCGGCCAAAGTGGAATCAGGAGAAACGGAACATAATAAAAACGAGCCGAGAAATGACTGGTCAATGGGCGTCGTCGTGAAAGAGGAACCAGATTCCAAGGGTTTCGTCAGGAGTGCATTTGTTAAGACAGAGACTTCAGAGCTGCGCCGACCAGTGCACAAACTTGTCCTTAAACTGACTGCAGAAGACAGGATGGATACCTCTGACGACAGCAAAGATGTTGACAAGTGCAAAGATTGAAAAATAGACTGAACATTGTTCTTAGTAGCAATGAACATTATTTGAACATTTTAAGTGTATTATTAACTTTTAGCTTTAAAAAAACCTTAGGTTAATTCTAGGTTTAGAATTTTACTCAGCCTTTTGTATTTTGCCATTTGCTGCTAAATTCTTTGACTTAGATAATTCTTAATTGCTGTGGTTAGGACAACGGATTTACGTGCCCACGTATGGCATATGGAACAAAGAAATGTATTATCTTTTGTATTAGGTAGTTTTTCTTGCTACGTGTTTAGGAAATTAGAAAACACGTGTTCTAGTCTACGAGTCACCGCGCTAACGTCAAGTTTGTAGCGTCTACCTTTTTGAGTCTAAGATCCCTTAAGTGGACACAGATGTAAGTTTTAATACTTTTTTGTATCTAGTTGTTACTTTCGTATCAGCGAACGTTTACTTTCGTTTCTATAGTTTGTAATACTAGTTTCTAGTAAGTCTTGTACTTGCTACCTTAGTTACATCTGATTAAGTCAGTCCTACGTATGTTTTCTGAAGTTAGTAATAGTTTCGTACTTAGTCTATAGTTTTTATTTCGTTATTTCTTAGTTTTCGAAACCGCTTCGCTTTACAATCGCTTCAAATACAACTGCTGGAACGGTACAATCGCTTCACTAGTAACGCTTTATTAACGTCGCTTCGTAATGGTTCAATTAAGGCTGTTTTACTATAGACTTTGTCGCAAACATTGTTGTGAACAACTTCAGAGCGTGTATAGTAAAGAATTTCTGTCAACGTGGGATCAACGTTTCTTCCTGTGAGTAACGTTTTGCGCTCACGTTCGCTTCGAAAAATCTCTGGTTAGATTCCTCCTATAGTTCAGAACGCACCATTCAACCTAACGGTTAAAGAAAACGCTTGGTTCATCTGAATATAGGACAAAACGGCCAATCCGAAATTCGAAATGGATCGTGATCAGGAAAATTCTGCGAGCGCGTGGTCGAACAAAGGACCTTTAAACGAAGACCTTTGCGGTACGGAAGGTATCGATGAGAAACCAACCCAAGATGTCGAAGATTATGAACTCTCTAACGCTAATACGGTAATCACCGAAAACGTCAACACTATTAACGAAACGGACACCGTGAAAGAAGACAAAAAGGATTTGGAAGTATCGGCCTCGCGCTTCCACCAGCCCACCGAAAAGGGAATGGAGTAAAAAACACAACTTAAACAGGCAAACGACAGCTTTATCGGCAGTTTCCCGCAAACGTACCGACATCAAAAAGTTGATGACCGATCGTAATAATCTAGATGTTGTGAAAACGGAACTTGTTCTATTGGACAGATTAGTTCAACAATTCCACGACGCCCACAACCTCTATTATGAGGCATTGACTTCACCGGAAGACAAGGAACACGTCTCTCAACATTTGACTGACAAGGAGAGTGGCAGGTTCGAATACTAAAAGGAAGTAGTTAATTGAGTTTTGGAGTGCGAAGCAAAGATTAGCGAACGTTTAGACAGATTATTTGAAGTGGATAGGCGGTCACGCAGGTCACGCTCAACACGTTCGTCACGTGCATCACGCTCCTCTAGCCCTATCCCTGCTTAGTCGGTTCGGATAAAAGAAAAGCCAAAGTCGCCGAACTCATGGTAGACCGCTCGATGCTTGACGAAAGACTAAAATTGAAAGCCGCAAAAGAGCAAATACAGCTTGATCTCGAGATTGCCACAGCCAAAGCAAGAGAACAGGCGTTCACGGCATAAGAAGAAGAACAGAAACCGGAATTACCGACACGTGATGACGAATCTCGGGATTCATTCCTCGCGTTTAATACCAACGCCCTCCTCTGATCGTAAACAAGAACCACTGCCATCACCTGTAAACACTCTGATTGGCTTGGCTGCAGTCAAACACGAATTAAAACGCAATGAGAAAAAAGAACCTCAACAACTCAACTCAGCACCTGAATTCTATTACCGTGCCTTTCCCACCAAAATTAAACCGGAAACGCCTAGCGTATAGAAAAACGATGAAGAGCTTTTGAAAGAAGTTTTCAAAATTCAGCAAGACCAAATACAGAACATGATTCCATCACAACAACAACTAGCTACCGCTGTTACTCTCCGTCAGCCGGAAGAACCTAAGTTCAGCGGAGATCTGATGAAATACAAAACGTTCGATGCGCGCATACAGTCGAGAGTAGCAAGCGATGCAGACCGTCTGAACTACCTCGACCAACACCTCACCGGCGACCCGAAAGACCTCATCGGTGGTTGCCTGCACATCGAACCTGACGAAGGCTACGCAGAAGCACGTTAACTTCTCGAAAAGGAAAACGACGACCCATACTAGGTGTCTAAGGCATTCATGCAGAAGCTCTCCAGTTGGCCAGTTATTAAATAAGATGATGGACCAGCGCTAAAGTGCTTCTCGTTCTTCCTCACCAAATGCAACAACGCCATGAAAACAATCGTGCACATGGCAGTAGTAAACCATCCACCGCACATGCAACCAATCGTTCAGAAATTGCCAAACAACCTGCAAACAAAGTGGCGCGAAACCATAGTAAATGGCAGGCGGAAGGACGGGAAGATTGCTGACTTCGGAGATCTGACCAAATTTGTGGAGTACGCCGCGGAATCTGCGAACGACCCGATCTCCCTCTTCAGACGGGGCCGGGTATTCCCGCCAAAACGCTGCTGCGTCCCGATGCTCTCTGTGCCACACGTCACATGACCTTGAAAAATGTGAAGACTTCAGAAAGAAATTCGTTGACCAACGGAAGTCCTTTCTGACCGAGAAGTTCTTGTGTTTTGGTTGCTACGGAGAAAACCACTTCTCAAGAAGTTGCAGAAAGAAACGAGTATGTCAGCAGTGCAAAAGACCGCACCCTACGCTACTGCATGAAGACGGCTTCTCGCCAAAGAAAGAAAACAGTACCGGTGACCCCAACATAAAGAACACGAGCCAGAAGACCCTTAGAGTGAACAACACGTGCACCGATATTCCGCAGGACAGTATCGAAGTTACCATTCTGCAAACGATCCTGCCTGTATTGATCACTGACAAGAACACCAACAAGACAGTGAAGACCTATACACTTTCTATGACAATGGCAATTGAGGCTGCTTTTTCACCGAACGTTTGAGAGAGCGTTTGAAAGTACCAGGACCAAAGACAGCATTGCAGCTTGGGGCGATGCATGGTCAAAGCCTCGTGGAAAGAACCGTCGTCGAAGATTTGGTCATTACTGACCTGAACGGCAAATGTCCTATCGAGCTACCACGAGCCTACATCAGAGACGAGATTCCTGTTGACCTTGACCAGATCCCGGCTCCTGAAATTTTCAGACGTCTTAATCATCTTGAGGAAATCGCTAGCGAATGATTCAAGCATAGATATAAGTCTACTTATAGGAAGCAACTGCCCAGCTGCGCTTGCCTCGCTCAGTGTGGTGCCATACGAGGGTGACGGTCCTTATGCTGCAAAGCTGAAACACAGGTGGACGGTCAGCAGACCACTGCACGTTATCACGGAATCAGCAACAAACAAAGTAACTGTAAACAGAATCACCGTCAGAGAAGTGCAAAACGTAAAGGAAATCATCACTCCCAAGTCGCCATTACAAGTGTTCGAGCTGGACTTCAGCGAAAAGGCTTCAAGCAACCTTCCAGAGGACTTAAGTCATTCTCACGAAGATAGAAGATTTCTGTCGAAAGTCTCGAACGACATCATGCACGCGGAAGGCCGCTATGAAATACCGCTCCCCTTTCAATCGCCAGCAAGCTCAAGCTTTCAAGAGAGCGCTGTGGCAAAGGAAGAAGATGCTACAAAGCAAACGTTACCGAAATGATTATGTAGCTTTCATCACCGAGATGATCGACAAAGGATACGCAGAGAAAGTCCCTCGTAAATCGCTCCAAATCCTTCCAGACAAAGCACGGCGTGTACCATTCAAAGAAGCCGGAGAAAATCCGAGTGGTGGTTGACTGAAGTGCCAAGTTTGCTGGAACTTCGCTAAACGATCAACTACTGCAAGGCCCAGACCTAACTAACTCTCTAGATGGTGTCCTAACTCGTTTCAGACAAGAGCCAGTAGCCTTTATGGATGACATTGAGGCTGTGTTCTACCAAGTTCGAGTTCCTGCCTACCAGCGTGATTTCCTACGATTTCTGTGGTGGCCAGGTGGAGATTTGAACGCCGAAATTAAAGAGTACCGAATGATAGTTCATCCGTTCGCAGCCGTCTCTTCGCCCAGCTGCTCTTAATTAATTCGTCTTGCGCACGACAGCTAACGAAAACAAAGAAGTGCGTCGAACCTGATACCTTCAAGTTTCGCATCACCGTGAAAGACAAGCCGGCCACGAGAAGAGGAATACTCTCTGTTGTCTCCTCTATCTACGATCCCCTCGGATTCGCTGCACCATTCACTCTAACTGCAAAGAAACTACTCCAGGACCTCTGCAGAGAAGAAAGACTTAGTTGGGACGACGAACTTCCTGCATGCGCTGGGAAAAGTGGCGAAACGAACTACCACTGCTCAAACTCTTAACCGTTCCTCGCTGTGTAAAGCCAACGGAGTTCGGAGAGGTGACGTCCAGACAAATCCACGTTTTCTCAGACGCAAGTACCGTGGGTTATGGCTCAGTGGCTTATCAACGACTTTGCGACAACGAAGGTCGCATACACTGTTCATTTCTAATGGGAAAAGCGCGCCTTGCCCCCATCAAATCAGTAACTATCTCACGCCTTGAACTGACTGCTGCCACCGTCTCTGTTCGCCTCGGCGAGATTCTCAAGAAAGAACTAGACCATAAACCTGAAACCGTGCAGTATCACACCGTCCGTTACAGTACTGCGGTACATCGCGAACGATCAGAAACGATTCCAAGTTTACGTTGCGAACCGCGTCCAGCTTATGCGTAACCTATCCGATCCTAGCTAGTGGAGGTACGTGGACAGGAAGGAGAATCCCGCTGACGAAGCCTCGCGCGGACTGGACGCTAAAACGTTAACCGAACAACAACGATGGCTGATTGGACCACAGTTCCTGTGGCAACCGGAGAAAGCATGGCCAGCACAGCCGCTAACACTTGGTGAAATCCCAAGTGAAGATGTAGAAGTCAAGAAAGAAGGGAATGTCTGTGCAACAACGATCACCGACCCTGCACATGCAAATACAGTTACGAAGCTACAGCAACATTACTCCAGCTGGTACCGCTTAAAGAAGGCCGTCGCAGTGTACATGCGAGTGAAAGCTGTTTTCAGGGAACGCAGGTCACAAAGAATGAACGATCAGCCAAACAAGCTTAACGAAGACCGTTCACCGCTCACCGTTCAGGGGTTAGAAGATGCAGAACTCGTAATCATTCGCTTCACACAGTTCCAGAGCTTCGAAAACGAGCTACGGACCCTGGAGCAAGCAAGCAACAACAAACTCAAACATGAAGAACAGTCACGCTCCAAGATAAACGAAATCCCAGTAGGAAAGACCAGCTCCATTTACCGCCTAGACCCGTTCATGGTCTCTTGCGCGTTGGTGGTCGATTAACCAACGCTGACATCCCGCAGGAATCAAAGCATCCTTTTATCCTGCCTCGCAAGAGCAACGTGGCAACGTCAATCATCTGTCACGCACACGAACGACTTGGACACGCAGGGCGTGGACATCTTCTCGCACGGCTACGCGAGAAGTACTGGATTGTTGGAGGAAACTCTGCAGTGCGCCAACTTATCTCCTCGTGCGTCACATGCCGTCGCCACCGAGCCCCGCCTCAGCACCAGAAAATGGCTGATCTACTACCGGACAGACTGACACCGGCACCGCCCTTCACTTATGTTGGACTGGATTTCGTCGGTCCGTACGTTACAAAGGAAGGCAAACGATACGGAGCACTATTCACATGCGTTGTGAGCAGAGCAGTTCATATCGAAGTCACTAACTCGCTCGAAACAGACTTGTTCCTGAACGCACTGCGTCGTTTTATCGCCCGTCGAGGCTCTGTGCGCGAGATTAGAAGTGACAACGGAACCAACTTTGTTGGCGCAACGAGAGAGCCTCGTGAAGCCATGGAGGAAATGGATCACAACGAGATCGCCGAGAAGAACCCCCAAGGGCAGGTTGACTGGACGTTCAACACGCCTGTTGCCAGCAACATGGATGGAGTTTGGGAACGACAGATACGAACGAGAAGGATCCTCAATACTCTACTCCGCGATAATGGCAGCCGTCTAGACGTCGAATCTTTACAGACCTTGACGTGCGAGGTTGAATCTATCATCAACTTAAGACCTACCACTGCCACCTCAAGTGATTCCAAAGACCCTTTCCCGCTATCACAGAACCAGATCCTGACAATGAAGACAAGTATTACTCTTCCCCCTCCCGGCAAGTTTCAACGAAATGGTGCCTATATGCGCCGCCGTTGCCGTAGAGTTCAGCACCTGTGTAACCTGTTCTGGTCGCGGTGGAAAAAAGAGTACCTGCCCGCACATCAGCAGATGCCCAAGTGATATCAGGAGAAACGGAACATGATGAAAACGAGCCGAGAAATGACTGGTCAATGGGCGTCGTCGTGAAAGAGGAACCAGATTCCAAGGGTTTCGTCAGGAGTGCATTTGTTAAGACAGAGACGTCAGAGCTCCGCCGACCAGTACACAAGCTTATCCTTACACTGACTGCAGAAGACAGGATGGATACCTCTGACGACAGCAAAGATGTTGACGAGTGCAAAGATTGAAAAATAGACTGAACGTTGTTCTTAGTAGCAATGAACATTATTTGCACACTTTAAGTGCATTACTAACTTTTAGCTTTAAAAAAAAAAACCTTAGGTTAATTCTAGGTTTAGAATTTTGCTCAGCCTTTTGTATTTTGCCATAGTGTGTTACACGGCTTACAGTGTTTAAGGGACCGGGAAGGTTGCTGCTAAATTCTTTGACTTAGATCATTCTTAATTCCTGTGGTTAGGACAACGGATATACGTGCCCACGCACGGCATATGGAACAAAGAAATGTATTATCTTTTGTATTAGGTAGTTTTTCTTGCTACGTGTTTAGGAAATTAAAAACACCAGTTCTAGTCCACGAGTCACCGCGCTAACGTCAAGTTTGTAACGTCTACCTTTTTGAGTCTAAGATCCCTCAAGTGGACACAGATGTAAGTTTTTATACTTTTTTTGTATCTAGTTGATACAAAAGTGACTTTCGTATCAGCGAACGTTTTACTTTCGTTTCTATAGTTTGTAATACTAGTTTCTAGTAAGTCTTGTACTTGCTACCTTAGTTACATCGGATTAAGTCAGTCCTACGTGTGTTTTCTGAAGTTAGGAATAGTTTCGTACTTAGTCCAACTATAGTTTTTATTTCGTTATTTCTTAGTTTTCGAAACCGCCTCGCTTTACAATCGCTTCAAATACAACTGCTGGAACGGTACAATCGCTTCACTAGTAACGCTTTATTAACGTCGCTTCGTAATGGTTCAATTAAGGCTGTTTTACTATAGACTTTGTCGCAAACATTGTTGTGAACAACTTCAGAGCGTGTATAGTAAAGAATTTCTGTCAACGTGGGATCAACGTATCGTCCTGTGAATAACGTTTTGCGCTCACAGACTCATGCAGTCTACTGAGTGAAGAAATGGCGGGTATTTTAGGGTATCAAGACAAAACTAAACATCTGTAAACATAACTTAAACAGGCAAAGCACCGTTACCGAACGTTCTTCTTTTCGGTTTTCCCCATGAAACACCGCGATATAACAGAAAATGGGAGCGTTCTGAGGAATTGTTCATTGCTTCATGACAACATCAGCTGAAGAAGCCATATTTTCAGTATTTGATGCGTTGTGATTCCAATATTTATGATACAGGCTGTGATTACTGGCTTGACTTCTAGCAAATTAAGGCTGTTTCTTGCTGAAATTACTGCAAAATTATGATATAGGCCAAGAAAATTTTAACTCTATCATGTGCGTGTTGACATCAGTGACCTAAATGGTGGTTCGCCGCTGAGAACTGAGTTGTTTTTCAAAAATGATTTTCGGGCTTTCAGTTAACCATAATCTCATGAAAGTGCGAATAAGAGATTCCCTAGAGTAAAAGGGAATGAAAGTTTAGTTTGAATATGGCTTGAGAAGACTGAAACAGAATTGCAACCTTGCACCAAGGATATTTCAGAAAAGGGTTAGCGTCGAGGTATGCACTTCGTGTTCCCAGAAAGTTTGTCTTCAGCGAAGAAGCCCAAATTTCTTTTATGCATTTAATAACCAAATATAAAAGAAGGCTTTTACCTACTGGAAGTTTAGTACCTAAGCACAGACTATTAAGCCTGCTCCAATTTGTTTGACAAGTTGAGCTCGCTTGGCAAATACAAAGAGGAAAGAAAGTAAGGAATTCCAAAGGCACGAACGGAATGGAAGAGTGTCCCTTGAAAAGCGCTGAAACGTTCCTTTTTGGGCTGAATTTTCAGCCTGCCATGAATTTGAAGACAGGTGTCACACGAGTATGCACGGCTTTGTTTTCTTTGACTAGGAAGGCATGTGAGACTTGGCGGCCAGTAGTCCACATAATTGCATCTTCAAAGCCCTTTGACCTGTCAAATGGTCGATAAAACATCACATGCAGTGGTTTTAAACCCGATAAAACCTCCTCCTTATTAGTATGTGGTGTTTAATGTTTTTGTCGTATGCTAATTTCCAACGTTCAAGAGTTATGAACTCTCTTGACACATGCTTTTCCAGGAATGTTTTTGAAGCCGTTCAGAACACTCGAAGCTCGTGTTTTATCGGGTCTAAAACCATTCGGCTGCGCCTCGTGGTTTTAAGTTCCGATAAAACACTGCTGCTCGTGTTTTAAACATTACTTAAAAGCCTCTCGTTCAATAACTGCAGACTAATATGTTATCGTACAGATCGTTTTTCGACTGATTATAAAATCTGAAGACTTGACGGCCAGTAGTCCACTTAATTGCATCTTAAAGCCTCTCGTTTAATAACATCAGACTAATCTATTGATCAGCATAGTTGGCTTTAATATAATTGCGTGTAATTTATACTGGTATCGGTTTTTGACTGATTATAAAATCAAAGATAGGTCAGAAATCTTCTTTATCCAATATGACCCCTATCAGTAATGATGAGCAAATGTGATCGTTTTTGTCTGATTAAGTCCAGTCTTTTGAATATAGATCCATTGATAGTCATCTGTTTATAATCCCATTCAGTAGGAATAACGCAGACACCTTGTTTTATAAACGGTGTATTTCCGTTTAGCCGGTGATTAACTTTCTACGAAGCCAATGTTACAAGAATAACACACTGTTCAACAAATGTTGAACAGTGTATCATGTCATGTTGAAATTCAGGCCATTCAACATGTTGACCTTTGTTGAACATGTCTCAGATATACATTCCTACAACACCAGGTCAGAAACCGCCGACAAACTTTATATCATGTCTTCACGTCTTGATCAACTAAAGCCGGAATTCATTTTCTCGATTTGGCGCACGGCTATGGAATTCTTTACGGGATAATATTAGAAAGTCTGACAACAGAAAATTATTCAAAAAACAAATACAGGAAATACTTATCAACATTTTAAAAAAAGAAAATGCTTACCTTACACCTTCTTCTATTCTTGAAATAATGAAAAGCTTGTGAATATGCAACAATCCTTTAATGTCGATCAGCTAGCGAATCCTTTTTGCGTCACTTGTTTTTGTTTAATACTTATTTAACTTTTATTTTAGTAAATTCAGTTGTAAACACCAAATTTATTTGTATTTAGTTTAACATAGACATACCTACCCGCCTCGACTAGCTTCAGCTATTTGCGGGTAGGTACATAACCAGCTTGTAACTGTCTGTTTTTTTTTTTTTTTTTTTTTTAATAAAGCGTTGTTGTAAATATAAAACCCGCCTCTGCGTGCAACACTGTCGCCGGTGAACGACCAAAGAAAACATCAAGCAATTTATCAGGGCACCAACAATTCTAAACGTCGCTCAACACTGATTTGTTGAGAAATAAATCAGTGTTGAACGATGTTGCATTCTGTTTCATGTGCTTTAAATAGCAATCATGACCCATCTCGTAAGCAGTGCGTCTGCCATTTCAGTACCCATCTTAGTAGCCGGTCCAATAACTGACATAATCGATCTTTCTTAAAAATTCAGCTCTGTATTAAAAGTAGGGTAACTCCTCGGCTGTCACCGAATTCCACGTACATTTTCAACGAACAATGAAGGGCTATTAAGCCGGCGCTCGAAACGTCACCACTCGAAACTATCTTTGATGGCCAAATAACCTTTAGTTATCAATTCTGTTGATATTAGACAAAAAAAGAAACATTCATAAGGATATGGACGATCATGAACTTGTAACAAAATTAAACTAAGCATTCTATCACGGATGAGTCTTTAATGCCATCCCCACCATTTAGAACGTGTCTTGAAATGGGAGACCCAGTTCCAAACTCATTCAGTCTTTATGATCGACAATTTCACGTCTTTTAATTTTGAAATGGTAGACCCTCCCAAGCTCTTCTCCTCGCTTAGCACACAAACACTGCTATATGTTTATAAAACTCTTATCGAAAAATTGCTTGTAAAAGTGTTTACTTTCTATTACCTTAAACGGTACTAATAAACAATTCAGCACGATGGAACTAATAATATACACCAGGGTTGAGGCCATCCCTGGGAGTCTTTTGAAATGGGAGACGCTTCCAGAGTCTTTTCTTTATGGTCGACAATTTCTCGTCTTTTAATTTTGAAATAGGAGACCCTTCCAAGCTTTTTTCTTTTTAATTATAGACAGTTTGTCGTCTTTTGAAATGAGAGATCCTTCTCCTCCACCTCAAGGAAGAATTATCAGCTTAAGCATCTTAAAAATGTCCACAAAGTTGCAATTGGAAGATGTCCAGGAAGATGTAAAAATCAAACAGAGCATAAAAAGCTTTACTCTTTACTGCGCGTGGTCAACTGTACACCGCACGCCGATAAGATAATCTCTTATCTGCCTCAAATATCAGTCTTTCACTCGAGGATCAGGCCGTATATAAATAGTTTAAGATTTCATTCTAGATAACCGGATTTAGTTCCAAGTTGCTGTCGATATCGCGTTTTTAGTTCAAATTACTGGTTCACGTCCGCATGTATGCTTACTGTCAACTCTGTCAGCACACGGTCAAACGTTTCAAAAGCAAGATCTACAAAGGTAGGGTTTGTGGTTACTGTTTGCTTGCATAACATCAAGGGCATTGAACGGTTCGTTTTCGTGGACTATCTGCTTTAACCGGCTTCTCCGAAATCCGGATTAAATTATGATAAAAAACTAGAGTTTTCTTCAGTTACGGCTAAGCCTCACCTCAAACTTCCGTGACATTGACAAACTAATTCCTTTCCATTTCGGAGCGGACAATGGAGTGTTTCCAAAGAATTCCTGCGACTTGAATTTTCAGCTATAGAATCCGAACCGAACGGGCTTTGTTTACTTAGCAAACCAAGCACCAATTATTTGAAACAAAGCTTTTCTTACAGCGGGGCCATGTTATGGAATAACTTGCCCAAACGCTTAAAAAATGCTTCATCCGTTGAGCATTTTAAGCGAAATATCAAGAAGTTAGCTGATATAACGGACTCCCGCACGGCAATCTTGTAATAAAAGCAGTTGTAATTAGTTTTTAACTTAAGCTTAACTGATGATTTTCCGTGTTTAAACAAAGATTTACATACATACATTACCGGAAAGACATGCCAGAGGAACACTCTGGAAACACAGCGGACATTTTAAAAGTATTTTGTTCACATTGTATCCTTTGGGTGCCCCTGATAGCACGTGCCTGTTCATGTGTATTTGTCTTTGTGAGGAGGCCCAACTAGTATAATTTTCTGCGTAAGAAACGAAAGAAGTCTTTTTATCTCGGTTAAACAAAACTGTTGAATTAGTTAACCGGTAAGCCATAAGCTTTATTGATTACGAAAAAGTCTTTTCACTCTGGGTGGTGCGCAGTTGTTGAACCTTAAATGTGATAATTAACAAGCTTTTGTCATGATCATCACCGGAAATTGGATCATAAACATCTACCAACACCATGTCACGGAAAGTCTCCTTGTTTACCTGCAGTTCATCTAAATTTGACGAATTAAGGGGCAAGATCTATGGTTAATTGGGTGTTCATAACGTCAAAGCACTAAAAATGATGGAACAGGTTTTTCTGATTGCAATGCAAACTCAAGAATGTCATCAACCTTGCAATAGATTAAGGTACAAATTTTTCGCCAGACTTTGCCAATTTTTCCAACCGCAAATCTATCTCGGAAACGTCACTCAGCGTCAACGGGTCAAAAACGCTTTCTTCATCTTTAATGGCAAAACACACAGGAAACACTGAGGATTGAGTGGGATTTCCGATCAGTCTGCGAACTGGATCCAAGAATGGTGACTCCTTTACTCCTCCCGGCACATACCACGGCGATTTTGCGCATCTCGGCATATGCCTTCTACAACAAAGGTATTATTACACTGTTTATGACTACAGTCAACTCCCTTTATTGCGGACACCCTCGGGAGTCCGTAATAGCGGGAATTTATTTCAGTCAAACGACTGTAATTTATTTTTTTCTGGGGATTTAACAGCTGTTCGTATGGGTTGTCCGTAATAACGAGGTGTCCGCAAAGCGAGAGTTGACTCTATGTGGGAAAAGCATATGTTAACAAGAAGTGCTTGGAATCCAAAAACAAAATCGGCGATGACCATGCATTTTCAGAGATAATTATGTTTCAATCTGGGACAAAAACATCTCTGTATTAGGAGGCATTCTATGCCGGCTACGGTCGTTGCGATCGCTTTGATCGCTGAGCGCCGGGGTTAAAAAAAAGTTAAGCATTTGTAGCAATCATAAGAAAAACAGGAGGGCGAAAAGAAAAATATTCAGTGATTTCCCCCAAACAGCAATTCAATGTACTAACTGAAGACTTTTAAAACACCCGAGGGAAATTTGTGGTGTTTCTGGTAGTAACTATTTCGTCGCTGTACATAGTCGCCCTGACTCGCAATGAAGGTGGATTTGGTGTCCTCTGGATCCGGTAGTGGTCTGTTTTTTGGCGTCTCTCTAATTGCAAAAACATTAGTACACAAACAGGCAAAACTTGCGCAATCTTTGGGGAGCAGGGATGGCGCAGTGGTGAGAGCACTCGCCTCCCACCAATGTGGCCCGGGTTCGATTCTCGGACTCGGCGTCATACCTGGGTTGAGTTTGTTGTTGGTTCTCGTCTTTTCTCCGAGCGGTTTTTCTCCGGGTACTCCGGTTTTCCCCTCTCCTAAAAAAAATCAACAATCAGCTAGTGCTCTGCGCGAAAGACATTGACACTTAAATAAAGTAATTTATTAATTTATTTTATTTTAATAGCGGTCCAATTGAAGTCGCAAAGAAAACAACGGTACGTGCAACTTAGCATTCCCTGCTCTATACCTGATCCTGTGCAAAAACACGAATTGTTAAAAAAAAAAAAAATTGTTAAAGTCATGGTTCAATTATTTGTTCGTGATTGCCATTTTTACTTTGCCGGAGTAAAGGCTATTTCTTACTCTATATTGTGAAGTTAATGTAAGGGTGTGTTTTCGACTTAGTTGTTATTTCCTTTCGATAGTTTTGATGGATATTTTCCAGATTGTTTGACATTTTCCTGTTGTTTAAAGATTAGAGTTAACAGCTGTGCTGTGGACAGGTTTGCCTACTCCCTTTAACCTTGGCTTGGGTTGGTTGAAATCAAGGCAAAACACGTAAGGAATTTATCAGCCTGATTGGTTTCCCTTTCTGTCTATTTTCTTAGAACAGGTGTGTTGGGACCTTCTGGCCTTGGTCCAGTTACAGTCGTAAACATGTTTACAGCACACTATAAAGTAAGGCGTGATTTCAGTGATACTAGTAGGAAAAAGAACTGAGTAGTGTAGACGTAGTATCGTGAAGAATCGTCGTCAAAGAATAAAGAAGAACTACTTAGATTCCTGGTGCCTCTCCGCTGTGTCAACAAAGTGTCCAACATATATTAAGAGATCAGGGAGAAACATCTTTTACTTATGACAATCAAGGAGGTTTTAAAAGGCAATTCCCCGCCTGGAGGTTGAACCCTTCATGCCCATAATTTCACATATTTTAAAGATTGACTGGATTGGATTTGTAAAATATGGATCAGTTGTAAAACGCCGACTGGGCTTATCAAATATAGATTTCTAAACGATGGATTTCTGAAAAATAGCTGATAACGCTTTTAAGGACGGTGCCTCCTAATTCAGAAGTATTTTTGCACAGTTTATGATCATGTGGGAAAAGTAGATATTAGTCAGAGATCATATTGGGCTGTTGGAATCCAGAAACAAAATCGGGGGTAGCGGGGCAATGTTTAGAGATAATTAAGCAACAATTATTCTAAAAAGTGGTAAAGTACAAAACAGTGTGTGGCGGTTTTTGTTTGTCTGTTTTTTTTTTTTTTTTTTTTTTTCAAATTTAAGCGTTATTATCTCTGACTAATGCATGGTTACCCCCAAGTTCCTTTTCGATTCTCCCAATAGTTTTAAACCGCGCAAAAATATCCCTGTATTCGTCGGCACCACCCATAGGATACCCGAGTATCTCGAGATGCGCAGAACGTATACACAGTAACAAAAGTAGGCACCGTCCTTAACTCGGCTCTTCCTTTAACTTCTTTAAGCCAACACTGTATCTCAGTACCTTGTTCCACACAAGAGAACTTCTGTTTACTAACAATAGCGGCACCGCAATGACGTAATGAAATCCAACTGATGGCCGCGCCCGGGAAATTCAAAAGCAAAAATAGGTGACAATCATATCTAATTTTAAGCACACTTAAATGTTATTTCTACTCCTTAAAACAAACCTAATAATTTAGACACTATTTACTATATACTAAGCCATGAAGCCCCTCTGATATGGGGCGCCAAGTGTAAAAATATTATTCAGCGATAATTTTGCATTATTTAGCAAATCAAATAAAATATCATTGTAATTTATAAATCATTTTATCGAAAAGTTAAACGCTAAAAGATTCTTTAAAAACATTTTAAAAACTCTAAGAAGCGAACGACGTTTCGGCGTTACTCTACGCCATTATCAAGTCAAAAAGGTAAAAGTTAAAACAAGAATATATAAAGACGTAAAACAATAAAATATTTGTGTGTCCTATGGGTATATTACCCAAAGTAAAACAAAACGAACCAATAGAAAAAGAAACGAAAGAGTCAAGTGAAAAGTTTGGCGCGAATTGAGTCACTTTGAGTGTTGAGAGAAGGCTTGGTGTCCTTTATAAACAGCATCTCGTATATTAGGCAATCAAACTTGCTTCTGCATTTCTTTAGGACTTTAAAGAGGTGATCAATCTTCGCTCCTTTGTTGCCATGTTGTGTTTCAAGGTGTTTCCCGATAGCAGAATAGCGGTGTTCACTTATGCGTTGGTGTAAGTGTCGGGCAGTAAAGCCGACATAATTTACATCGCACAAATCACATTGGAGATCGATCACCTCTTTAAAGTTCTAAAGAAATGCAGAAGCAAGTTTGATTGATCGGCTCTGTAAACATAACTGAAATAGGCAAAGCACCGGTACCGAACTTCTTCTTTTCGGTTTTCGCCACGGAACAGCGCGATATAAATGAACAGAAAATGATAGCAGAAAATGATACAGGCTGTGATTACCGGCTTGACTTCTAGCAAATTAAGGCTGTTTCTTGCTGAAATTACTGCAAAATTATGATATAGAAAGAAACTTTTAACTGTATCATGTGCGTCTTGACATCATTGACCTAAATGGTGGTTCGCTGCTGAGAACTGAGTTGTTTTTCAGAAATGGTTTTCGGGCTTTCAGTTAACCATAATCACATGAGAGTGTGAATAAAAGATTCCCTAGAGTAAAAGGGAATGAAAGTTTAGTTTGAATATGGCTTGAGAGCACTGAAACAGAATTGCAATCTTGCACCAAGGATATTTCAAAAAAGGATTAGCGTTGAGGTACTTCGTGTTTCCAGAAAGTTTGTCTTCAGCGAAGAAGCCCAAATTTGTTTTATGCGTTTAATAACCAATTATAAAAGAAGGCTTTTACCTACTGGAAATTCAGTACCTATACACAGACCATCAAGGCTGCTCCAGTTTGTTTGACAAGTTGAGCTCGCTTGGCAAATAGAAAGAAAAAAGAAAGTAAGGAATTCCAAAGGCACGAACGGAATGGAAGAGTGTCACTTGAACTGCGCTGAAATGTTCCTTTTTGGGCTGAATTTTCAGCCCGCCATGAATTTGAAGACAGGTGTCACACTTGTATGCACGGCTTTGTTTTCTTTGACTAGGCATGTGAGACTTAACGGCCAGTAGTCCACGAAAGTTGCATCTTCAAAATCTCATTAATAATTCATAAGCCCTTTGACCTGTCAAATGGTCGATAAAACATCACGTGCAGTGGTTTTAAAACCCAATAAAACCTCCTCCTTATTAGTATGGGGTGTTTAATGTTTTTCTCGTATGCTAATTTCCAACGTTCACAAAAGCATCGTTGTTATGAACTCTTTTGACAGATGCTTTCCAGGAATGTTTTTGAAGCCGTTCAAAAAACTCGCAGCACGTGTTTTATCGGGTCTAAAACCATTCGGCCGCGCTTTGTCGTTTTAAGCCCCGATAAAACACTGCTGCTCGAGTTTTAAACATTACTTAAAAGCCTCTCGTTTAATAACAGCAGACTAATCTGTTATCGTACAAATCGTTTTTTCGACTGATTATAAAATCTGAGATAGGTCAGAAATCTCCTTTATCCAATATATGACCCCTATCAGTAATGATGAGCAAATGTGATCGTTTTTGCCAATCTTTTGAATATAGATCCATTGATATAGCCATCTGTTTACAATCTTATTCGGTAGGAATAACGCAAAGACATCTTGTTTTATAAACGGCGTATTTCCGTTTAGCCAGTAATTAACTTTTTACGAAGCCAATGTTACAAGAATAACACACTGTTCAACAGATGTTGAACAGTGGATCATGTCATGTTGAAATTCAGGAAATTCAACATGTTGACCTTTGTTGAACGGAATATATAAAACCTGCCTCTGCGTGCACTACTGTCGCCGGTGAACGGCCAAAGAAAACATCAAGAAATTTATCAGGGGACCAACAAGTTTAAACGTCGCGTAACACTGGTTTGTTGAGCAACAAATCAGTGTTGAACGATGTTGCATTCTGTTTCATGCGCTTTAAATAGCAATCATGACCCAACTCGTAAGCAGCGCGCCAGCCATTTCAGTACCCATCTTAGTAGCCGGTCCAATAACTGACATAATCGATCTTTCTTAAATATTCAACTCCATATTAAAATTAGGGGAACACCTCGGCTGTCACCGAATTCAACGTGCATTTTCAAAAGATTAATGAAGGGCTAACCAGCGCTCGAACCTATTTTTGGTGGCCAAATAACCTTTAGTTATCCATTCTGTTGATATTAGATCAAAAACAAACATTCATAAGCATGTGGACGACCATGAACTTGTAACAAAATTAAACTAAGCATTCTATCACGGATGAGTCTCTAATCCCACACCCACCATTTAGAATGTTCGAGAACCCGAACTCATTCAGTCTTTATGATCGACAATTTCTCGTGTTTTAATTTTGAAATGGGAGACCCTTCCAAGCACTTCTCCTCGCTTAGCACACAAACACTGCTATATATTTATAAAACTATTCTAGAAAAATTGCTTGTAAAAGTGTTTACTTTCTATTACCTTAAACGGTAATAAACAATCCAGCACGATGAACATAACAATATAATTTAACGTAAACAACAGAGTAGAGGCCACCCTTGGGAGTCGTTTGAAATGGGAGACCCTTCCAGAGCCTTTTCTTTATGGTCGACAATTTCTCGTCTTTTAATTTTGAAATAGGAGACCCTTCCAAGCCTTTTCTCGTTTCTCTGTCATTTGAAATGAGAGATCCTTCTTCTCCGCCTCAAGGAAGAATTAAAAGCATCTTTAAAATGTCCACAAAGTTGCAATTGGAAGATGTCCAGGAAGATGTAAAAATCAGAAAAAGCACAACTGTATACCGCATGACGATAAGATAATCTCTTATCTGCTTCACATATCAGTCTTTCACTCGAGAATTCAGCCGTAAATATTTAATTTAAGATTTCATTCTGGATAACTAGATTTAGTTCCAAGTTCCTGTCGATCGCGTGATTACTTCAAATTGCTGGTTCACGTCCGCTTGTATGCTTACAGTCAACTCTGTCAGGACACAGTCAAACGTTTCAAAAGCAAGATCTACAAAGGTAGGGTTTGTGGATTCGGTTTGTTTGCATAGCATCAGGGGCATTCAACGGTTCGTTTTGGTGGACTATCTCCGAAATCCGGATTAAATTGGGGATAAATCGAAAAACTAGGGTTTTCTTAAGTTACGAGCTTTTACGTGACATTGTAAAACTAATTCCTTTCCATTTCGGAGCGGACAATGATGTCACTGAAAATGCGAAATAAGGCCGGCGAGCAATTAAGGAAAGTCACGGAAGAAAATTCCGCTTCCAAACAGTTCCTGCGACATGGAATCAGAACCGAAGTGGCTTTGTTTACTTAGCGGAAAGACATGCCATCAGAAAACTCTGAGAACACAGCGGATATTTTAAAAGTATTTTGTTCACATTGTTCCCTTTGGGTGCCCCTGATAGCACGTGCCTGTTCATGTGTATTTGTCTTTGTGAGGCGGCCTCACTAGTATAAACTTCATAGCTCCCATGAAGTGATGCGCAATCCAACTCGAGTCCTCGGTTGTGCGCGTCTTAGCGTACTATAGACGGCAACGAGAACGCCGCAAAACAAAAGGTTTAATGAGGAAAAACAATCGTTCTGCACGTGCGTTTTACATTTTGGTACATTTCTTTGCCGTCCTCTGCAAAACAACAACGTGAAACGACCACATTTAAGGTTTTGTGGAGAACGTGAACGCACGACGAAGAATTTTCTTTCTTAACTTGTACGCCACTCCTACCAATTTGGTTCCTGGATAGTTCGCAATTTTTGCAAAAGTTGAGCGAGTTGAAACAATCGCGAAGTATCACAAATGAAATAAAGATATATTTTCGGTGACGTTATCGTTGCCGTCGTCGTTGCTTAAGCTCCATAATGAATGAGTAGATACTGTACAGGAATTCTGATTAATATCTTGAACCAACACCATAAAGGTAGTACCATCCGAAGTTTGTTTCATTTTTAGTGCTGTTCTTAACAAGTTACGTTGGTTATTTCATCCATTATTGACACTTTTGGTGAAGGTACAGAAGTTGATAACTTGACCTGACTAAATAAGTTCAACCTCGGTAAGCGAGCTCAGCCGTAAGCGTAAGTTCCCGCGCACGAAAAAAGTCTCTTTTACCGGTAAAACAAAACTGTTGATTTAGTTATCCGGTAAGCCATTATGAAAAAGTCTTTTTACTTTGGGTGGTGCGCAGTTGTTGTACCTTAAATGTGACAATTAATAAAGTTTTTGTCATGATCATCACCGGAAATTGGATCATAAACCAACAACATGTCACGGAAAGTCTCCTTGTTTACTTGCAGTTCATCTAAATTTGACGAATAAAGAGGCAAGATATATGGTTAATTGGGTGTTCATTACGTCCAAGGACTAAAAATGATGGGACAGGTTTTTCTGAGCGCAATGCAAACTCAAGAACGTCATCACCCTTGCAGTAGGTTAAGGTGCAAATTCTTCCCCAGACTTTGCCAATTCTTCCAACCGCAAATCTATCTCGGAAACGTCACTCAGCGTCGACGGGTTAAAAAACGCTTTCTTCATCTCCAATGGCAAAACACACAGGAAACACTGAGGATTGAGTGGGATTTCCGATCAGTCTGCGAACTGGATCCAAGAATGGTGACTCCTTTTATTACCGGGACATACCCCGGCGACGGGATGTGCCTTCTTTATATAAAACAAAGATATTATTACGCTGTTTATGACCATGTGGGACAAGTATATCTTAACAAGAGGTGCTGGAATCCAAAAGAAAATTGGCGATGACCATGCATTTTCAGAGTCAATGTTTCAATTTGGGACAGGAATACCTCTGTATTAGGAGGCATTCTATGCCGACTACGATCGTTGCGATCGCTGACCGCCGGGGTTGAAGAAAAGTTCAGCGATCGTAGCAATCATATGAAAAACAGGAGGGCGAAAAGAAAAAATTTCAGTGATTTCCCCCCAAACAGCATTTCAATGTACTAACCGAAGACTTTTAAAACAGCGGAGGGAAATTTGTGGTGTGTCTGGTAGCAACTATTTCGTCGCTGTACATAATCGCTCTGACTCGTAATCTTTTTGTTATTTTCTATTAAAATTTGTCCTTTTTCCCGCACACTGATCCACGAGTTCGTGGACCGGTGGAACCATTTTGTTATTTAGCGAGGACTTAAATTAGCGAATTAGTCCCCCATTTCAATTTTTATTTAAAAGCCAGTATAAATATTGTTCATAAGGCTCTTCAGATGTGTAGTGTCTTGTGGTCTCCTCATAGAGAACTACATATGCACTTGCTATGGCGCTTACCCCGGCTTAAATAGCGATAGGTAGGGATCAGCTGCAAGACACTCAGCACGAAAGCGTAGTGCTTTGTTTTTTCAGACTGGAGCTGTTCAAAAAAAAAAAAATATGGACGGCCGTTTCCCTACATAAAATACTACTTCCACGCAAAACAAATTTGATTGCCTTCAACAAAAACCCTGGAACGACGTTTCGAAGAAGTTTCATTCTATACCTAACCTTAACCGTAGTCGAACGTTAAAAATGAGAAAAGTAAAGATAAGTTTTAACTTTGGGAGATCAAAAGCTGATAAGTTTTTTTGTGAGTGTGCGAGTTTACTGAATCATTTTACAATTCACTAAAAAGTTTCAGGAACCTAAATATCAATCGTGACGTTTTCCGGATGTCACACAAAAAACACGCACACCGTGCAGATAAGTCTCCACACTCTTCATTAAAAAAAAAAAAAAGAAATCTGGAAACTTTTGTAGTATAAATCATAAAATAATAGTTAGTAAACTCACAGACCCACAAACACCTTATCATCTTTGAGCTCTCAAGACAAAATCCTTGTGTTTAACGGACATTTCTTATTTTTTACGTTTGACTGCGGTTCACACCTGAGCTGAGGCGAATGGGCAATCAGCTTGATCTAAGCGTATTGCACTGCAGATTGCAATATATCAAACAATCAAAACATGATCGTGCAGGTACAAAACTTGCAAGGATCAGTGTTGTCCCAGTACACTTGTATCGACACACATTTGCTCTAAAATCCAGCAAGCACTATTGTGATAATCGCAGTATTTGCTTATAGCACTGAACGTTTTGACCTATGTGCTGGAACTCATACATCTCTCCATCATTTTACCGAGTTTTTCAGTATTCAGCTTCTCACCTATCCCGCCTTTCCCATGACGGACTTAATGGTAGGCTATGGTTCCTACAAGGTACTGAATCACAATCGATTTAGTTCAACCCAAAGCAACTCAACACGCATCTTTCCTAAACCCCTCAACTTATGAGAGTTCAAATTTGGCAAGGTGTGAGTTAAGATGTACTCTGTGCCGCTGACATGGCAAATGGCTGGTTATAAGCAAACATCAAAAATTTAGGTAACCTTTTTTTTCAATTTGCAGAAGATTTAGTTAATGGATTTTCTCCATCATTTTTTATGACACATTCTACAAGATACTCACATTATAAAATCGTTGTCTTAAAATTTCAAACGGGAATATTTTCAGTTGCAATTCCTCGAGGAATCTTGCCAGCCTTGGTCTGTCTGGTGATGGCCACGGAAACTAACTTATTACTAGCGCAAGCGGGTGAGAGCCGTAACTAACTCATTACTAGCACGAGCGGGTGAGGGCCGTAGCTAACTTATTACTAGCGCAAGCGGGTGAGGGGATATTTGAAATTCTCTCTGTTTTAGCAAAAGACCACTTTCCTGTTTAAGTATTGCTTTAGCATATTTCATGAAATTCAAATAGATCAAACCGTCAGATATTGATGCTTTATATTATGTAAAACTGAGTGTACAAACGTGTGCAAATTAATGAAGTGTATGATATGGCTGGTAACATTCTTAACGTGTGTGTTGCTTTCATAGGATGGGTATTTCGACAATTGTTAAAGTTACTATGTAAAAACGCATGGCAACTGGTATTTGGTTAAAAAAAAAAAAAAGGAAGAAAAAGGAAAACCACTCGGTTCCGCCTCGTGTTATCAACCCATTTCTCAGATAAACACTCTTCCTCGAGGAAATAATGTGATCGAGTATGTTAAGCCTGGTGAATAAAGGAGAATGATGTATTATTCAGTAAGTGACACAGGCATAATCGGAAAAAAATCCGAGTGCTCCTATCAGGAGTCGAACCTATGACCTTCCAATTACTAGTTCGAATGCTCTCCCTCGTGTTCGACTCCCGTCGAGGACTGGGATTTTTGCTTTGGTTTACTCCCATGACGTGTTGTATATTACAACTTAATTACACCTCATTATGTCCTCATTTAGATGGTTTCTCGAAGATTGACTACCACTTAACGAAGATTTCGGAAGATTTGCAAATCTTCGAAGATGATACGAAAGTTTCGATCATTCTTATGCTGAATCAAGCATAAACGAGGCGCCTTCTTGTCTACTTGTAATTTCCCTCGCAAGACTTGGGCAAAGAAAGAAGTGATGATATGTCGACAGTAAGCAAAAGCCTCACTTTCATGACGTGACTATACAGATTTCAAATGAACGATTTAGAAATAAAAAGTTGTGAATCATCGAACAGTATTTTCAGGCCTATGCTCCACTACCGCGACGACATAAATATTATGTGAACACACTTGAGCGTCTTTTATGACACTGTCATTTCTAGCATCACCCCTGCCCCCCCCCCCCCCCCCCCACAGTTCGAATGCTGGCCACTTCGCTAAGCTGAGTAGCCTCCCACGCAGTCGTTTTCAGGGGACTCGTAGGAAGGAGGTAATACGAGTCCGCTAAAAACGACTGCGTGGGAAGCTATGAGCTGAGCGGATGCCATCTTCATTGACTTGAGTCTGAACATCTTAAATTAGAACAGGACTAATACATTACAATCTAAAATGACACTTACGTCAGGCTTGACCCACCGCAGTGGGCATACTTAGGTACTACAAGGTAACTTGTTGACTCGCATACATGCATTCTTTTTTTGGAGGGGGGGGAGGAGGTGGGGGGGGGGGGGACAGTTTGGTCAGTGTGACGAAATTTCCGCCAATTTTTTTCAGATTTGTCATATTCCCTAAAACTGCCATATCAATCCATCAACTGACATGGCCGAAACTTCTGTGTTGGGCTGATTTGCAATAAGTTGCCTCTTTGACTAATTTACACAAAGACTGAATTTGACGAGAAGTCGCCAAATTTGTCAACATGGCTGGCTTCTGTGTGTTTAGCTAATTTGCATAAGTTTCACAATTTGATGAAATTTTGCGAAATTTGTCACATTCGCCAAAATTGTCAATCGTCGTTATCGCTGGCTTCTATGCATTGCGCAATTTCTATAAACTTGTCAATTTGACTAACTTTGCCACACTCATCACAGTTGCCAATTTTCCAAAATTGTCAAATCCGTCAACATGGCTGGCTTCTATGTTTGGCAATTTGACAAAATTTTGCCAAATCGACAAATTCGTCAATATGGCTGTCTTCTACGTGTTTAGCTAATTTGTATAAGCTTGGTAATTTGACGAAAAATCAGCAAAACTTGTCAACTATGTTGCAAGATTCGTTAAAATTGTCAAATTCGTCAGTGTGCATTTCTGGACAAGAATAAGTGATTACGGCAGAGCAGAGCCACCGAAGGTTCGCTTTTTGATCATTTCAAAGAATGTTAGTTCAAAGTTCTACGTTTTTTTAAATACCAAACCATTCAAAGTTATGCTTCTTGGAATTATTTTGCTGGGTGCTGTTTTGAAGTGTGACCAATCAAAGGAAAGCTACTGAGCAGTACGTTCCTGTGCTGCTGTTTATCATGCTTTTTGTTTAACAAGGTTGTTATCGTAGCCAAGTTTCGTTTTTTCACCATTTATTGAAGCCGTTGGTCACATTACTTAGGCCTGCACAATCAAGTGGTCTACGAAGGAGATCCTCGAGCTGACGGATTTCCCTCACACTCATCGGGGCGCTGATTTACAGTTTGCGTAAGAGCTAAGATGGGCCTCGAAAGAGAGGATATCATGCACGTGATCAACTTCAATTCGCGTGGTGTGTATAGTGTGACAATGCTACACACACTAAAATCTAACTTGGAAGAGGGTAGATATAACAACGCGATTTTGCAGGAGGAGAACAACAAATGGCCGTAAAAGGTAAGTAATAACTAAAACCATGTTCGTCAATTAAACTGAATTGCTTTACCATACAAGGTATTTAGCGCGCTTTTCAATCACGTATCGAAAGTCATTTGAATTTACTTTGGTTTTTCTGCTACCCTCTGTGATTGGACCCCTATATAAAAATAACACAAAAAGATAAATAAAACCCCCCTTATGTAAATCCGCTCACTTGTATAGTGACCCATGGATTTTATAAGCCCCGAACGTAAGGATTTACCACCCCCAAACGTAAGGATTTATAACACCTGAACGTAAGGATTTACAACCCCCAAACGTAAGGATTTATAACACCTGAACGTAAGGATTTACAACCCCCGAACGTAAGGATTTATAACCCTTGGGCTGAGTTGCTCGAAGCATGGTTAGCGCTAACCATTGGTTAAGAGGTATTAAAACCTATAGGTTGTTATGGTATTTAACCCGCATTAGCGCTAACCATGCTTCGAGCAACTGGGCCCTGGACGTAAGGATTTACAACCCCCAAACGTAAATCGACTCGTTACCAGGACAGTAACTGGTGCATAAGGGAGATACGGCAAGGTTTTTACGGGGGAGGGTGGGGATTCTTTTTGCTTTGTAACTATACGTGATGTAAAAACTCTAATAGAAGTCACGAAATACTCGCCTAAAGTTAATAAAATCTTTTAAAAATATACTTAAAATTACTCTTTTGTCTCATTTCACACTTTTTATGATTTTGTTACCGGCTTTTACACCCGTTACCATGGAAACCGTAAATAAATCCCAATCTCTCTATTTTGTCAATTACAAGTGCTATTCTTTTATGTTTACAACCCAGTTATCTCGTGTTTTCTCCTTGCAACCGCATTGGTTCTTTTGTACCACAACCCATTTCGAGCTCTTGTTCCATCATGCATTTCCCAACCACATGGCAGGGTCCGCCATCTTGGAAATTTGATGATTCAACAGAGCAAGAAACTACCTCTTTATCGCAAAAATAGACTCATACTATCTAATACTAGTAGTAATCACAGATTATTGGAGTGCGTTCGACTCCTTACATAGCATAAAACGTAGGTATGGTGGGCCCTTTCCTGTTCGTTTTAATTTGACTTATTTCGTTCGTTTTACTCTTTATGCAGCTTTTCCTTTTTACAATTATCATCATCTTCACAGACTATTTAAACTTTTCCTTTCCAAATTAATAACCACAGTTCTAATGCTGCTTACCCAGTGTGAATAAAGCAAAATTAATGGGCAAACAAATTTTTTTTTTTGAGGGTGAAGAGACATCTGGAGCATGAGGGATTATTTAATTACTTCACACTGAAGCTACGAGATTAGGGGCAAACCCGGGTACGTGACGGATCTGACAGAGAAAAAGTTTAATTCAGGTTGCGTGACATTTGCAAAATATTTTCGTAACGCCTTTAATAATTGAGGAACGTACTTTAAGACGGCATACTTGTCATTTTTACTTGCTACTACTATTTACTAATAACAAGAAAGGTATTTCTTATACACTACGCGAAAATCCCGCTGCTATGAAGCGATAAACATTTTGAATGTTGAGATCTAATTAGCTTATTGAAGATAACCAAATGCGCGTGACCACCGGGCGTGTACAAGCTTGAGCTTTAATCTGATACCAATTCACTAGGTATCAAGGGGGGTTCTACGAAAACACATCATAGCATTTTCCGAGCTCTTGGTTATTGTTGTTTGTTACTTTCACGTTATTTTAATTTATTTTTTTTATAAACCGACCTGCAATTTCAATGGTTCTGTGCCATTCAATGTCAAACGTTTTCAATGTTGGATTAAAATGTTCCTCATTTTCAAAAACTAATTGTGTCGTCATCAACCAAGGAATGTTACGTGACACTTTGAAGACTTCCATTTGATCGAGCAAGTCAGACAGTTCATTGGATGAATTCCCCATAATCGGTTAAGTTCTTATATCAACAGAGGATATAAGTTCCTTAAAATCTTTGCCGGGTGTCTAATGAGGATATTTGCACTGAAATGACACAAAACCATTTAGTCCATGAGCCAAGGGGTTATAAATCCTCACGTCCAGGGGTTATAAATCCTTGCGTCCAGGGATTGTAAATCCTTACGTCCAGGGGTTATAAATCCTTGCGTCCTGGGGTTGTAAATCCTTACGTCCAGCGGGGGTTATAAATCCTTACGTTCAGGGGTTGTAAATCCTTACGTTCAGGGGTTATAAATCCTTACGTCCAGGGGTTGTAAATCCTGACGTCCAGGGGTTATAAATCCTTACGTTCGGGGGTTATAAATCCTTACGTTCGGAGGTTGTAAATCCTTACGTTCGGGGATTGTAAGTCCTTACGTTCAGGGGGTTGTACATCCTCACGTCGAGACAGTTTATTGGATGAATTCCCTTTAGTGATTTAATCAGTTAAGTTCTTATATCAACAGAGAATATAAGTTCCTTAAAATCTTTGCCGGGCGTCTATCGAGGATATTTGCACTGAAATGACACAAAACCATTTAGTCCATGAGCCAAGGGCTTATAATTCCTTACGTCCAGGGGTTATAAATCCTTGCGTCCTGGGGTTGTAAATCCTTACGTCCAGCAGGGGTTATAAATCCTTACGTCCAGGGGTTGTAAATCCTTGCGTCCTGGGGTTGTGAATCCTTACGTCCAGAGGTTATAAATCCTTGCGTCCAGGGGTTGTAAATCCTTACGTCCAGGGGTTATAAATCCTTGCGTCCTGGGGTTGTAAATCCTTACGTCCAGCAGGGGTTATAAATCCTTACGTCCAGGGGTTGTAAATCCTTACGTTCGGAGGTTGAAAATCCTTACGTTCGGGGATTGTAAGTCCTTACGTTCAGGGGTTGTAAATCCTTACGTTCGGCGGTTGTAAATCCTTACGCTCGGGGGTTATAAATCCTTACGTTCGGGGGTTATAAATCCTTTCGTTCAGGGGTTATAAATCCTTTCGTTCAGGGGTTATAAATCGTTACGTCCAGGGGTTTCCTTAAGTTCGGGGGCTGTAAGTCCTTACGTTCAGGGGTTGTAAATCCTTACGTTCGGGGATTATAAATCCTTACATTCGGGGTGGTAAATCCTTACGTTCGGGATTTGTAAATCCTTGCGTCCAGGGGTTATAAATCCTTACGTTCGGGGATTATAAATCCATGGGTTATAAATCATAGTAGCTATATAAGCGAGACGATTTTAGAAGGGGTTTTTATTTAGTTTGTGTTATTTTATATAAGGGTCTGTGCCCAGCTACTGATAATGATCCTACTCTTGTTTGCTACCGCCCAGTTTGCATACATTGTTTTTTTTTTTATAAGAACCTTTTTTGTAAGAACGTCGAGACTGAGATTAACCAAAATTTTAAGAACGTATTAAGAACATTCCACAGGCTAATAGTCGATTAAGAACGTTTTTATCTTGGTAATCTGTAGATAAAATCAAGGTAACAAATGAAATTAACCAAAATACTTAAGGGCATGTTTTGTATAACATTAACAATAGTGACACACATCTCGATTTGTCATAATTAGCTGATCTTGATGCCTTATCTCAGCAGGCAATGCACTTTGATAGATTTCCTGGTCACGTCCGCATTGATTTACTGAAATACAAGTAGTGTATACCATGTAATTTAAGAATATCTTAAGAACGTTTTCAGCCTCAAATCGCAAAAAGAGATAAGAACGTTCAGCTTCAGCTCCAAAATTAGACGTTCTTATAAAACAGAGTGTATAGGCTTACTGAGTTTACACTGATCTTCTCTAGATTACGGAGAAATTCAGTGAACATGGCTTATAGAGGACACAACCATAATAACGTAAGTACGACATGAGTTTAGAACTTTGTTGAACGGTATAAACGTTTGCCCTAAATTGAAACTTGCAACGTCCCTTGTTTCTAAACAAGAGAACGCAATGTTCACTTACTGTAAAATCCCACCCACATCATATATAGTCATAGCCCTGCATAGGCATCCTCTTTAAGAGCTATAAACAAAATAGCAGCAACAACCAATACCTCCGTGTTTACATTGAATAAACGCCTTCTACCGTATTTTACGAAACATAACTTTTATATGGCAGCGCACATGTTTATGTTCACCGATCCGGAACTCTTCGATTCACCCTCTCAGATGCCGTGTGAAATTCTTTTAAAATGTTTACACGGAAAGAACGATCATCTAAGTTAATGAAAGCTTCTCTCTTCTGGTTACATTTGTATTCCTCTTTTTCTTAAATGAGCTTTCTAATCGCTTTGGAGAGACCAAATTAAAGACAATTCATAAACAAACCGTGGACTCGTGCTTACTTGAATGACAACCAACAGTTCATATCGAGTCAATACCTCCAGTAAGAACTTATCCTGTAGGAACGTGTTGCACATGAACAAACGACTAAACACGCACCATCAACCTGTTGTAGTTATAGGATTGCAACCTGTAGGTTTATTTCAAACGGAATTGACGCTAATCGAGAGGTACCGAATGGTCTTTGGCCAGTGTGCTAACACAGTACATTTGTTTTGATTCTCGTGTGTTTCTCTCTTTTCTTCAACCACAGATAAATTTTAAGGATGTTCAAAACCTTCTGGACGTAGATTTATCTCAGTACCTTTCCATACGACAATTCGAGCATACTAGTAACATTTCAGGGGAAGCATGTGGACACTTGTAAAATGTTTGCAAGCTCGAGCAAATTGGAACTCTTCGAAATTTTGCGAGTGATTCGAGCTGAAGCCAAATTTGACGAGCTCTTAATTCCCAAATAAAGAAATAAACCGGTGCACAAATGTCAGTTAATATTTTCAATTCAGATAAACTGGAATTGATTGTAAAAAAGTGAGAAAGCGAATTGAAAGCGGAACCGAATTTTCCCTAACAGACAATTTTAAGTCCATTTTTAGCACATAAATGAAATGTTGAAGACAACTTTTGAACGGTAATTTCTTAGTGAGGTATGTTTACAAGACATAGATGATTCTTAAAGCATAAGTATTCTGGTGATATCGTTGTACATTGCTTCTTTGTGCCAATGTTCGTTAAGCTTAAAGGACCATAGACGATTCTGCTGCGATTTTGTTAGTACATGTATGTGGATAAAATTGTATAAATTACGACCAATCAATTGAAAGATGTAGCGTGGTCCGATACCCTACAGCTTTTCTTTTCATTCTGTTGTGTAAACTGGTTCTGACATTTCAACTTGTTTGAGGAGACAAACGTGTCATGTAAAGGATTATATTATAGTGGCGGTTTGTTTTGCTTTAATACATATGCAATAGCTTTGATCTCAGGATACAACCCCAAGTTTTGTTATTGAAGCTCGCTACCTACACAAAAGTAGTTTTGGCTTTTTGATCGACCTATGGAAGAAATCCACTCAAAAGAATGTAAGAACGAAACCTTTTCAGGAGTTCAGTTCAAAAGTTTCCATCGGAACCGCTTGTTTGCTTACACAAGGTGTTTTGATTCTAATTTTTAATTTCTGTGGATGAAGTTCCTAATGTGACCAACTATTACCATAATGAAAGCTTTTGTCAGCTAAATTTTACTGTGATGATATTATATAATTAAGCTGTACCAACAATACCATGGATGTTTCCCGCAATCAAGCCTGTGGATCGAATTTTCAAGCGCGCCCAATCGAATCAAAACTACTAAGCAATACTTTTCCAGTATTACTGTTAATTATTTTCTACAAACTAACCTTTGAATGTGTACAAACAATCCTAAACTGTGACCGTTCAAATACCATCCTGTTATGCCGTCTCTTAAATGTAACTGTGAGCACTTATTAAAAAGTACTACTGAACGCTATTCACTTCTGATGCTGTTTGTTTATAATTCTATAAAATTTTGTGTAAATTTGTGGATTAGGATAAGGCTATGTATACTCTTTATTTGCTCAATGAGGCTTTAGATTTTTGGTACACCTTACCGCGGTTGAAATCCTGAAACGTAGCCATTCAAATAAACATATTGAGCGGATAAAAATTTTAAAACACGACCTTAGTGCTGTCTACCATTCCTAGGTTTTTAGTCTGCAGATGCTAGATGGGGTTTTCAGGTGTGACCATAAAACATGCTGTACAAGGAGGCTCTTGAGTTTGTTTAATCTGTCAATAATATCGTAAAGGAAGACCATTCAAGTTCCAGTGGCACTGTTTATTTAGGCTTGCAAGGTGGTCCTAACAAATATTGCTAATATTCTTAAACCATTTCAATGAAAACCTTTAAGCAACAGAATTCCAGTAGTACTGTGTATACCATGTACAACTGATAATTTTTTACTGGGGAAAGTTATACTGAGCAGTGTTTCCCTAGAGGTGCTGTTCATTATGTTGCAGAAGGAGATTCTCAAGTTTTTGTCTCTGGATAACAATCGTTGAGGATATATAACGACTTAAACAAGAGCCCTTCAGCAGTAACAATCTAGTACAACTGTTTATTTAGGGTTAAACAGGAAGTTCCGGCATAAAGGGAGCCTGGTCAGGCCATTCTCACCTTCAGTTGTCAATCAATCATCAAAGCGCAAACAACTGACAAACAACATGTGTCTCTTTCTTCGGCGTTTACCGATAAAATTGGCCTAGTTTTCATAATAACTCTTGTTAAACAAATAAGAATTTCATATCTTCTATTGTTGTGATGATATTATAAAATTTTGAGGCATATTTTTTAGAGGGCGCTTGAGTCAACAACTTGCCACGACTGAACAGCGTCTAAATTTGCATCTCACGCCCACAAAAGCGTGAAATGAGGGAGGGGCTTGCCCTTTTATAGCAGAACTTCTTGTTTAAAGCTGGTTGGATTACACTTTTTACTATGCTGGTGAAAATTCCAATGGTGATTCTAACTTTTAAGTCTGCATCATGGATGAAATCTGAAATTGCAGTGACCAATCAAACGAAATCCATTAAGTAGTTACTATCCTGTGATGTTATTTAATAAGCTGTACAAGGAGTTTCCTAATTTTTATTCTCTAGATGAACTGCTAAACGGTGGCAATTTAATGTAAAACTCTCATAGCTGTAAAGTTGTAAGGTGTGACAATTCACTAAAAGAAAATCCACTATATGGCAGTATTTCCTACTAAGTGATCTTTAATAATAATGCTGACAAAGGTGGTTCTGCGTCTACTGATGAACAGTACTTCCACGCGGTGCTGTTAATTAACTATGCTGTAAAACTTCATTCTAACTTCTGAGTCTAGGGATAAAATTCTGAACTGTGGCCATTCATTGAACATTTCTGAGCAGTACCTAATCCTGTGGAGTTGTTTATTATGCTGTAAAAATTGATGCCAACATTTGAGTCTGTGGATAAAATTCTAAACTGTGGCCATTCATTGAACATTTCTGAGCAGTACCTTCGTGTAGAGTTGTTTATTATGCTGTAAAAAGTGATGCCAACATTTGAGTCTGTGGATAAAATTCTAAACTGTGGCTATTCTTGAACATTTCTGAGCAGTACCTTCCTGTGGAGTTGTTTATTATGCTGTAAAAAGTGATGCCAACATTTGAGTCTGTGGATAAAATTCTAAACTGTGGCCATTCATTGAACATTTCTGAGAAGTACTTTCCTGTGGAGTTGTTTATTATGCTGTAAAAATTGATGCTAACATTTGAGTCTGTGGATAAAATTCTAAACTGTGGCCATTCTTGAACATTTCTAAGCAGTACTTTCCTGTGGAGTTGTTTGTTATGCTGTAAAAATTGGTGCCAACATTTGAGTCTGTGGATAAAATTCTAAACTGTGGCCATTCTTGAACATTTCTGTGTAGTACCTTACTGTGGAGTTGTTTGTTATGCTGTAAAAATTGATGCCAACATTTGATTCTGTGGATAAAATTCTAAACTGTGGCCATTCTTGAACATTTCTGTGCAGTACCTCACTGTGGAGTAGTTTGTTATGCTGTAAAAATTGATGCTAACATTTGAGTCTGTGGATACAATTCTAAACTGTGACCATCCAAATGAACATTTCTTAGCAGTACCTTCCTATGACGTTGTTTATTATGCTGTAAAAATTGATGCCAACATTTGATTCTGTGGATAAAATTCTAAACTGTGGCCATTCTTGAACATTTCTGTGCAGTACCTCACTGTGGAGTAGTTTGTTATGCTGTAAAAATTGATGCTAACATTTGAGTCTGTGGATACAATTCTAAACTGTGACCATCCAAATGAACATTTCTTAGCAGTACCTTCCTCTGACGTTGTTTATTATGCTGTAAAAATTGATGCCAACATTTGAGTCTGTGGATACAATTCTAAACTGTGATTATCCAAATGAACATTTCCCAGCAGTACCTTCCTGTGGAGTTGTTTATTATGCTGTAAAAATTGATGCCAACACTTGTGTCTGTGGATAAAGTTCTAAACTGCTGGCCATTCAAATGAACATTTCTTAGCAGTACCTTCCTGTGACGTTGTTTATTATGCCGTAAAAGGTGATGACAACATTTGAGTCTGTGGATAAAGTTCTAAAATTAGTGAAAGTAGTGCTTTTGTCAATAGTACTCTTCTGTGGTTCTGTTTTTAATTTTATAAGGTGGTTCCTTACTCTTGAGTTTGTGGACACAATTCTAAGGTGTGACCATTGAAATGAAAGCTAATGGCCAGTACTTTCCTGTGTTGCTGTTTAATTATTATGCTGTACAAGGTGGCTCTAACTCTTGAGTATGTAGATAATATGCTAAAGTGTGACTATTCAAATGAAAACTACTGAGCAGTACTTTCCTGCGGTGCTGTCTATTATGCTGTAATTTTATGTTTGTGGACAAAGTCCTTAAGTGTTGCCATTCGAATGAAAGACACTCAGCAATACCTTGCTGTGGTTCTGTTTATTAATATGCTGTCCAAGGCGTTTCTAAGTGGCCCTTTTCAAATGAAAACTATTGACCTCTACTATTACGTGTGCTATACATGGTGACTCAACTTTTGGGTCTGCGAATGAAATCCTAAAGTGTAGCTATTAAAATGAACGCCGCTGTCTGAGCAGTACTTTACTTTGTGGTCGGCTATTCAAAAGCTGTACAAGGTCGCTCTAACTATTGAGTATGGATAAGACTCGCCTAAAGTCTTAGCATTCAAATGAAAGCTACTGAGCAGTGCTCTGGCACAGTGTTTACAACGTGTGTAATGATAATTTTTAAGTCTGGAAATGTTATCCTAAAATGTCACCATTCAAGTGCAAGTTAACAAGCACTACGTCTTTCCTGTGGTTCTGTATTATCATGCTGTACAAAGTAATTCAAACTTTTGAGTCTGTATATAACTGAATCCTGCAGTGTTTTCATCGATCTCATAATAGGCTTTTGATATTGTTAACCATGAGATTTTGTTAGCTAAACTTGAAAATTATGGTATTAGGTGTAATCAACTCCTGGCTCAGATCGTACCTAACTGATCGAAAGCAAAATACGGAAAATAATAATGTTGTGTCTGAGGCTGAGACTACCTTGTGCGGTGTGCCACAGGGATCAGTCCTCGGACCACTCTTGTTCCTTCTATACATCAATGATATTTATCAGTCCTCCTCGTTATTTGCCTTTTTATCTATTTGTTGACGATACCAGTATAATACTTGCAAATAACAACATAACGGAACTCGAGTCACTTGTTAATCGCGAGCTTGGCAACGTCAACGAATGGCTAAAGGCCAACAAACTGTCTTTGAACAAAAAAAATCAAACTTTGTAGTCTTCCGTCCCCGGCAAAAGAATATGCCCAGGGATTAGGAATTACCTTGGATTAGAATTCTTGACTCTATGACTAACGCCTACGCAAACCTTGAAATGAAAGACTTTGAAAAATATCTTGGCTTAATGATTGATTCAAATCTTTCTCGGAAATACCACATTGAATCTACAAAATCAGGAAGTCGATAGGAATTATAGCTAAGATTACACATTATGTCCCGCGTCGTGCTTTACTTTCAGTTTACAACTCATTAATAGTCCCTTACTTAACTTATGGTATTTGTGGTTGGGGAAACTGTGCCTTGACATTTCAAAGAAAGATCGTAACTCTCCAAAAACGGGCCTTACGTTTTATATACTTCAGGAAGTCTAACGAACATACCGTACCCTTCTTTCTCAAATCGAATTGCCTTCCCCTACCTAGCCTATTTTTTAAAGATTGTAGCTATTTATTGTATGATATCAACAGACAGTCAGCACCAGTTAGTATACTCAATCAGTTTGTTAAAACAAGTCAGATTCATAACTACAGAACAACACCTGTCTCTAGCGACTCGTTCTATGTTAAGCTTTTTAGAACCGATAAAATGTACGCCTTTTTCTCGAGAATCGGTGCCCAAATTTGGAACTCTATTCCTCATTCGATTAAACTACTCAAACGTTCGTCCTTTCGCAAAAAGATAAAGGAATTATTACTAAATTTCTTGCGGTCAGAAAATGATTATGTCGAAGTCTCTCGTCTTACTAAGTTATTTAAGACTTTAGGTTAGCTTCTCTTCGTAATTTTAATGTATTTGCTTTGTTTTATGTTAGTTTATCCTTTTCACTGTATAGTAGCGTCTTTACTGTTACTTAGTCCATCTATATATAGATAAACTTTGTACTTGTAATATGTCCTCAGATCTCCCCGCCTCGATTAGTTCATAAGCTATTTGCGGGGGAAAAGTAATATGATTAGTTATATTTCTAATTTTCAATAAAATGTTGTTGCTGTTGTTGTTGTTTAAATGAAAGTTATTGCGCAGAATAACTTTCTTGTGGTAGTAATTCTTATGCTGGCATAGGTGGTTCTAATGTTTGAGTTTGTGGATACACGAAATCCTAAAGTGTGACCATTCAAATGCAAGCTCCTGAGCAGTACTTTCCTGTGGTATTATTTCTTATGCTGACATGGGTTATTCCAACGTTTGAGTTTGTCGATGCATGAAATCCTGAGTTGTGATCATTTACTAAAAATGGGAGCTACATGTACTGGGCAGTACTTTCCTGTGGTGCTGTTTGTTATGCTGTACAAGGTGGTTCTAACTTTTGAGTCTTTGAATGAAATCCTAAAGTGTGACCATTCAAATGAAAGCTACTGAGCAGTACTTTCTTGTGGTAGTCTATTATGCTAGCTTTTAAATCTACGGATGAAATCCTAAAGTGTGACCATTCAAGTAAAAAGCTACTGAGCACTTCTTTCCTGTGGTGCCTTTTTTTATGTTGCACAAGGTGGCTCTAACTCTTGAGTCTGTGGATAAAATTCTTAAGTGAAACCATTCAAATGTAAGTACTTTCCTTTCACGCTGTTTATTATGCTGTGTAAGGTGATTCTAACTTTGGAGTCTGTGCAGCTACTCAGAGAACTACCAATTCCTGTGGTGCTGTCTATTATGCTGGACAAGGAGATTCTAACTTTTAAGTTTGTGGGAAAAGTCCTTAAGTGTTGCCATTAGAATAAATGACACTCAGCAATACCTTCCTGTGGTTCTGTTTATTAATATGCTGTCCAAGGCGTTTCTAAGTGGGTTTAAGTCAAAAATGTGGCAATGTTTGTTTCAAATGAAAGCTATTGACTTCTACAATTCTGTGTGCTATAGAGGGTGACTCTAACTTTTGGATCTGCGAATAAAATCCTAAAGTGTGGCTATTTAAATGAACACCACTGTCTGAGCAGAACTTTACTGTCTAGTGCTTTTCAAAAGCTGTACAAGGTCGCTCTAACTTTTAGGTGTGTGGATAATATTGACCTAAAGTCTCGGTATTAAAATGAAAGCTACTGAGCAGTGCTTTCATGTGGCACTCAGTTTACAAATTGTCTAATGCTACTACAAGGTGGCTTTAGTTAACTAACTTTAGTCTAGAAATATAATCCTAAAGTGTGACCGTTCAAATGAAAGCCACTGAGGAGTACTTTCCTGTGGTGCTGTTTATTATGCTGTACAAGGTGGTTCTAACTTTTGAGTCTTTGAATAAAATACTAAAGTACGACCATTCAAATGAAAGCTACTGAGCAGTACTTTCCAGTAGCCCTGCTGTTCTTTTTGCTATAATTATAAGATGGTTCTAACTTTTGAGTCTTTGAATGAAATCTTAAAGTGTGACCACTAAAATGGAAGCCATTGAGCAGAACTTTACTGGGGATACTGTCTATAATGCTGCACAAATTGGCATGGTTCTAGCTTTCGAGTCTATGAATGAAATGCTGAAGTGTGGCCATTCAAATGAAAGCCAAAGAGCATGAGTAGTTTCCTAGGGTACTGTCTATTAAGCTCTGCAGAGAGGCTTGTAGCTTTCGAGTATGTGGGTGCAATCCTGAAGTGTGACCATTCAAATGAAGGCCACTGAGTAGTACTTTCTTGTGGTGCTGTTTATAACATTTGTTACTACACACGTCTCACATTCAGAGGCCAATATCTATTACATGCATCATAACCAGAATCCAAACAACCCTTTGTAATGCTTTCTTTGCAAAGCTAAAAATGTATCAAGAAATTCCCTATATGAGGGCCATATGCATTAATGTAAGTGAGGCAGGAAAAAAGCTATGTCGGCCCTGCTGGAAAGACACTAGATGGCCCAATGCAATAAAATTTGAATCAATTTTGCTATTCACATTAGGGATCTAAATTGTGCATCAAAATAAATGTTACTTTTCGTAGTTTGAATTTTGGCACAATCACATCTTCTATAAAAAAATCAGTTACAAATAGTTTAAGATCGGCCATATGATAAAAAAGACCTTACTGGCAGAGTTAGCTAGGTCAAGTGAGAGAATGAGCATTCCTTCCCAGTTAAACAGCTTGTACTGTGTTTGAATAGAGGACTTTTACATGTAGATAGTTCATTTATGTCCAGGATCGATCTTGTTAGCAAGAATTTGCTAAAAGGATTGTTTTTCCTTTCAATCCATTTTGGAGGATTTACATGTACACTCCATCTGCTTATCATAAGACATGCATAATCATTGTTTCATGCATAAACTAAATTTCCCCTTAAACTGCTACCCAAATGGTGTTATTTTAACTTTTCACTCTTACTAAAACTTTAAATTTTTTCTGCAATTGTAAGTCGATCCTTCCCAGGCTTTTCTCTATCCTCCCTGAAGAGAAGACCCTGCATTTACCTGTTTGGTGCAAACATCCAATGCCCGCCTGCAGTCTATATACATGTAAACAACTTGAACTTGTAAAATGTGATAAAATGGAGGTCATTGTTCCTCAATTATTTCTTTCTACAGATATTACATGTATATCATTTATCTATGAAGGGAAAACCTGTATGTCATCCTATGGAAAGGTTAATTGGAACAGGGGGGACACAGGTAGGGCTCATGGGTGATATGAATTAAGCCTAATTCAGTTAAACTGACTTTAATGGAAATTACGTGGCAAAATAAAGCTCATGCTTTCTTGTTACTATTTTCTTTACACAGAATAGTTTATCATTATTACCAGTAACCCAGAAGGGATACCCTATGCGTTTATGTACAGAAGCAAATTTACAACCGCTGCAAGTTGTGTGGTAAGTTAATTAAGCCAGACTGTTACGTGTATACTGCCACCATGACTTTAGCACAAATAAAATTCCTCAGTGTAAAAAAAGTTGTATTTTACTGATCAGTTTAAAATTTGTTCTGTTTAAAATCTTTTAGAGTTTAATTAGCCATCTATCTAAAAATGTCTTAGATGTATTAAACTGCTAAGATTACATTTCTCAATGCACTGAGGTAAATGAAAGGAAGTATTATAAGTATTAATGCACATTAATTTTGCAATTGAAACATGAATCATGTCCCTCCTAAAACACGTTCGACTGAGATTTCTTTTAGTGAATTATAGTGTACCCAATTTTAGCATCGCTGTGCTTAATATTGCAACAATAAACCAGATAATTTAATCATCATCACTATCACTATAATACCTTCAGGATCATTATCATTTTTGTTAGTGTTATCATTACAGTGTACTTAAAATGGTAAAATTTGTCAACACATATGTTAATTCAAGGGGAGCAGGGATGGTGCAGTGGTGAGAGCACTCGCCTCCTACTAATGTGGCCTTATCCAATTCGCAGACTCTAGTCATAATCATGTGGGTCAAGTTTCTTGTTGATTCTCATCTCTGGTCCAAGAAGTTTTTCTCTGGGTACTCCAGTTCCCTCCCCCCCCCCCCTAAAAAAAATTGAAATTCTATTTCGATCTGAAGAGTGCCCCCTTTTAGTGCTCTGAGCTAACTACCTACCACGGACACTTAAGTAAAGTAATTTTTATTTATTTAACATGTATTTTTGTTTTATTGACATGTTATCGATTTATTGCACCTTGCACCCTCACCCTTGCCTTCTGCTCCTTTCTACTTCCGCCATTAGAAAACTTGGGCACAACCTTCTTTCACAACTACATGTCTGTATTAGCCTTTATACTGCAGAATTGTAACTTGAAGAAATAAATAATTTAAAGCAGTATGGCCATTAGAATCACTATTTGAAACATCCAGCCAAAAGCAGAGTAATAGTTATTATTGTTATAAACACTGCTTTGAAAGATTGACGGTCATCATCAATAACACTGAGAAATTAAAGAATTTGTAATCAAATTGTCAATTCCAACACAACCACTTTGTGTTAACTGCCAATCACCCAATTGGCCATCTACCCCTCCCTACCTTCCTCAAGGGCTCCTCTCCTCTCCCTGCCACCCTGCCTCCCTCCCTCAATCCAACTTATATTTAATATTTATATTTTTCCTCAGTATATTCAGCATCATTGATCAGATGATTATTCCTGTTAAAGATCCATATAAATGCAATAATTTACTAAATGCAGGTTTATTCCTGTTTAAATTACAGTGGGGCAGAAAAACGAATTCAAGCTGGAAATTCCTTTCGACAAGTGAGTTTCTGCATGTTGACTATTAATAACTCTAATTTACCCCTTGAAAGTCTTGAGCAAGTCTGAATTAAGACAGAGACCAAAAGATGAACTCAGATATTAAATACATTCCATTTTGCAAGTTTCAATTTATTTCTGTTCACTTAACAACATGGAGGAGATGACAGATATATGTACATTAGTCAGAATTTTAAAAGCAGCCATGATCATTTAATATACTGAACCAAGGACACCTTCAAGAAACTTTTGTTGCTTACAGTTATTGTTACATATTAAGGGACAATGCTGTGTCGATATGTATTTTGCTAATTAGCACATGTCAATGTCCTACGTGGCATTCGCCAACTTGTATATATTAAGCTGCGCATAATTTATGTGTGTGTGCTCACTCTTTCTTGCTCGGCGAACCTTCAACGTTTCAACAATGTCTTGCGAGTAGCTTTCATTAAAACAACATTACATGGTGTCAAGAGTAGGATCGACCGATGGCTTTTCTTCACTCACTGCCGGCGCCACACAGTCTGGAAATAACCGATCCCAAGGTTGCAGAAAAATGGGCCGAGTGGAAGGAAATGTGGGAACACTACAGCGTTGATTCTTAAGTCAACAAAGAAGAAGGAGACGTCCAAGTAGCTGCACTTCTAACTGCGATTGGAACAGAAGGAAGAAAAGTATTCAAAACTTGGAATCTAACGGCTACCCAAAAGAAGGATATCAAAGGTGTCTTAGAGCGATTCGATAACTATTGTAATCCTAGAAAGAATATTCCATTCGAGCGCCATCGCTTCAACTTGCACCAACAAGAGTCTGGCGAGTCATTTGACCGTTATGTGACTGCCCTTCGTCAGATTGCAGATAAGTGTGCCTTTGATGTTATTACACCGATGACATCCTAAGAGACAGAATTATATTTGGCTTTTGCCTTAACCCGAACTCAGTCTCGCAAAGACGCCGGATTTTTGTCGCGCATCAGAGATCTCTTAAACACAGATTAAGGAGGCGAGCGAGCTCAACGCACCAACATTCATCTAATCAAGGACAATGAGAAGTCTGCCGAAGAGAAGTCTTCTGATAAACTGCCTCCCGTAAATCAACTTTGCTACCCTTGCAGATTTTGCGGGAGAAAACACGAGAGTAAGCGCGAAGCTAGCCCTGCGTGGGGCAAAAAGTGCATAAAGTGCGGAAGAGAGAACCACTTTGCTAAGAAATGCCCTACTTGTTCTGCCTCAAAGAGAGTGTCACAGGTCAAGGAGGACGATGAGCTCCCAGTTTTTCAAGTGTTCAAGGTGTCAGCCCAGAGTTGTGACTCGAACCTGGTGACGCTGAAGGTCTCAAGTGGAAACTTCATATGGTTTGAGATTGAAACCGGAACGTCTTAGCTGTGCACATTTACAAGAAGGCAACCGGTGATTTTGACTTCATTGGCAGGTTAACCCAGCAAAGTCGTCCATTGTATCGTATGATGGTGGAAATATTTCAGTGTCAGGAAATGCGAAGATCCAAGTTTGGAGAGGATCATTCACATGTCTGTTGCTGTGTCATCTTGTGGAAAGCAAACGCTGTCGTCCCATTTTGGGCAAATCGGCCTGTGGAGGAATGGGTGTGGTTGAAATTAAGGTTTCTGACGCTATTCGTCTGCCTGATACTAGTGGCGGTCAAGTTTTTTCTGTCCAAGACGTGATGTCTAGCTCCAGGCCACCTTCCAAGGAGCAGGTCATAGAGATGTTTCCCGATGTTTTGGACGAAGGCCTTGGTCTGCTTGAGGGCGAGTACCACATCCGACTTAGTGATTCAGCAAGACCAATTCAACATGCCCCCCGTGGAGGTCAAGACGCCCTTCGCGCTAAGATCAAAGAGAGCCTTGAAGAACTACATAGCACCAGAGTCATTAAACCAGTCACAACACCAACGCCCTGGATCTCATCCATGTTAGCCGTTCTGAAGAAGAATGGTAAAAGTAGAATATACCTGGACCCAAAGGATCTGAACAAGGCGATTCTTCGGGAGATCTACCCTATGCCTACCATAGAGGAAATTGCTACTCGCCTTCATGGAGCTAAAGTATTCTCACTCCTCGATGCAAAGAATGGGTTTTGGCACGTCAATTTAGACGAGGAGTCTTCTTATCTGACTACTTTTCACACCCCTTCTGGGCGCTATCGCTGGTGCAGGATGCCTTTTGGAATAAGTTCTGCTCCTGAAGTCTTCCAACGGCGCATGCACGAACTGATTGAGGGACTTAGCAGTACTGAGGTTGTGGCGGATGATTTCATAGTTGCTGGTTTCGGGGACACGCTTGAGGAAGCTATTCGTGATCACAACGAGACCCTTGTTGCTTTTCTTCAACGATGTTCTGAACGTGGCATCAAGCTTGCTGTGGAAAAACTTCAACTGTGCTTGGAAGAAGTCCCTCTGATAGGCCACTATGCTACATAATCTGATCTGAAAATTCATCCTGAGAAAGTGAAAGCTATTATTGAGATGCCACGCCCCACTGACGTGAAGAGTTTACTGCGTTTCAATGGAACCGTTCAGTACTTGGCTAAATTCCTGCCCCGCCTTTCTGATATGGCCCACCCGCTTCGTCAGCTGGCCTGTAAAAACGCTGAATGGGTTTGGTCTGAAACCTAGGAGAAAGCATGGAGTGATATCAAGACTGCCATCACCCAAGCCCTGGTTCTGCGTTATCATAACCTGCAAGATGAGGTTTCTCTCCAGTGTGACGCCTCTGAGACTGGGCTGGGAGCTGCTTTGCTTCAGCTTCAGCAGCCAGTGAGTTTCGCATCCAGAGCCTTTACCCAAACTGAGACCAGGTAGGCACAAATTGAGAAGGAGCTCCTGGCTATTGTGTTTGCAGGCGAGAAGTTCGACAAGTATATCTTTGGGCGTGATGTTGTGCATGTGGCAACTGATCACAAGCCTCTAGAAGAAATCTTCAAGAAGAGTCTCTGTGCCGCACCGGCAAGACTTCAGCGCATGCTATTACGACTACAATCTTTAAGTCAGGTACAAGAGAGGTCCCCTTATGTACATCGCGGATACGCTAAGCCGTGCGTATCTCAAGGAAATGTTGCCTTCAGAGGAGGTGAAGTCTCTGGAACTCGTAGACCATATTGAGAACTTGCGGGTCCCTCCCTCTCGGCTGGCGTGAATTGAGGAAGAATCAGCCTGTGATCCAGTTTGTATTGATCTTCGACGAGTCATTCTACAAGGCTGGCCCAGTGACATTTGCAAGTGCAAACCTGTTTTGCACCCTTCCTTCCAGTTTCGTTGTGAGCTGATCGTTCAAGGAAAACTGGTCTTCCGCGGATCTCGTCTGTTTGTTCCCAGTTCACTCCGAAAGGAGTTTATGTCTCTGGCTCACTCGAGTCACACTGGCCTTGGGGGCTGCCTTCGCCAACTTCATCTCGTCCTTGTACCAGGGTTGCTGCGGATACCTGTTTCCACTCTGGCTGAGTACTGTTGGTGGTCGTCCACTATTTTAGTAACTTTATAGAGGTTGATTCCCTCTCTTTGGAAACCTCTAAGTCCGTGATCAGAAGTCTGATGGCTATATTTAGCCGTTTTGGAGTGCCGGATACCTTGGTTACGGACGATGGGCCTTGTTTTGCTTCGTCTGAGTTGGCCAAATTCGCAGACCAGTGGAACTTTGAGCACGTTACTTCGAGTCCCCGTTATCCTCAAAGAAATGGCAAGGCCGAGAACACCGTACGCACCGTTGAACACCTCTTTACAAAATGCCGTGCAGCTGGTGTCAGCGAATTCCAGGCACTCTTGGATTGGCGGAACACCCCGAGTGAGGGCATGGATTTGAGTTCTGTCCAACGTCTTTTGGGTCGCCGCTGTAAGACTTTGTTGCCGACTCCCGGAACTCTTTTGACCCCTGGATTTAGCCTCGCCAATGATGCTTATCAACTGCGTGCCCGGAAAGAGCGACAGCGCTGGTACTACAACCGTGGAAAGCGCTCTCTTTTACCTGTAAAGCCTGGCGAGACTGTTCGCGTTCGTTCACCTGCTGGAACCTGGAAACAAGCTGAATGTCTCAGGGAAGTTGCCCCCAGATCATACGATGTTCTAATCGATGGAGCTGTTCACTGTCGCAATCGCAAAGACATATGGCGCACTGGGGAACCACTGAGAGCGCAAGCATTTGAAGAACCAGTTGCTGAATTTGAACGGGTTGCTGTCACACCGCCGGCTACTGCCCTTCCTGCCCCTTTTGCTGAACCAGTAATGCCTTCTCCTGTTGCTGAATCGTCAACGCCACATCTAGTAACTGAGTCCATGGCGCTATCTTCTGAAGCTGAGGATGTTGTCCTGCCGAGTAGGAGATCAACAAGACAGAGAAGACCTCCTGAATGTTTTAAGGATTTTGTTATGTCATACCTGATTCATATATAAGGACCAGTGAGGACTTTGTTTACTTTTGGGGACTCTAATTCTTCTGGCGGAGAATTATCAATGACTTTATGACTTTTTTTGTTTCTCTCTGTTTTTGGTTTTTTTCTTTTTTGTCAAGGAAAGATGTGTCAATATGAATTTTGCTAATTAGCACATGCCAATGTCCTGTGTGGCATTCGCCAAATTGTATATATTAAGCTGCGCATAATTTAAACCGCCGTTACACGTTGACACTTTTAGCTGAAACTTGTGTGCAACGGCGCTGTGAAACAAGTTTCAGCAGGCGTTGCACCGTGTAACATGGTCAGTTTCGTGAAACTTTTTCAAACTTCCGTTGCGAAACAAGTTTCACGAAAAGTAGAACCGCTTCCTACTTTTGCAACGGCTCGCAACGGTCGCAGTGGTAAAAAAACAAGAGTTTCACCGTGTAACACCACTTCATGAAACTGGTCTCGTTCGCCGTTGCACACAAGTTTCAGCTAAAAGTTTCAACGTGTAACGGCGGCTTTATGTGTGTGTGCTCTCTCTTTCTCACTTAATGAACCTTCAACATTTCAACAATGTCTTGCGAGTAGCTTTCATTAAAACAACAACGTTACAAATGCCACGTTCATGTATTATCTAAATCCCCACCCCACTCCCACCCAAAAAGCAGCCTTTAATGTTTTCCCTCTTCATACACCATACACATAAATTTTTAACAGAACAAATGCACTCATTCAGTGGAAATTTCGTTCTTAAATTTATACACATAGGGACATGGCTTTCCAGCTGATGCCCTTGATTAGAAGGTCTGACAGCAAGAATCCTTGATGTAGTTCAAGCTAATATGGACAACTTTGTTACAGTTTTCTACAATAGACAGATGTATTTTTACAAAGTACATGGATCTGCACATTCTAGAATTTTTCAAATTGCAGTAGCTTAATAAGGGAAAAGGAATACTTTATAATTATTATTATAATGAGATGTGAGTTAAAAAAATTAAAATATTAAAATAATTACAGTCTATTAAAATTAATGGTAAACAGGGCTGTTTTGTATAGTTGTACATGTACATTAAGCTCCTCAAAAAAGTAATTTTAAACATCAATAAAAGATACATTCATTTTGGGTGACGATGTGATGAGATCATTGTTGGAAGCATGATTTGAGAAGGCAACTATAATTCTCACCATGTGATGGAAAATAACTATTTTACTGCAATAAGATTGTCAATTACTGACTACTAATTCAGTGCACAACTGACATTCATGGGGCTATTAATCAGTTAAACGTTTGACAAAATGTAATGGATGATGCAGGCATTATAATTATATGCATGTATAACCATGCACTGCCCTTACCAATTAAATAGGCCAGTCCCCTAAGATTATATCACATACATACATTATATGTACATGTTTCATCACTGTAGTAGAGAGAAAGTGGGGGATGAAAAATACTTTTTGGATGTTTGGATTGAACTTCTGATTCTCAGGTGGACGGTTCCTATTAATTTTTCTCTAATAAGGGGGGAGGGGGAGGTCCTCCAAGCCTGTATGCTTAAGATCCATCACATATTTTAAATTAGCACAACTCAACCAGTTTACAAGTTAACAATGTATGTTGCATCATAAAAGTTAAACAAAAGTCGTTTTTTCCTTCCAGAACAGCATTTAATAGTTTTTACTTCTAGCATTTAGCCGGGTGATTCCACTGAAATACACTGTAGATCAACATACACTGTACTTACTGCAAATAACTCGTTGCATCATTAGCATGCACATGTAGGCATACACATACAGATTGTTGCAGCTTTATTTTGATCATGCTTACCTTGGAAAAAAACTTCCTCATCTCTCTCGCTTCAACGAGTATCACAGGGCAACCCCCCCCCCCCCCCACACCCCTCTCCCCATTTTTATTCATGAAACTTTTTAACAATAATTATTTTTCAGTTATTCTTATGGAGTCACTATTTACACCTGCTTTTTGGTAGTGGAAGTGCACAATTGTTCAAAGTACCCCACCATTTCTTAAAAACGTGTAACTTGTTTTGTCCTTTTGGCAACCGTTATACTTCTGTAACACACTGCAGTAACTATATTTCTTCATTGCTAGGAATTACAGGTAACTTTCTGTTAGCAATGGGTGCCTCTCACTCAAGGTTAAGCTTTTAAACACTTATTTACTGTTACACACAGTAATGAAATAATGAAATAATTATTTTTAATAATTAGATGTATTAATAAACATGAGAACAACACAGTTAAGTACACTGTATATACATGTACACCTGACTAACTAAAGCAGCTGCAAAATTTGAAATCTGAAATATGCACAATGGAATTAATTTGTGATGGTATATTTTAAAGACTGGTGAACAAATAAGAATGATGTATTATTGACAGTGGGTGACACAGGCAAACTCAGAAAAGGAAATCCGAGTGCTCCTATCAGGAGTTTGGATGCTCTACCACTGAGCTACAGGGGACTACCAAAAACGTTACCTGGAAGCCACCTGGTACTACTGGTCTCAGTTATTTTGTGAAATTGTAATTCACTAGAAGAGGCAAAGAAATGGAAGTGAAAGATCATGTATACATGTACATGTATATAGGAAATTCAAATACACTCTATTGCAAAAACGTACAAAGCATAAACCGTGAACGATGAGACCCACTGGATTTGTGGGTAGTGTTTTAACAATAACGTACCTCATTTTCATAATCAATAATTTACCATTCTCATTCTTTGCAATAAAAAATACAGTGCTGACTTAATTCTTCCGAATAATTTTCTACCAAATATTGCTTAAGTTCGTTGCCTGTTTTGAACTTAGGCAAATCGCGAATTGAATATCACTCAAATTGGCCCTTGTTGGCCAACTTGGACACTTTAAGAAAACCTTGGACAGTTTCCATCATTGCTCCAACAACTGAGCTATATATCAAGCTATCAAGCTGTGATGACGTTCCTTTGTTTTTATTAGCTCCTGTGAGTGGAAGTCCCATAAGCGTCTGAATCTCATTTTGAATCAACCTCACATTGTTGCTCGTCACAATGATTTTACAGTGCTTTAATTAGTTGTCATCATTTTCTTGGCATTGTATAAGGTAATAAAACAAAAAGTCATTAACACTGTAGCACCGTGGTATTTTTTTGAATTCCCAATGTTTATTGTTAGCTAGGCAAGCCCCCATAACAGCCATCTATCCCTTACACCTCTAGTGACCGCTTGCGAGAACCACTCCAGTAAGCGGCCAGTTCCAGTTACACTGTATGGACACCTTTTTCACATCCCGAGGTGAAAGAATTAATAAACGAGAGGCAACTTACCAGTACGCAGTTTCAAAAAGAAAGCCTTAAAAATTCAGGCTTGAATGGGATTTGAACCCATGACCTGTGCAATATTGATGTAGTGATGTTATGTAAGAACGATCCCAGCATGGTATGCGTTACCACCTGACGTCATCAAGTCTGGCTCTTACTTTAACTTGGAATTTATCAGTGGAGTATCCAACACACTTCCAGGCTTTTGAATTACTTTATGAAATCAATCAATAATGTAACCTAGTTCTTTATATGTACTGCATGTATTAATCTATTGTGCGTTCCCTGGCCGCTCCATTGCCGGATTAGCTTTACTAATGGCAATTATGCTAATTAAAGATTAAAAGATTAAAGTGACATGCTGTGCCAACAGGGAGCTAATCAGTTTGTAAAATTTAATTCTTAAATATTTATATATGCATAGGGTGAAAAGTTGGATGTGCAATAAATGGTGTTCATATTATTTGAAAAGAATTATTTTTTCTGACATACACTGTACCCTGGTGTAGGTCAGTAATGAATAATAGTGTGCAAAGTTTTAAAAACAAAATAACATTTCATTATTTAACTCCTTTTTTCAATGGAATAACCTTAGAATGAGTTACATGTACCAGACAAGTAAAACAAAAGGGGTGAGTTTGCAATACTGTATAACTAATAGGGACCTAATTAAAGCATCGAGGATGTAAACATCCCAGACCTGTAAACTCCAGCAGCAACTAGAACTATCTTGTTACAATTTACATGTTGTAGCTCCTCACTTTGAAAACAAAAACCATAATCATTGTTTTGGGAAATATAGCTTGCCCTGATGACATGAGAATGCATCAACAGCAAAACATAGGACTAACATCCCACAGTAGATTGCCTGTGATGTCAAGGACAAACCCAACATTTGCTCTTCGCAGCTTCAATAAATTTAAATAAACATGACATGCACTAACCTGCACGTCACTGCCTCTTCAGTAGACATATACTGCTAATCCTTCCACAGTGAGCTGTTACATGGTTGTTCTGGCCTTAGATGACATTATTTTCTGGAAAATTATACAGAACTGTGTCTGCAAGTGTTCACATCTGGACCCAAAGACCATGACCAAAATATTTCTGGCCTGTAAAGAAAAGAATCACAAAAATGGAGTTAGTAATCACTTTGTATAACAAAAAAGCCTAATCAAGCTGTCAGTGTCACTAATACTTTGAACAATTCTAGTGAAACTGAGAGTAGTTTCCATAGTCAGTGTTACCTGTCTCAACAGTATTGCGTGACATACAGTATGAGGAGTGCGTGACAAATATGTAACATTGGTGAAGAAGGTTTCCTCATTCATATAAACAATGCAACATAATCAAAATTACCCCTGCAACATACCATAAGAAAATTATCTTTCAGGCAATGTCCTGTTATCTGTCACGACAGTATTGTGTGACACAAGGGTGTGATAAGGGTATTGTTGATGGACAAGATTTTATTTATATTCCATTCACAACACAAAGCGACATTCAAACACAGGAAATACACGAACAGCACCGAGCTCTCCAAATACATCTGGAAACTACTGTACGTGACAATAATCAAGACTTCAACATCAAATGGACTATAATCAGACGTGCAAGACCCTACAACAACATTTCTGAACGATGCAACCTATGCTTAACAGAGAAACTAATGATAATTACTGCAAACCCCTACAGAATCCTAAATAAAAGATCAGAACAGATTTCCAAGTGCCGCCACGAAAACAAGTTTTACCTTAGGAACAATTGAGTCAAAAACAACACTCTATTAGTTTTTTCCTCACACCTATTTGTAATTAGAGCCGCACCAACCTGCTTTTTGTAATCAATAGACGCGTGTATATATATAACTTGACAGGTTTATTCTCCATTAAATACTGTCTGATGAGTGACTGAGCACGAAACTCGGAGTAACAGAGAATAATTTGTCTCTTTGTTATATCTTCTTATATTCCATTCAATTTAAACAAATTAATCATGTTACAGTAAATACTACTTTAAGTAAACCATAGGCAGAGAGTGTGACTTGTTTCTGGCTAACAGCAGTCCCAAATGACATAAATCGATGTTTAATTAATGTAACATTAATTTTGTACAACAAGCACGCCTTACTCTGTTGGCATAATCAACCTGACACAACCTATCAGAGCAGTTTTGTGTGCCATTAAAATTAAGTGAAGTGCTGAGATAAAGTTGATAGACAAGATTACATGTATGTTGGCTATGAAAATAATCTGATATACAATGCCATTTACCCTTCTGGGAATGACTCCATGGCACTTGCATATAATTACATGTATATACTGTATATTGGGGATTCATAGATTTTTAATTTTATTTTAAATGTAATTGTTTTTCTTTTATAAATATCTACATGACCACATCGGCTTGGATGTAATTCTTATCACGTCTTAATAATGCTTATTAGTACTATTATGATGATGATGATGATGATGACTACTTGTCATAGTGGTGTTGTGTGACATAAATAGGAGTGTGTGACATATTATCACAGCAAGAACACTGTAAACAATCTGGGCCCAGTTGTTCAAAGCCTGATTAAGCTAATCCTGGATTAACAAGAACTTTGGTTCAAGTTTAATTACACAACAATAAAGATTTTTCAAAAAGATTTTTTGTACCCTCAGTTTTGACGTAACTTTTATAATGTTAATTGGCTTTCCAACAACCAGGCCCTGATATATAACAGAATTTAGAAAGTAATTTGGTAGGAAATGTCCATGTTACTATCACAACAGTGTTGCGTGACATGACAAGGAGTGTGTGACTGAGAGAAGTTGATGCAATCATAAAACAACCTAACATAACTTAATCTAGTCCTACCTCAAGTAAAAAAAAGTTAAAAATAACAACGCAAAACCATTCATGCTGATTAGTTTTGTATATGCACTTTTGCAATGATGATATTGTTTATGGTGGGAGAGTATTACAGTTGTCAGAGTTGTATGCACATCTTACTATAAATCCTCCATAAAGCAGTGTGAAAACTTCTCCATGCAAAAAAATCGTACATAATACACATAAATACGCTTTTAAAGGTCTTTCAGGATGGCAAACTCAAGATCGGCTTAACCTTTCACCTTATTGCACCAATAGGTCATTCTAGTCCTCTGAAATTAAAATACATCAAACCTTTCTGTCCTTTGATTGCTGGACAAAAATAAGTTTGTGTAAGTTTATAAGTTTATTAAGACTCGAGCTCTTTAAGGTTAAAAAGCGTTACAAGCTTTAATATACATGTAAGCATTAAGCTAATATGCGTATCGGTGATTTTTTCACACCTCGCTTTTGCTTCGACCGGCCAAAGTCGATGTCTACCCAGATGAGAGCGAGTTCTTTTTTCTTCCGCAAGGTTTTAAAAACTTCTCTCTCATCGATTGGATCGATATAAGTCTAAGCGTACTTTAGTTAGGGACAAATCCTACGCTTTCGAAAACTGAAAGCTTAAAATTCCGCTATCGATCCAATTGAACTGGAGCTTCAGTTCTAGCTGGTTCTAGGAATTTGCGCGCGACCTCGCTGCATTTCTAAGCTTGACCTCATAGCTTGTCCATGTCTAGATGCTTAAAAAACGTATAAAAGTTCTGCAAACTTACTTTTTGACAAAAGGCGTTCTCTCTCCCTTTTCGGCGTTTGAGAAGTTTAATACAATGTTACGTTTCTGCAGCGAACGGTCAAAGAGTCCATGAGAGACCCGTGAGAGGAATGGGGCTAGATACTTTTTTCGCGGGAAAACGCGGGGGGCCTCGCGGTCACAAAGGAGCCTCTTCAACACGTGATTGAAACCAGGGCCCAATTGTTCGAAAGCCGATGGTAAAGAAACGTAGCTTTGACTAAAACCCAGAACCAACTGATCCAAATATTTCAACTCGGTGTCGGTCACAGTGAAATGCATCCTCCACTGAACTGATTTATATCCCGGCATCAGTAGTAGGCTTTGTTTATAGCCCAGAAACCGGCTGCGGTTTTATGAATGTGAGGAGGTATAATTTTTAGCGTATTTTGATTTTCCAGGTTAGAAAGTCCGTTCATGAAGCCGGTTGTTGTTTTGCTTCTTCCTTTGCATTTCCACGGAACTTGATTCGAAGAAGCAAAAAGCTCTTTTTCCAGTTCAACATGAGCAAGAAAACAGTGAAAGCTGACAGAGTTCAATACGGAGGTTGCGAAAACTGCGTAACAACATTGCAGCATCATAACTTTCCACAACTTTTTAGACTTTCGCCAACAAAAAATAACTGAACTTTAGACATTTTTCGGGAACAATTTGAACCATATCATACTGGCAAAAGTGACGCGGAAAGTATCTGAGAAAAAATTCACTTAAGTCAAAAAAGTTTTCACGTGTCTGAGTACATATTCGTAAAGCTTTTTTCATTCATTCGCCGTTTTGGCGCCTTTTTGACTTTACTGTGAGAGTCATGTGATCAATATGCCGCTTATTCCAACTTTCCCCATCTTCTTTCAATTGTTACCTTTTCGTAGTAGAAGTCTAATTCCTTAAATGTGGGCACTGAGGATATATTCAATGGCAGAATTGTAAAATTTGGACGCCGTTTTGAACAGGTATAAATTTTTTTTTCAATTTTTCCACGCGCGATCCTGGCCATTTACACGCGTGCGTGCACGCGCGTATGGTGCAATTTTTTTAAAAAATAGACTTTTTGGTACAACACATGAGGACAACCCCACAAGTCAAAATGGCATCTTGTTACAGTCTCCATCCCTGATTATGGCTCCTGAAATTACCCTAATCGATCTCCCCTTTTACCGCGCCCAAACTCCAAACCCACTTACACTAGTCGCGTGGTGAGAATGTAATATTAATTGACTTGATTACTCCGTGTTTCTGAAAGAGACGGTATCCCAGTGCTATATAGACCCGGTTGCAAGGTCGATCAGAGAGGCCTACTTTTGTCCTTATAAATAATAGTTTAGGACCTCTCGTGCACCGCTAAAACAAGTCCGAGAGTCCTCTTATCTTCGGTCACAAATTCGCCATTCAGTGTCGACTCTTGCGGTCATGCTTGCTCCTCGCTCCGGGTTTCACAGGCGATCGTTTTACACTTGCTTGTATTTTCCATTACTTTTGTTTTTCCTTTTAGACCCACTGTTTCAGCGTGTCAAAGACATTCCGATGATTGCAACCACTAGTCTTTGGTTGTGTTGCTATGGGGGCCAGGGTCTTCAGCAGATGTTATGGAACAATGCTTGATACTGAAAGCGCTTGGTAACATCCCGTTAATGGGGCCTTTCAAGGCATGTTCTCGATCGGTTGTTGACCAACTTTATCAGCCGGGTTGTCTTCTCGTGCTCAGGTCTTGACGACCAACGACTCTCAGGGGAAGTGACTGGACTTGGCGGTCCCTCTTCAGCATCATCACAGCAATACAGGGGAAGTATCATAGGAAGTTTGACCTTTTGTGGTAAAAATGGTGCGACAACACCTTCACTCAGTTACAATACAAAATAATTCTACAACATCTAGAAAAAGAAATCAACTGAATTCTTGAAAGGAACAACTCATGACCTCGGCTCTTGAAAGCGCATTTTGGAAACGAAAACGCGAGTACTTGAAGACACTTAGCCATTTGCTGTGTAAACTATTGGTGTGAGATTATGGTTTGATTTACTGTGATACAAGTATATTAAATGTCATGCGTTTCTGGAAGAATTAAAAAAAAAAAAACAAAACTAATGATATCAACCTTCAAACTTTTTTCTTCCCCCCCCCCCCTCCGCTCTTCCCCAGATCCAGAGTAAAACCTTTCTGCCCCCCCCCCCCCCCACCTAAATAGGGGAGTAAACTTCGCTTGCCTCCCCTCCCATTTGCCAGCCCCTCCCCTCCCCATAAATAACGAACACTCCCTTAATGGCAAAGCAAAAGGACGCGGTCGATAAATAATTCTTATTTAGCAAGAGTCAGTCATATTTCATTATTTTTACTTGAAGATTGCGTGGACTGAACTCGAAAGGAAAAATTTCACGCATTTTAATATGTCGGGCATGAAATGTAATGCGATACTTTGTTCAACAGATTTCCCTTTGTGAGATCAGCTTGAAAAACAGCGTTCGGTTCACACAAATCTACCTGGAAGTTAAAAAAAGTATGCCTTACAGTAATTTTATAATTTTAATTCCCCAAAAAACTGATGAGCTAGTGATAGTCAGAATCCACTAGCCCCGGACTATCGGACACGAATTTGCATGACGTAGCTGCACATGGCGTGCTTCTATGAACTTTGAATAAAAAAACACGTGAATTTTTTGTGATCGGCGCAACAGAATAATCTTATTCAATCTGTAGAGAATGATTTTACAATCATTTTTATAGTACATGTACAAGAATGGTTATTTCTCGTTACATAATCGGGAAAAGATATAATTTCTTTTAGCTTTCAAGGAAGTTTCCGTAGCCGTCTTAATTTCAATTACTGATGTGTCATCTGCACTGATTCACGAGTTGGCTCAGAGGAGCCTTTGATTTAAGTCAGAGGGTAGTCAATGGTGAACGTGCACAGAATACTACAGCAATACTCATTTAATTCACCACTGGCTTGGTTCTTTGGCGATGGTATTTTTAAATGAAAGTAAAAATCTTTGTTCTGGAACTTGGAGGCTATGTAACACTCGAGGAAAAAAATTGATGTCCGATTGCCTTTGGCGAGACATAACTGGGGACAGCAAACATTTGTTTACTCCATTTAAAAGGAGCTCGGTTCACCTCTTCAACGCTCTTTAGAAAACCTGAAAAAAATGAAATGTTTTTCTATAAACTTGTTCGTAACCAGTCGACCTCATCGCCTGATGAAGACTAGCAGTAAGCAGTCGAAACGTCGCGATTTACATCGTAAGACAAACGACAATACACTTATTATGTTGTATCTGCCACGATGAACAACAACAACCTCTTCCTCCACATCGACCTGAAATATTGGCGCACAGCCCTAAGGGTTGATTCGCAAGCTGGCACGCTATACCAAACATCTCACCTTTCTTTTCATATTGTTCCTAGAGATCTCTAGATTCGGCCACTCGTTCGATTCCCACCAAAGGCCCACGCAGCGTCGCTGAACTAGCATCCATGAGATTTCTGGTGGAAAGGATCCGACTGACGCAGAGAGCCAAGGGAGATGTGAAGAAGCAAGTAAAGCATAAAAACTGCTCCTTCAGCAGAGGACGCAGCGGAGGTACTCACCAAAATCAGATCCAACACCCAGCGAGTCTTTAATACCACCACGCGAGAAATAGGCTTCTGTTTCACCAATAACAACATTCTTTTTTGACAAAACTAACTGAGTCATCAACTCGTCATCCAGGTCCCTTAACGAAGCTGAGGTGTCCCTACTGAAGAAAGGTCTGAATTTTGCCGTGACTTCTGCGAACAACCTAGCCACCCAGATTATCGCCAAAGTTGAATCAGTGGTCAGACACCTCGATGCGGAACGAGCAGACACAGTGAGGAGAGCTGTTAACACCATCCTTCAACAGGCTGAACCACCGAAGCCTAACATCACGAGGGAACAGCAGGACAATTCCGTCATGGTTCTCCAGGCGGGTAAAGGTCGTGCCAACGTAGTCTTGGAAAGTGACACATACCACGCCAAGATGTCAACGCTTATTGAGCTGAAAAACCCACTTAGGGAGCATGTATGCATGCATGTATGTATATATGTATGTATGTATGTATATATGTATGTATGTATGTATGTATGTATGTATGTATGTATGTATGTATGTATGTATGTATGTATGTATGTATGTATGTATGTATGTATGTATGTATGTATGTATGTATGTATGTATGTATGTATGTATGTATGTATGTATTCCGGACCGTACCAGCTGCTCAACGAGGACCTGACAGACAGTCTTACCCGTAAACTATCCCAGACGTTGCCCACCCTGAAGCATCATGGACACATATCAGTGGCTGTTTACAACAAGATCAGACCTGGACACAAACAACCACCTAGGATCTATAGTTTACCTAAGATCCAGAAGGCCAACACACCGCTTAGGCCTACTGTGTCCTGCGTCTACACCTTTGCATATGATTTGTCTGCTTTCTTGGCTATCTCCCCTAACAGGAAGCTCCGACTTCGTATCCATCATCAGCACTGTGAAGATCCAGAACCACGAGATCATGGTGTCCGTCGACGTAGGGTCGCTGTTTGCCAACGTCCCTATCGAGGGTGCCGTACAAACCACGCTATGGGAGCTGGAGAGCGACCCCACGCTTGCTGACCGCACGATGCTAACACCTGCCCAAATTGCGGACCTCTTGGACTTCGTATTGAGATGATGAAGACTAGCACTAAGCAGTCGAAACGTCGCAATTTACATCTCAAAGTGACTATATCGTGAGACAAACGATAATACACTTATTGTTATTGTATCCACCACGATGAACAACAACAACCTCTTTCTCGACATTAACTTGTTCTCATTTAACTTTTACCTAGTAACTGTAATTTTTTAAATGTTGTTTTCAATTTTCAGTTATCTAGTTAATGTTTTTGTATTTATTCAGGATCTCTCTGAAAACCACGGCCAGTGACGAGAGCATCCTGGCTATTATTATATTTTATTTTTATGTGTTACTCAGTCACTGCTTGAGAAAGAAGTCAGTTGCAGAACATCGGGCCACCACCCGTGGCCTAGGATGCTCTGCACCTTCTGTTCTTCCTTGACTAACTGTCATTAACTTAGCTATCTAGCACTTTTCTCAGAATTCTGGCGGTCCACAGCAAACAGGCACGCGTCCATTTTGTAGGGCATCCCCAGCAACTATTTCCAAAGTCCTCCCGAGATCGCACCCAATGTACCAATGACTACTGGAATGACCAAGACCGATCGGCACTTCTAAATCCGTTTCATATCGTGCTTTAAGTGATGGCAGTTCTCAATTTTCTCTCTCCCGTCCCTGTCTTTCCTGATGTCGAAGAGGCACTGCATCTCAGAACCAGTGACGCAAACAATAAGCATTAGCCAACTGAAGGAACAATTTTAAATTTGCAGCGGCAGTTTCTAAACTCTCCAAAAGGGCTACGAGGAAAGTTATAGAACAACGACGAAACTTTTGCTTTAATTTCGACTACAAACTTGTACCTTGTCATATCATTCATGCATCTTTGGAGGAACAAATCGCCTGCATTGTCCAAGGGCATTCCCATGAAAGATCAAATCCGAAGATAACACAACGATGAATTGAATGGCTTAGTAGAAGAACAAACCCAAACTCCGGAAAAATGACAACGCATGATTCACTGTTGATCAGGTTGACATGCAATTCAACCGGTAACCGGCCGGCAACCGTGCAACTCCATGTTTACACAAACGATTATAATTAGCAACTATGTAAGATCAGTATACTTGACCGATCTCAAGATTTTAACTATCTGTTATCTTCCGCATAAGCTCTGACTGCGGTTGAAAGTTAATGAAGCTGTATACAAGAGTGACACTGAAAAGTACGCTTGGAATTTCTCAGAAGATATCAATTTTTTTTTAAGGAGGGGCCAAAGTTTAATGCATCTTGTCCGGGTTACCAAAGGATTGAATTAGACTAGATTATGGCATCACTGAATACGCCACGCAACATAGCTCCATGACAAAAAAAAGCGATAACTAGAATTGCAGGAATCTAACGACCACGAGGAATTCAGTGAAACTGTACTGAGTTTATCTCCTCCTCAAAGGCATTCCACTTCTGAGCTGTTAAAGCTACTAAGCTGTTAAAGACGTAAAACTTAATTAGTTAGAGCATTTGAACCACGCAATACGTCTATAACATAATTTGTAGCGTGACCTATTTCTAAATTAGCATCTTAGTATGTCGAAAAAGTAAAATGTTTGCTTACAGTAGGTCAGTGATCAGATCCACGTGTTGCGGTAGCCACTCATAAATCGTACGAAAAGACACTGCGGCCAGTCTCAGTCCGTCAATTGTCTCAATTGTTCTCTTCAATAGATCCGAAAGAAAGGTAAAAAGATTAAATAAGCTATGCACTTTTCCTGTCACGGCGACTTGCAAGCGATTTGAAGTCAATTTTGAAGCGAATTTATCGGAGCAAGTTTTTCAAACATTTTGCAAGAGCTGCTCGAAATACGAGAAATCGGTCCATTACGGCAACACTTCCAATCAGTGTCGTAGCCGCGAAATCAGAGCGTTCTCTGTCATTTCAAGTTTGCAAGAGCGTTTTCTCCAGTTTCGCGGCTCTGAATTGGACGTCCTCCAAACAACTAGGTTCCTCGCAACAAAACTGCAAAAACGTGTGTCGCATCATTTTGAGACCCTCGCCATGTAAACGACACAAGACCCAAACAAGAACAAACTTGCATATCATCTAAAGTTAAGTGACTGATTTTACTGGCTCCTGAATGTTTAAAACAGGATAAACACCCAGCTCCTTTGTTAACATGTCCGAATGTTATGTATATCTAGAATAATTGGTAAGGCGACTCGTGATTTAAATTCCTTTCTTGAAGTACAACTAAAGTCTGGAAGCTGTTTGTTTTTCAGTTCCCTCTAGTAATTAATGAATTTCTCAGTGGACTCACATAAGTTTAGTAAACTCGTTTAAACTGTACGACGTTCCAAAAGGAACAAGGTCATATTGAAAACATGTTCATTCGGTTCATTTACTGATGTCATATTTAGTTAGTACTCAGTGTGAGATGAAAGATTGTTGCAGCGGTGAACTAGAATATCAAACTGAAACGCATGGAATGTACGGGCTGAAGACAAACTATGGCATCTACAAACGATAATGATAATTCGAGCACTGTATGCAATTTGTATACAGTATACCGTAAATGTTCAAGTGATTTCAATCGACACAGTGAACTGAATTCAACAAAGCAAATTTACATACCTGAGGTTGTATTTCAAATCCACGCCACCGTTTAGCAAAATACCGAACAGCTTCAGTGATCAAGATCCAAACATTTCACGTCCATCTGGTTAAATATTCGAAAACTCGCGGCACTCGGAAACATGGTGACAGTGCATGATTTCGCTCAGTCGTTCTCGTTTTGCGCATGACTGCTGAAGCCGGGTTAGTCCGGCGCCTTGCGCAGGTAACTCAGGTGCAGAAAGCTCTGCTCTGTGGTCGAGAACGACACTCGGTAAGTCTTCTTACTGGCAGGGGTCAGAAAAACAAGACACTGAGACGAGTCTTACCGGCGGAGGTCAGAAAAACAAGACACTGAGACGCTACCTGATAGATTTGGTACGAAAATAAAAGTGTTAAAATAATGACGAAAAACAAATGGAGCGGAAAACTACTGACCAGCTCCCCCTCCCCCCTCCGTTCCCCTCCTTCTCTCAAAAATAGCACTTCAACGGAGGTTGAGCTCGCAAAATACGATCGGCAGTCAAACACTGGTTTTCATACGCCATCTAATGACATCTACCAAAAAAGTAACACTTTACTGACGACAAAGTGATAATATTCGCGCCATCCTAAACGTTTTCGTGCAATTTCCCTTGTTCGGCACGATCAATCACTGAGTGCAGACGTCAATGACGTATGACTGAACACTTAGGTTTGACCCGGCGTTGACCTCTCGGAATACTCAAGAACTCAAAAACAAATTTAAATGTTTGTCACAAGTCTTAACTTCGAGAAACTTGCGTGAAGTGTGGAAACCGTGCAGATATGTACTGGAGTGATGTTTTTTTTTTTTTAATTCTTGTTGATGTGGGTGTAAATCGAATACGTTACTTTGAAGGGATGGTGCTGCAAAATCTTGAAAAAAAATCACTCCGAAAATGGTACGCGCTACTTTGAAGAAATTCGAAGGACTAGCAAAAACTTATCCTTCAAATTGGTGCATTCCGTTTACGAACTGACCGGCCTGACCAGCCAGTTCTGACAAATGGAAACAACCCTTATAATTAGCTTTCGCGTCACTTGGTTAAGTTTTTCCTCTGCATTCCTTTTTCACCTTTTTACATTAAACAAGAATTTTTTATCGCGCTTTAGTGTTCGTACCAAGTGTATGCAACGCAACGTCACCGTACTAACTTTTAAGGGAGTCTTAGTTTTCGAGGTTTTAGGGTCTTAACCCTTTCTCAATCCTTTCTGTACCAAATGCTTTGGCTCATTGTTCCAAAACGGTAAAGAAAAACCAAGCTTGCTAGTGTAATATACCGTTTGAAAGGTCTTGATAGATGCAATTCTTCACTGAAATCAAAATAAATGAATGAAGTTAGGTCAAGTCAAAGTATGTGTATTCGCTTCCGGTGGTATTCCGGGATCCCCATAATGGACTACAGTACGGGAGGCTCTGAATGGAAGGAGAACCTTTTCCTGGATGGAGGCATAGGAAAGGGTAAGAATTTCCCTAGCTGAAGTATAGAAGAGGGTGGGGAAGTTAGGGAAAACTGCCATTTAAGAATTGGTTTATGCTTAGCGTGCGTATATCGAGTTATGGATGCACGCGGGATGTTTGGAGAGCACGAGAGAAGCGTAAGGGTTGTTCTAGCTTCTTGAGTGATCTCCAAACTTCCCAAGTGCATCCATAAGTCGATATACGCACAGGTAAAAGCATGAACCAATTCTTTTATAACATAGTGACAACAAAGTATCGAAAGTAGTACGCGGAAAACAGGTTTTATTTGTGATTGATTACAAAATCCTCTCTATGTGCTGTACCGAAAAGCAAAGGTTCTTATCAGCTGTTTACAAACACGCCACAATGGTGTGGTCTGAACGAGAACGTTTCATCTGAAATTGTCAACGAAAATTTGCCTCTTTGAATTAGTTTGTACAAACTAAAACTAAGTGACGGAAACCCGAGTTTGTCTGCAAGTTGCACACATCATTTTATGGACGCACGGCCGTGCGTATGTTGAGAAATGTACCATGATGACGCCAATAGGAATTAAATAGGAAAGCACGCGCAATCTGTTATAAGTAGAAGTGCCTTCCAAACTGATCTCGAACAGACGTTCTGCTATAGGTACGTGAAAGGGATATCATTTTGTATAGAAGGTGTATGAGGGGGTTACCTTTTTGCAAAAAAATGGTATATAAAAGGGTATGAGTTTGAACCTCAGGGGGGAGCCTCTCCCGTATAAAACTTTGTTGATTCCCCCCCCCCCCTCCTCCATGGATTCGCTTCTGACTAGGGGACCCTCGACCTGATCTATCCAACGATTCATCTGCATCACCACTGTTGTTCAGGAGGCACTGATCCTACGAATCAAATAATTTATGTGCAAGCTTCCCACATAGAATGTTTTTCAGACATAATGGTGACTGATATTCTCACCACGTTTTGACTTCCTCTGTCCGTTATCAGAGTACAGACCCACAGCAAAATGGAATCTATTTGTTTTATACAATAACCAAGACATTTTAACACATTTCGTGGAGCGGGCATCGCGTTGCCTGAGCTGAGTCAAAACCTTTCCAACAAACTCAGTTTTAGACTACTGCACACATGCAGTTGTGATCTTCTTAATTAGAGTATAATCCGAAAGAATTTCACTAACAATTTTTTCAAAACTAACCTTTATTCCAAAAGGAAATCTTGACTCTAAAATATTACAGCATGTAAGTCGTTTCACTGCGATTTGCATTCGAATACTCGCCATTACCGGATTTTTATCGGCGACATATTTCGACAAATATTTGCTTCCTTTTCACGTCACAACAAAGTTCTAGCTTTCCTATCCTGTTTGAGGTCACTCTCAGCAGTCTTTGTCCAATTTTTTATTGGGCAGTTTTCCTTTCCTGCGAAAATTTGCCTGTATTTGTCCGCTACTCGCAAAAACAGTTTGCAAAACTTTGTTGACCAGTCACTCTGGCTGCACTCCAGACTCTGATCACGTGCGCTGGTCACACCACTCGATGGCGTCAATCGTGCGTCTACACTCTAATCACACACTCCTCTAGACCAATAAAAACGCGAGTTTTACATAATTCTAAATTTCTAACATCCAATGGTTTTGTTTGCTGATCTTCCAGTATTTAGGATAAAACCTCCCTTTACCTCCAACTTCTTGCCCCATGCCCCACGGAGCCCCACTCTTCTCGTAAAAGAAGTTGAAGCGCACGGGGTATGACCAACCTGTCTTGCGTTTTACTAGATCACGGCCTGACTAGATCGATTTTTTTTTGTTTTAGCTAAGGAAGGGGGGAGTGGGGGGGAGGGGGGGTTGCATGCTTTCCATCGTTCTTTCCGTTGCTTGAGGATGAATGATTTCCGGTGAAAGCTTTGAACATGTGTATTTTAGTCGAAGTTCCACATGGATTTTTTCGCTTCACAAATGAGATATGGCAAGTAAACAGTTTTTACTATGTTGCTAAATTCTCAATAGTGTGATTTATGTGTTTCTTTGAGCGTATACGTTCTTCTAAAATCAATTGTAGGAGCCTTGTTTGTTGGCTCTCATCAGCGACTGTTCCACGATAAGTGGTAATAAGCATTTTGAATCGTTCTTACGGCAAACAAAAGTAACTGGTCGAAAGCCAAAGATTTTAAAAATCAACATTTTAAACCTCAAAGTTTACTATAAAAAGAATTGACCTCTCTTGACCTCTCCGTTAGGCCCAAAATTTGCTGTTGAATGTAGGTTATTTATGGTGTCATATCAGTCAGACATGTGAACGACCTAACGTAAGGAAAACAATCTCAGATAACGGCGGTAATTTGTGTTATAAATTGCTTCTCTTGCTCGAAACGTCAGATTATAAGGGAGATGAAATTTTATTCTGTTGGAATCGATCAAAACGAAGCCATGAAAGCGGCGTGTTGGGTAGATGTAGAACGGAAATGTAATAAACAAGCACAGCGTGAGCGATGCGCATTTTTTAACAGGCGTTTCAATAATCTCTGTCTTACATTAAAATGCTATTGAAATAATCTAAGTTCAGAGGAATTTTCGGCGGCTTTTCGTTAGACTTTCTCTGTCTAGATTAATGCGAGTGGGCTGCACGTTTTCCTTCTGATGATTTTCCAATTACATGCCGATCAGTTGATACGATTTTCTCTTATTGTCTTTACGAGGTCGATAAGATTGTCGTGACCTATGACGCCTTATGAGTATGCTTTGGTGATAAAACACATTAATTAGAACAGGAACACTGCTGGCAGACAAATAAAAGAAGATTCTTTGAGATATTGGCTGTTGTTGTACTATAAAACATTCGCTGGCGGACTTGCGAGCCTCACGGTGATCGCGGGTGGCCTCGAGTTGATAATATAGTTTACCCGCAATGCACGATGAGAAGCATGTAAATCCCCCCCGTTTTGCCCCAGACTCGCCAGATTTTTAGCTTGTGGCCTTCCTTCATGAAACTTTGCCTCGATTTTTTAGCCGCTACTTTGCGCCTCGTTTTGTCAACATTTGTGAATGGAGGTTTTCCCCATCAGAGGATTTTTCTTCGAACGAACTGCAAAAAAGCGAAAAGATCTCAGGCCGCGTAACGGAGTCTCGTAAAGGAATTGAGGGTCACTTTGAAAAAATCCGGCAAATCTGAGCCAAAACAATAAAACGCGATTTGAAAAACACTGTAAAGGTGGATTTCCACTGTGGCGCAAATTTTGCGTGCGTACAGACGTGAATTGAACTGGCTTTACGTACGTAAATAAAATATGAAGGTTGTATGAGCCGCGTGCGTAAACGTAAAAAGTTGAATGCTGTTCAACTTTTTACGTTTACGCACGCGGCTCATACATCGCTTCTTCTGCCCCTGAGCACTTCAATTCATCGTACGGAAAAAGATGGCCGCTGTAAATTTTACCACAATACCTTGCAAACTTAACTTAACCCGGCCACTAGGCACATAGCGCATAGCGAAATTTGTCCCTGTACCAACAACATTGTGTATTCGTAGGTTTGAGGTTTTTAGGACTTTCCTCGCGTTTTTATGAGCGTTTTAAGGGTTTTGTACGCTAAAAAGTATATGGATAATTGTACCATTCGCCATCTTTTACGGTATGGTGGATTGCATCTGATCGTAAACTTGCACGGGATTGAGGCTGATAAAAACGTTGTTGACTGAACGTGGCTTGTGGTTTGAAGTCAAACTAATTGCAACAGAATTTCTGTCACTGCCAAATGATAGAAAGTGGTCAACTTACTAACATACTAAAAATTCCCCAAAATTCGTTTGGTGAAACATGCTTAGATTAAGCATTATAATATTTTGAGGATGTACCACAGCGTACCCACGTCGCCGAAAGATATTTTTTGTTAATAAGTTTACTTTAATTACAAGAAAGGCTAAAATATTGTTACTAGCTAACGCAAAGGTGTTTTTTCTATTACTTGTATAGCACGTTTGGTGAATTTGATAAAGACTGTGCAACATTTCAAGCATCTAGTGATGTTTGGCATAACAGGCACAGGGTAATGGTCCATAATTCAACAGGTCAACAAAAAAGACAATCTCATAATAGTATAATTTTCTTGGCTTATCTGGTAACCACTACATAATTATCTAGTTAAACTGATTAAACTGGATCTTTTGGGTGATTCCGATGGGAATGGGAAAGGGAGAGAGAGGCGGGGGGGGGGGGGGGACTAATCTATCCGTTTGTCGCATATTCAGGAGGGAAATTTATGTGATTTTCATTCATCGTTAATGCTGAGGTCAGGTGAGGCGGAATTCGTGCTACTCTGTCCTCTACAAGTACCACGCGCAGTCGAGCAATCCAGTCCATGTTTTCTGACCTAATAATCTCTAATAAAGACGCGTGAGCTGCTGGTAGGTCAGTTCTTACGGGTAGGAGGCTTCCATCTACTAGTTTCCAACCCCAGTCTTGTGGCCGGAACGCAACACCTCTCCAGTTCTGTACCTGGTGATAAACCCTGAGGCTGTGGTAGATCGCGACTGCAGAAGTCGGAGGGAGACATTCGGGATGTACAAACGAAGTCCCTGTTGTAATCTTCTGGCAGAATATCGAATATCGTAACGAATCCAGACTTTCGTCAGACAGGCCGTTGTATAGACAAACAAGGGCTTTCTCTCCAACTGCAATAATATCACTCTTTGTGGCATCTTCATTATTAAAAACCTCATCTTCTCCTGAAATTCTTCATCCTTCATAATCTTCTTAAGAGCCAAACCTTTGCCAATCCCATGTATTCCTGACGTTGTATCACACAACCTAGAACTGCGTGAACAAAAATAATATTTGCGCAAGTTTTTTCGTCCCAGTCTCTTTCTTCTGTCTCTAAATCTTTCGCGTCGTTGACCTTTACTTTGGCTGAGGAATGAAAAACAGATCACGAGCGCTCGTTTTGTCAAGATGACAAAGCAAAACTAGAAGGTCTGTGTCATCTCCTACAAGGACTGTTGTGATTGACTTGGCGGACTTAACGGAAATTTGGACTATCATCAGGTCTGCGTCTCCTGGGGCGTGGATAATATTACATTCCGAAAGTTGCAGTTTCTCCCCAAGTAGTTTTATGAGCCGTTGCTTTTTGGCGGTATTACTTAGAAACACGTCCTTCTTCAGCTTCAAAACCATGTCGCTATCAAAGTTCACTGATAGACCAGAGACACCGGATCTTCTTTGATGCACACAGTCTTTTGTGGAAGGCCCCTCTTCATATCCATCAAATTCTACCGTAGCCTGACTGTACCTTTGGGTCACATGTTGTACATAGAGCGAGAGAATTTCCGTGTAGGTAAGGCCCCGTGGTCAGGGAATGCGATGGAGGAGAGCGCCGCCATAGAGAACATAGTGAACCTTTCCTGTAGCCTTGGTTGTTTGCTCATTTTTCGTTCGAGTCTAGATAGCGTCAGCCAGGAGGGACTTAGTAGCCTTATGTGATTGCACATCTCAACCTTGAAGAACGATTGGGGATTGTCATACTGTCCTCCAGTTGCTACAAAACTCAATCTCTGAAACAGCAACTGTGGATCCACCTGGATGTTGCCTCACTTAACCTTACAGCCGTCTCGCACGCAAGGGTAACTACTTGGTCTTTCTTACGAAATGAGTCGTCATGCGCATTTTTGCCAACCATAGAACTTAACACCTTGTCTCCTACTTCCTTGCACTAATCGACATTGACTTCCTCATCAGCAAGGTCACCTGTTGCAATGCAGCGCAGCACATGATCCTGGGAAAATAGATCTCTCTGGGAAAGGTAATGAGTAGATCAAGGTTGGCGTTATAATCGCGCAGCTATCTTGCTTCTGTGGCGTCCTATGCTCTTCACTAGTTTGATACCCGTAATTAGAAAAGTGAGAATATCAGTCTGATTTGTACTGATTGTGGTGACATAAATACAAATATAATACTGTAAACAAGGTGAATACCTGACACCAGTAAGGGTCTGCATGGCGTCGTTGCCTTCTGCACAAGCAGGCATTGAAATTAACCAAACAAGTGGCTGCGTCTCTGACAATCCTTTACCTCGAGTTAAACCCGCCGCTCGTCTTAACGCTGCGCGTTAGAACTTGTTCAATCATCAAATCGGTGGAAAGCCCCGCCCAAAAGCAATCCCCTCTCCGTGCGCAATGAAGTCCATTCTGAAAGTTCTTGTAAATGTTTGGGTGAGTGTTTTGAAGCTCATTCATCATTTGTAGGTAGATATAGGCCGATTTAGCATAAAGTCGGTGACCAGCAGCGGGAAAATAAGGAAGTGTGTCATAAACCGATTGAAGGTGCAGACTCCAATTTCCGTGCGTTCGGTTTTTATGATTCTGCGCAGTATTTCTACCCTCTCCATATATGCAGTCCACAGAACAGCAGTCTGTTGATTTTTCATTGAACTTTGCACATGTTTAAGCTTTTCTGAGATTCTTTGGACCTCTTCTGTGGACCAAACTTCCTCTACTGTGAATTTGCCTTCTCCGAGTCGTCTTAGCATGGTTCTCGCCACCTTGCTATCTTCGTCAACACTTTCGTTTCTGGATTCCGCTTGGACGTCATCAAGTTGCGTTTCTGTAAAGGAATGCCGTTTTGCGGGATCAGTACTGCTGCCGATTTGACTAGATGGTTCTTGAGCTTTACTAGCAGTCTCTGTGGGGTCAGTACAAGACGCCAGGGCGGTACGTGCAGTCTCTGAGGGATCCGCATGCGAGGCGAGCAATAGTTGTTCCGGCTTTCGTTCTGATCAATTTTACGGCTTCCTGTTTTCTTTTTTTGGACCTGATGAAATCAAGACGGTATTTCTTATTTACGCATTGGCCAGTTCAGTTTCACCTGGATTGTGCACTGGTCGAGTGTCTGGGTCGTGCTATTAATGTTTCTGCCACCCTTTTCCATCAAAGTGATCGTAAGATCTCCATTGTTTATGGACTCGCTGCAAAAAGCAGCAATCCATGATGCATTGTAGTCAGTTGCGTACGTCTTCGTAAAACAAATTCCCTTGGAAGAAATCATATCAATATTTCAATAGCTAATTCTGTTTGTGTATTTACCTGCAGTACGATTTGAAGACAAAGGCTGAAAGTAGTGAAAGAAACTGTTGGAGCTTGTTGTTTCTTGTTTTGAACATGTTGAAAGAGGTGAGAAGTCCACAATGACATGTCCTTCGCTTTAATTTATTTGTCGCAGTCTTTTATCCATTAAGAAGACTTTTTTATAGCAGTTAAGAACGACTATTTGTAGTTCTTTCTTAGAAAATAATTTTTTTTTGAATAAGACTTTGTTAAATAGCTTTAATCTCTCTTCAGTTTGTCGAGCAAGTCTTCTTACATCGCCGAATCGGGGGCCTTTCAGTGAAAAAAAGGCTTTAAAATTTAACCGTAATTTTGCCCTCTATCTCATAGACATGTAATCGCATGATTCCTCGTAAAATTAAGGGTTTCTATTACTTGTGTTTTAGAAGTTGCAGAAATTACCCTCGTCGCTTCTGAAAACACGCGTGATATTGATAGTCATAGATTTTACTGGGCCACATGCGATTACATACATGTATACAATAACCTAAATATGCATGATAAAAATACGATGCAATGTACAACATAAATGAGACTTACCGTTTCTCACAGCACGACCCTGCTATAAATAGAAAAAATAGATATTGCAGAGAAACCATAAACGTCCAGTGATAAAAATAAAAGTCCGTGAGTACATATACAGAGCTTACAGACAATGCAGCGAAACGAACTAAATACTACCAAGCGTCCATGTTATAGTACCGTTGGAGTCTGGAATCACTCAAATCGTATGTTTTAATCTAATTATTTTATTTTTATCTGTTAGTAACATTTTTGTACATTATAAACATTTATTTTTTTCTGAAGCATCTCCGCGGGCCGGAATCTCAAATCCTCGAATCTGATTGGCTAATCGCGTGCTCGTAACCGGTCCAGCTTTTTACGATACGGACCACGGTCCGGATTTTTATCCGCGCTATTCGCGGCAAATTGAAATAGTTGCAATAGTTTACAAACAAAGGCCATAGTTACACGTAAACAACTTCCCGTGGAAATATGTAAGGAAAATATAAATTCTGAAGAAAATGGATTAAGACGAGAGTGTACACAGCGAAAGTGAATTTTACTACCCAGAAGAAGAAACCCCCAACGAAACGCGGCATTAAAATATGAAGAAGTTGAACAAGACAGGCAATTAAGCAAAATTCAAGATTTTATTCACTCACTTCGCCCTGATATTACTAAAAAAAAAGACAACTTACGATCTGAACATTTGGCGAAGATACTGTTCCTCAGTTGGAGAGACAAGAATCTTGGAAAACATTCCTCCTAACGAGCTCAACATTCTGCTGTGCAGATTTTTCATGGACGTCCGTAAAAAAGATGGCGGAGAGTACGAGCCAGGAACACTTGCATCGCTCCAGATAATTAAGAATTCAGCGCTACTTCATTTGTATCTAGAGTTCGCCAGCCATCGTCCTGAAGAAATGAAGAGACCCGAGGCGCCTTTCTTCCTGTCTTCCTGACAATAAACCACAAAAGAAAGCCTGCAGATCCGGTGTGGTACAGTCGAGCTCCTCTCGGAAAAAAACAAGATCGGAGAATTTCTGACAAAGGCTGCGAAGAATGCAGGACTGCCTGAAAATGTAACCAACCACTCTGTGGGAAAAACCTGCATTTCAAGGCTGATGGATGCAGAAATTCCTGTTTATTATGTAGCTCAGCGGAGTGGACGTAAGAATTCAAAAAGCTTAGATTTCTGCAAAACTGCTTCCGACGACCACCAGCGCAAGATGTCCTTGCTACTGAGCAGCGAAACGAAATCTCCCATCTCTTCAAACGATGCACCGCTTAATCAAGCAGTCAAAGCCTTGCAGCACCCATTCAAGCCGAGAGAAGACAAGCAAGCTTTTTCAGGCGAGGATCCCTTCACTGGTTTTTTTTTTGCTGGTTCGAACATCAGTAAAATTGAAGACTGCACGTTCAATTTCTCTTTCAATATAGCGCCTTGCAGCAGTGGTGAAAGCTCAGCTCGGTCAAAGCCGCAAAAACGCCACATTATCATCTCAGATGACTCAGACTCAGATTAACTTGAACTTGCTTTTGAAAAGTTAGTTTTCACAAGTTCAGGGACGTTTTAAACATGTATCGAACCGTTAAGAAAAGTAAACTTCGCCGTGTTTGAGTCTTCATTCATAATTTTTATCACTCGATCGATATTTTTAGACCTTTCGGACATGCGTGTCATCATTTGCAGCGTGTCAACATTCATCCACTTTTGACGTTTGACAGATGATTGTCATTTCAATGACTCTTAAATGGTTTTTTCTTTTTTTACATGATGACTCGCGAGTGAAAATAAAATTAAACTTCCTATAAACATGCCACTTAAATTGATGGCCTATTTACATTTGTTTCATAGGATTTTGTTACCACTTTCCTCCTCCAGCCTTGAACTTACACTCTTACAAACGTCCCAGCGAAAAAAAAGCAAACAAACAGAAAAAAATAAATAAGTTATTTACCGGTCTAGGTCGGTCCGTATGGGAAAAAACTGTGCCCTTGGTCTTGAGTACGGCCCTCGGCCTTCGGCCTCGGGCCGTACTCAAGACCTCGGGCACAGTTTTTTCCCATACGGACCTCCCGCCCGGTAAATAACATATATTTATTGTATTTCACGTTGGCTTAGAACCGCTCAAAACAACTTTATTTTGTGTGTTTCGATTTATTATTACTTTCCGCGACGTGCGTACCCTGTGGTACAGGCTCCAAATATTACAGCATGTTCCACTACATGAATTTTGGGGAACTTTAAGTATGTTGGTAAGTTGACCATTATCTATCATTTGGCAGTGACAGAAATTCTGTTACAATTAGTTTGACTTCGACCATAAAAATTTCATTAGATGACTGGACTAAATCAGGTAAACCATTCCTTTTAATGCACTTGAAAGAAGAGACGAAAGCAGGTTACTTTTTGTAATGGTGTTCAGTTTTTCTATTTTAACTTATGCTAGAAGTGGTCAGTGATGCTAACGTACAAGCTTCGAGAGAAAATAAAAGTTTCTTATCTAATGACGAAACTATCAAGGAATGTTGTGCTTTCTTACAAAACGTTTTAGTGCCGCGGGCATATTTTTATTGACTTAAATTAGGGGCGTATAAGGTCAACATAAAGTTTGGGTGTTTCGTCGTCGTTTGTCTGCAATCACATATACAGCTATTTCAATTAACGTTGTCGGTTTAAAGCATGAAGCTAAAAGACAAGACCGAAAGTTTACGTGGGATTTTCATGAATAAATTCATCAAAATCAGTCATGCCTGGAGAAAACAATAGGTTGTAATTAACAGTACAATGGCCTGCACGTGCAGGGATGAATTTTGATGAAATGATTCATAAAAAATAATCCCGCAAAACATTGCGGTCTTGTCTTTTAGCTTTATTTTGATCCGACAACGTTAATTGAAATAGCTGTATACTTTTAGATATTACCACAATGACTTTTTTCCCAGCCATCACTGGAAGGAAAAGCTCACCTCCTTTAAATAACCAGCGGGTTTACCAGCCAATTTCACAGCAAGCAAAAAACAGTATTGGCCCAAGCCTGTGTTGACGCCGAAATGTTCGTGACTTTTAAGAAATATTGCAAAAAAATTGACATGTCTACTCTCTTTAAAATACGCGATGCATGCTTATCTAGAACATGGTTCTGTACACAGAACTACGACCGTGATCGTTTGTGTTAAACATTTACTCTATTGTTCGTCTCATCCGTTTCTGTCGAAATACACTGGTCGTGAACAATCAGTTGCTGAGGGTAGCCTTGGCTCTGTTCCGATTGCTTGAGAGGTATAATCGCGTAATCTTTAGGTTGGCTGGTCTCATCATACGCGTGAATCTCGTCTGCTAGACAGAAGGACAGACGAGATTCAAAGAATCACAGACAGACAGGCAGATACTTTTTAGTTTACCGGGAAGCTCGGTTGTTATAGAATACTGTTCTCAATAGGAGCCCAAGATAAATCATTGTTATTTTTCCAGAGGTGGGACCACCAACGCATTTGCGGTGTGTGTATTCCAACTGCTCTTGAATTCAGTCTTGACAAACATTTTAAGGAAGACCATAAGTTAAGGCCACGATCCTGCTAAGGCAAGGTAATTTCAAACTTCTTTCGCACAATTTTCGTTACACGGAGCAGGCTATTTATAGAAGACAGAAACATCCCTTAAAGCCCGCATTCACTGACTTACTATAACTAAATTGTGTATAATAGTTTGCATTCTACTTATGCTTATGAATGTGACTGTGAAACTATAACTGGATATCGAGTATTGAAAAAGCTGCAGAGGACGGCAGTGACTGAAGTCCTGGCCCCAGTTGTTCAAAGAGCGGATCGTTTTATCCACTGGATAGGTCGCTATCCGGCAGATGAAATGTGTGCAAGATTTTCCCAATAGCCCTATAATTTGTGGATAGAGTAGAAGCATATGTGAAATTTAAGTATGGGATTGTGTGGAAAACTTGCCAAAGGCGTTAGTTGGAGTACATTTGCTCCGCTGGCTAGTAACTTATCCAGTGGATACTGAGTTATCCACTCTTTGAACAACTGGGGCCAGGTGTATACATTAACACTGGTTCTTTCTTGTGGTTGAAGCATAACCATAGCAGAAAGAGACCAGTCTAGCAATGCATCAACGACAGCCGCTAAGCGTGATTATTATCATTATCCAAGGTTGTCCTCGCTTTGTTTCACTTTGAATCACTGTGATGTAAGACTAATATGAGAATGTTCTAAGTACATGCAAACACAACTTTGCACTTACGTTCATCTTGTCACTGGCGATACTCTTTTATGATTGACGTACGTATACATTTGCAAGTAAAATCAGCTGCTAAACCAGATGAATTGATGCCGAAACATTACTGCGAAGATAAATGATGCTTCCACGGGTCAGCAAACACGCTACGAAACGAAATCTTGCCTCGCAGAAGCAACAAAACTTTTGAATCGAGTCAAAAAAGTTTTGCTTCGCGCACCCAGATTTTTCGGCAAATATTTCTTACTTAGCCAAGCTCTAGGCCTTAGGCGAGCCTCGATGCTTGCCTTGTCCTTGCCCACCGGTTTACTCTCAAAGAGAAAACCTTTGTCAGTTAATGATTAACTCTGGTATTTTATTTTGCCAAAACTAAGAATGTTGCTATTAACATCTGGACCAATGAAGATGGATTTGGTGTCCTCTGGATCCGGTAGTGGCCAGTTTTTTGGCGTCTCTCTGATTGCAAAAACATTAGTACACAAACAAACAAAACTTGCAGGGAGCAGGGATGGCGCAGTGGTGAGAGCACTCAACCCGCACCAATGTGGCCCGAGTTCCAATTCGATTTGGAAAGTGTCCCCAATTAGTGCTCTGCGCTAAAGACATTGACAGTTAAATAAAGTGATTTATTTATTTATTTATTTATTTTATTTAATCTCGTGGTCCAATTGAAGTCGCAAAGAAAAGAACAGTACGTGCAACTTAGCATGGAGGTTCCATGCTCTGTACCTGATCCTGCGCAAAAACATGAATTGTTAAAAAAGAGTTAAAGTCATGGTTCAATTATTTGTTCGTGATTGCCATTTTTACTTTGCCGGAGTAAAGGCTATTTCTTACTATATCAAGGGATCAGGGAGAAACATCTTTTACTAATGGTATTCCTGAGTGACACTCAAGAAAGTTTTAAACGGCAAGGCCCCGCCTTGAGGTTGAACCCTTCGTGCCCGGAATTTGACATATTGTAAAGATTGACCAGATTGGATTTGTAAAACATGGATCAGTGCTGTTGTAAAACGCGGACTGGGTTTGTCAAATATGGATTTCTAAAAGATAGATTTCTGAAAAATAGCTGCATGATAACGCCTTTAAGGACGGTGCCTCCTAATTCAGAAGTATTTTTGCACAGTTTATGACTATGTGGGAAAAGCAGATATTAGTCAGAGATCATATTGGGCTGTTGGAATCTAGAAACAAAACTGGGGGTAGCGGGGCAAATTTTAGAGATAATTAAGCAACAATTATTCTAAAAAGTAGTAAAATACAAAGCAATGCATGGCGTTTTTTTTTTCAAATTGTAATCTACAATACACAGGAAGAACTAGAAAAAATTGGCCAATTTTTTCAAGATGCAATCCATTTCCAACCTAGCCATCCGCAGCCGAAGATATTTAATACTAGTTTCTGAGCACTAGTAGGGTTATTGCTAACACAACTGAATCATTATTGTGACCATTCAAATATTGGTTTTGGTTATTCAAAGTGACACAAAAAATTGGTGACACTGCGCCTTTAAGCCATGAAGCCTCTCCGATAGCTCAAGTTTAAACCAATGGTTAATCCACTACTGTAAAACATGCTATTGCACTGGCCTTATGGGCTCCTGACTGCCGGCTTGTTTTTCTTTGGGTAGCTTTTGCTTGGCTAAATATAGTCAAGACTGCATTTTTAAATTTCGATCATGTGGATTGGATCCTCCGTGACTGGGAAGATATTTACACCCATCTTTCAATTAGATATACCTAAATTAATTATTGACGGATATCTCATAACCGAGATAACACAGAAACACTAAAACAACACCAGTCAAATTCTCTCAGGTAACCAAAACACCGCAAGAACTCCAAATTCGCTTGGCAAACCATTCTCCTGACAAAGGAGGAAACAATACAAGAATACTGAAAACGTAGGCTACAAGTTTTGATGGGATACAATTTGTTTACCTAATTGAGGGAATCGCCTGTTATGGCATAGATATCCGGATGTGATTTGACTCATTGTTTTGTTTTTAAAGTCTACTTTCACGCATAGGACTTTATTTCATGCCGGGACTAAAAGAAGCCAAAAGCAAATGTCCTGGTTCCTTTAACCATTATATACTGGGTGATTTAATTTCCATGTTAAGGCTCTTTTCGTCCCTCTGTTCGTGTCTTTTGAGAAACATGCACATCGACATGTACTATTTTCACTTGTCTAGACACTGGTCAACTTGTCAGGAAACTTAACCCCGACCTGCACTAAAACATTGTTTATTGTCCGTTCACACGTGAGAGATGTTTTTTCAGCCTACCTGAAACTACAAAATTAGTCGTGATGTTAATGTATTGGATTCCTATCATATAAATAATATAAACAAGCATAATCATTTCAGTGTTATGTGTCTTAAGTTTGTAACTGTTTTCTTCATTTATATCAGTCCGTGTTTTGCAAATCCAATCCATGAAAGGACTGTCGATTTTCTTCTTGTACATTTGTCAGAAATCGACGTCGTCGACGTCTCTGGAAAAACAGAAAGGTTATCAATAGACTCGTGAGATGTTTTTCTGCGGCAACCTACCCGGAACTAGACCGTGATCTTTTTGATGCATGTATCGTATTCCTGTCATACTTTTTGTTCTGTATGATATAAATAGGTATGAACATTTGTTATTTGTCTTAATTGGGACCTTCCAACAACGGAGTTGGGCTTGTTTGAGCAAACTGTCAACTGCAGAGGAATTCTGTCTAACACTGTTTTCAAAGGACGACCGTCAGGCTTCTGGTAAGGTAGTTTAAGAGTTCTTGTATAGCTTCTCCCACAAAAAAATAATCGCCGCGTGTATTTACGTCAGTATATTTAAGGGCGGGTTTTCACTAGTTGGAAGGAAAAGAATCCTGAAGCGTGCTTTCCATTATCATTACTATGTCATTAAAAACTAAGGTGACATAAGACAAGTGCAATCATCGGTGGCTGTAGCCATTAACCATAGCAGAAAAGGGCTCAGTGCTAGATTGATCGAGTGAAGAAACGGCGTATTTCTAAGGCCCAAAAAGGGTATCAAGACAAAACTAAACATCTGTAAACATAACTTTAACAGGCAAAGCACCCTGTACCGAACGTTGTTCTTTTCGGTTTTCGCCACAGTACACCGCGATCAGTAAACAGAAAATGAGAGCGCTCTAGGAATTGTTCATTGCTAAATAGTAACAGCTTACGAAGCATATTTTCAGTATTTGATGCGTTGTGATTCCAATGTTTATGACACACTCTGTAGCTTGGCTTCTAGCAAAGGCTATTTCTTGCTGAAACCATTGCAAAATTATGATATAAGGAAGAAACTTTTAACTGTATCATGTGCCTGTTGACATGACCTAAATGGTGGTTCGCCGTTGAGAATTTAGTTGCTTTTCAGAAATGATTTTTGGGCTTTCAGTTAACCAGAATCACATGAGACTATGAATAAGAGATTCCCTAGAGTAAAAGGGAATGAAAGTTAAGTTTGAATAGGCTTGAGAGGGCTGAGATAGAATTACCACCTTGCACCAAGGATATTTCAGAAAAGGATTAGCGCGTCGAGGTACTTCGTGTTCCCAAAGAGTTTGTCTTCAGCGAAGAAGCCCAAATTTGTTTTATGCATTTAATAACCAAATATAAAAGAAGGCTTTTACCTTACTACTGGAAATTTAGTACTTAAGCAAAGACTATTAAGCCTGCTCCAGCTTGTTTGACAAGTTGAGCTCGCTTGGTCAATGCAAAGAGGGAAGAAACTGAAAGGAATTCCAAAGGCACGAACGGAATGGAAGAGTGTCACTTGAAGTGCGCTGAAACGTTCCTTTTTGGGCTGAATGTTTGGCCCGCCTTGAATTTGAAGACAGGTGACACACGCGTATAGCACGGGATAGCACGGCTTTGTTTTCGTTGACTAGGAAAGGCATGTGAGAGTCCACATAACTGCATCTTAAAAGCCTCTCGTTTAATAATAGCAGCAGACTAATTGCGTGTACTTTATACTGGTATCGTTTTTCGACTGATTTTAAAATCTGAGATAGGTCAGAAATCTCCTTTATCCAGTATATGACCCCTATCAGTAATGATGAGCAAATGTGATCGTTTTTGTCTGATAAACTCCAATCTTTTGAATACAGATCCATTGATAGCCATCTGTTTACAATCTCATTCAGTAGGAATAACGCAAAGACATCTTGTTCAATAAACGGTGTATTTCCGTTAAGCCGGTGATGTACTTTTTACGAAGCCAATGTTACAAGAATAACACACTGTTCAACAAAATGTTGAACAGTGTATCATGTCACGTTGAATTTAGGCCATTCAACACGTTGACCTTTGTGGAACGGAATATATAGAACCTGCCTCTGCGTGCAAGACGTCGGCGGTGAACAACCAAAGAAAACATCAAGTAATTTATCAGGGCACCAACAAGTCTAACTGTCTTTGAACACTGATTTGTTGAGCAACAAATCAGTATTGAATGATGTTGCATTCTGTTTCATGCGCTTTAAATAGCAATCGAGACCCAACTCGTAAGCAGTGCGTCTGCAATCTCAGTACCCCTTATTACCCGGTCCAATAACTGACATAGTCGATCTTTCTTAGGAATTCAACTCTATATTAAAAGTAGGAGAACACCTCGCGGGCTGTCACCGAATACAACGTACATTTACTTTTTCTGTAAAACAGCTTCCAATTTCACCTTTGCTAGTCTGTTTGGATAAGGGGGTTAGTTTCTAAAGAAAATGTGGTGCTGCGTCGTTGGGGCCGGAGTAGCAACGATCGAACAATGAAGGGCTAACCGGCGCTCGAAACGTCACCACTCGGAACTATTTTCGGTGGCCAAATAACCTCTAGTTATCAATTCTGTTGATATTAGATAAAAAACAAACATTCCTAAGGATATGGACGATCATGATCTTGTAACAAAATTAAACTAAGCATTCTATCACGGATGAGTCTCTAATGCCATCCCCACCATTTAGAATGTCTTGAAATGGGAGACCCACTGCAAATCCAATTCTTTCAGTCTGATGATCGACAATTTCTCGTCTTTTAATTTTGAAATGGGAGACCCTTCCAAGCTCTTCTCCTCGCTTAGCACACAAACACTGCTATATGTTTATAAAACCATTATCGAAAAATTGCTTGTAAAATTGTTTACTTTCTATTACCTTAAACGGTAATCAACATTTCAGCATGATGAACATAACAAACACCAGGGTTGAGGCCACCCTAGGGAGTCTTAAAATGGGAGACCCTTCCAGAGTCTTTTCTTTATGGTCGACAATTTCTCAGTGATTTCTCGTCTTTTAATTTTGAAATAGGAGACCCTTACAAGCTCTTTTCTTTTTATTATAGACAGTTTCTCGTCTTTTGAAATGAGAGACCCTTCTCCTCCGCCTCAGGGAAGAATTATCAGTGAGCATCTTAAAAATGTCCACAACGAAGACAACGTTGCAATTCGGAATATGTCCAGGAAGATGTACTGAAAATCAGACAAAGCATAAAACAGATAAAAAGCTTTACTCTTCACTGCGTGTGGTCAACTGTACACTGCACGCTGATAAGATAATCTCTAATTGATGATCTGCTTCATATATCAGTCTTTCACTGGAGAATTCGGCCGTATATAAATAGTTTAAGATTTCATTCTAGATAACCGGATTTAATTCCAAGTTCCTGTCGATATCGCGTGTTTAGTTCAAATTGCTAGTTCACGTCCGCTTGAATGCTTACAGTCAACTCTGTCAGCACACAGTCAAACGTTTCAAAAGCAAGATCTACAAAGGTAGGGTTTGTGGACGGCTGTTTGCTCGCTTAGCATCAGGGGTATTGAATGGTTCGTTTCGGTGGACCATCTTCTTTAACCGGCTTCTCCGAAATCCGGATTACGTTATGATAAAAAAACTAGGGTTTTCTTCAGTTACGGCTAAGCCTCACCTCAAACTAATTCCTTTCCATTTCGGAGCGGACAATATGTTTCCAAACAGTTCCTGCGACTTGAATTTTCAGAAATCCGAACCGAACGGGCTTTGTTTACTAACCGGAAAATATGCTATCAGAACACTCTGGGAACACAGCGGACATTTAAAAGTATTTTGTTCACATTGTATCCTTGGGTGCCCCTGATAGCACGTGCCTGTTCATGTGTTGATGTTTGTGAGGAGGCCTAACTAGTATGATTTTCGCCTCCTAGATACTATGAATTGATGCGCAATCCAACTCGAGTCCTCACTTTGTGCGCGTTTCAGCGTACTATAGACAACCTCCTATAGATAATGAATGAGTGGATACTGTACGGGAACTCTGATTAATATCTTACACCAACACCATAAAGGTAGTGCCATCCGAAGTCTGTTTTTTTTTTTTTTTGGTGCTATTCTTGACAAGTTGCGTTGGTTATTTCATCCAGTACTGACGCTTTCGGTGAAGGTACCGAAGTCGATAACTTCATCTGACTAAATAATTTCAACCTCGGTAAACGCTTAGCCGTAAGCGTAAGTTCCCGCGTAAGACACGAAAAAAAAAATAGTTTTTTTCCGGCAAAACAAAACTGTTTATTTAGTTATCCGTAAGCCATAACCCGTTTATCGATTACGAGAAAGTCTTTGGGTGGTGCGCAGTTGTTGTACTTTAAATGTGACCGCAATTAACAAGTCTTTGTCATGATCATCACCGGAAATTGGATCATAAACATCTACCAACACCATGTCACGGAAAGTCTCCTTGTTTACCTGCAGTTCGTTTAAATTTGGTTGATTGGGTGTTCATAATGCCAAAGCACTAAAAATGATGAAACAGGTTTTTCTGAGCGCAATGCAAGCTCAAGAACGCCATCAATCTTGCAATGGGTTAAGGTGGAAATTTTTCGTCAGACTTTGCCAACTTTCCAACCGCAAATCTCGGAAACGTCACTCAGCGTCGACGGGTCATAAACACTCTCTTGGCAAAACTCACAGGAAACACTGACGATTGAGTGGGTTTCCGATCAGTCTATGTCTGCGAACTGGATCCTCATATCTAAGAATGGTGACTCCTCTTGTTACCGGCACATTCCCCGGCGATTTTGCCCATCTCGGGATGTGCCTTATTAAAACAAATGTATTTTTGCGCTGTTTGTGGCTATGTGGGAAAAGTATATCTTAAAAGAGGTGCTGGAATCCAAAAAGGAAATTGGCGATGACCATGCATTTTCAGAGTCGATGTTTCAATTTGGGACAAAAATACCTCTGTATTAGGAGGCATTCTATGCCGGCTACGATCATTGGGATCGCTGTGATCGTTGAGCGCCGGGTTGAAGAAAAGTTAAGTGATCGTAGAGATCATATGAAGAACAGGAGGACGAAAAGAAAAAATTTCAGTGATTTCCCCCAAACAGCATTTCAATGTACTGACTGAGGAGTTTTAAAACAGCCGAAGGAAATTTGTGGTGTGTCTGGTAGTAACTATTTCGTCGCGATCGCTGTACACAGTCGCCCTGACTTACGCGAAATCTTTTTGTTATTTTCTATTAAAATTTGTCCTTTTTCGCGCACACTAATCCACGAGTTCGTGGATCCGAGTAAAACCATTTTGTTATTTATCTAAGATCGCTAAAATGATCGGCTAAATTAGGCTGTCGCTTGGTTGTCTCACAAATGGTAGGGACAACTTCAAGCAAAAGTGTGCGGTTTCAGTGACTTCCCTTGGTGACGTTTCTGTTTGTCGTCGGCCAAGTAAAATCTGACATGATAATCATATAAGAAATTGAGTATTTCCTTCCTTTTTGCTTGGTTGTGAAGCGCGCCCGAGCCATGCTGAAATGGTAAACCACAAATGGCTGCGATAAAGCTTCCGGTATTGACATGCCGTTTCTGTTTATCGCCGACCAAGCTAGTAAAATCTGACATTATAATCAGTATAAGAAATTGAGTATTTCCTTCGTTTTTGCTTGGTTGTGAAGCGCACCCGAGCCATGCTGAAATGGGAAACCACAAATTGCTGCGAAATTTCCTAAGCTTCCGGTATTGCGGACACCTTCGGGACCGCGATAGCTACACTTTAGTTCGGTCAAACGTCTGTTATTTATTTTTGCCGGGGATTTAGTTGCTGTTCGTATTGTCGGCCGGAGTATAGCGAGGTGACCGCAAGGCGATCGAGGGTTGACTAGTTAGTTCGCCTCATCAGTAATAAGATTTCGTGAAGCTGCGTGAATTGAAGCGATTTCGGGAGAATTATTGTTGTGACACGGAAAAATATTTATATCGCCCATATTTGATCATACATTTCAATTTTCTACTAAGAACTTCCAATGGATGGACACCAACCGGTAAGAAAACTAGAGCCGTATTCACTGAACTAATTCGTTATGTCGGTTGTACAGTTATTATTAAGAACGGCATTAGGAACGGTCGCTTAATCATCGAATACGTCCAAAAAAGAAAAGTGTTCTTACAACTTACACTGGGATCGGAAAGCTCCGAGAAAGTACCCGTTCCTTTGTAGTGTGTTTTTCCACGTCAGTAAACAGATACGATCATCAGTTCTGAGTATCATATAGTCTCTGGCGTTTAACCACAACAACTTGTGGTGACTGCACAGCATAGCATACTTTCTTAATGGCGATCAGCCTTCTTAACTGAGTGAAATTTTGAAGGTATAATGAAATAACTAGAAATACGTGACTCGCAAAACCTCGCGAAGCTAGGGGTAGGTGTACAGTCGATTTGTAATGAAGATAGGGGCAAAGGCAGCTAGAAAATACCAATGGTCTCGTTTTTTATTATAGTGATGTAGAGGATAGTGCCCCTCACGGAGTGTTACCTTTGAACAGCCCCACCCTGGTCAAATTGGTTTGACCACACCCACTCTGTGTGATGTCATTCTCACAGACTATGGGAGTGATATACACACTGTAGTTGACAGCACGTTAGGGATGCAGCGTTAGAAATGTGAAGGAAAGGGGGGGGGGGGTGTCCCAAATCAGGAAAAAAATCGTGCAAAACCAACATTTAGGCAAAAGGAATCCTGCATTGGAAAGGAAGTAGATGAAATAAAAAGAGTAAAAGGTAAGAAAAGCCATGGCTTTTACGCCTAAAAGGTTTCTATTTACGCTGAATTTTTACGTTAGCTTAAATATGGCTAGGCCTAGGCCGGTTACGTTGGGAAAGAGTTAAAAGACATGAAAGACACGCAAGGGTTTCGTCAACGTGCGCGAAGCCACGAAGCCGGAAACTGTAGCGGTCTTGTTGAGAGACGTTACTTCTATCGCACACAAATTTATTGATATAACTACTGTCGGATAACTGTCATTTTGTGTACTTGATTACGGCAACTTTGATCAGAAATAACCTAAAACCTTCTTTATTCAAGCGACTTGTAGACATTTATTCGGAGCGGAAATATTTTGCGGTGTTGCGCTGTAACCGGCGCTGTAAGGCCAAATTCCGGGATAGGTACGCAGCGCAGGTCTACGCATAGAGCCGTCTGTTAATAATCTCATTTGGTATGTATATGAACAATCCCTAAGTGATGATTTTTTTATTTATTTTATTCCTGTGCCTCTTTTCTTTAGCGGACGATCAAAGTCAAAGGCGATAACTGGTGTCTCCTTTCAAAGCTTTTCAAAATTAAAAACTAAAGGAATAAGGCTTAGGATGGTTGAATGCCATGAGTACAACGCAGGGCAACACCTTGGGTTTAACGTACCTGTATCATTTCTGTTTCTACAAAAAAGTCTCCAAACTTGCCAGTCGGCATAAATACGTAGGGGCATGAACTGTTGAAGAAATCAGACTAAATTACTCATCCCCAACAGAGGGTCATGCCTTACTACTGATCTGTGGGAGAAAAAAAGACGTCGCTGCACTGACCCAAATTAAGACGGAATTTAATACTTGTGAAATACTTGCGCTTGTACTAAATTGCGCAAGAAGCAGAATGAAATAAACACTTCGTCTGATTCGTACAAACGGAAATTTTTGCCGACTTTGTCGGCATATTACCAGGCATTGTTGATAGTATATTTTCTTTACCTGAGTGAAATTTAATACTCTTCAGATACTTGCGCTTGTACGAAATTGCGCAACAAGCAGATTGAAATAAACACTCGCTACAAGGCCAGACAAATACCAAATCACTTTTTGGAAGTTTTTAACCCTTTAAGCCCCGAGGGAAATGCCAAATTTGTCTAAATCGGTAACCATGAACCAGGAGACCACATGTGATATACCATTTGAAAGGTGTTTTCTGGGGTATGCTATAAATCACACCGAAAGAAATGGAGGAGGTCATAGAATGAATTGACAAGTGCCCAAAATGAAAAAATAAAAACGTTTAAAAATGTTTTTGCTCCTTGTACAGACTGGGTATGTCCCTAAACTATAGCTTAATTTGCAGCTCCCAGTGCATTGGCTGTTGTCAGATATTAACTTGGCCTAAAAAGTACAAAGATAAAAAGTTCCAAAAGTTGCAGGGGAGGTGAATCAAGTCTTGTATAGGAGGGGGGTATGATATTATGCCTTCCATTTGCAGATCTTTCCAAGAGCTTTTAGTTATGCAAATTTCACGCAAATTGACTAAATATTGAGCATGTAATTGCATCTTGAGCCAGGCACCACGTGCGTAATGCGGACTGACGAAAAATAGCAACTAGAAGAACTTGTTCGTGTCAGTATTTTGTGCGCTACGGAGGGGGAATAAAGGCTTTTGAAAAGCCGATTTGCTTGACCTATTGGTTATCTTTTTTGATAAACACAAAAGCCCCAAAACGTAAACATGTGTTCCAAAAAAAATTATTTATGTGAGGTTAAGGTATTACTGGAGGCTAAATCGGATCTCTCGGATCATGACCTTTATTAAAGCATATCGGAGATTAAACATGGGACCTGTACGCCAAATTTCAGAGATCAGGACTGAAGCGTTAGCGAGTAATAAGCGGGAGAAGTTTCGATTCTACGGGGTCTTTCGCGGGGAAAACACGGCCGGACTGCCTGTTGTGAAAACTTCGTGAACAATTCCCCAAAGAGTATGATGTTGAGAGACCTAGTCCTATCCCGGCTCAACTGTAATCCTGAACCACGAGCTTCGTTACCCTTTTCGGACTTCTTCTTCATCGTGTGTAATCGCTTTTTCGGCGACATCACTTCGACTTCTCCCTTTTTTAACGTATACTTGCCCCGAAAGCACATACAGTTCCAGTACCTAGCACAAGAACACGGTAAAGAGTCTCAGATCTATTTGACGTCTCTCGAACCCCAAATCGTCGTTTGCAGCAAATCAGCCTTAATGGCGGCCGACCCAAACACAGAACTGACAGAGCCCAAAGCTAGAGGACATAGAGTGTCCTTTGACAGTATCAAGATTAAATCAGTGACTGCTCAAAGTCTCGTTTGAAAGATTGATTTCCATTGCATGGGAAAAAACAACGGATTGCTCATTCGGAGAAACTACCTTCACCAACATTTCAGTAGAATTACATCATGGTTAATTTGAGCTTTTGTTGTGGCAGTGAACTAGTAAAAGAGGAAGTGAGCTCATCATGTTTGAGACAAAGAAAGAAATTCGATCGCGATGACGTTGGATAGTCGACTGAATTAACACCGCAAGGAACTTTCAAAATCGAACTCCCTAAAGTGGAAGGTTCCAAGCAAGCTGCTACCAGTGACAAGGTAATTGACGTCTTGTTTGTATCTTTTACCCTCAGAAGCAACTCGCCCAATTAGAAGGTTAAGAAAATCAATGCCCGGCCTTTGAATTCTTCTCCTGAAACCTCATCACCGGCAAGCAGCTTAATACAATTTCTCTCCCGCCATTTAGGAAACAGACTGACTGTCTTCCAGACCATTCCATAACACCTCTCGAGGCTGGCTTCTCTCGAATCCAATCTCCTTTCGATCACTCCAAAATCAACTAAATAACCCCAAGAAATCTCCATTGGGGGATATTCAAGACTAATATAATTGTACTCCGGCTGACGAGCCCGTCGAACCACCTTCAGGAAAGGATAGTGCTTTCTTCCATACCCCGGCATCTTTACTGGTACAGAGTGATCCCTCTATCAGAAGCAGAAACTGATAAAAGACTCAAACGTCCCTCCTATTAGTCCCCTCATTTCAAATTTTATTTAAAAGTCGGTATAAATTTTGTTCATAAGGCTTTTCAGATGTGTAGTGTCTTGTGGTCTCCTCATAGAGAGCATATACCTATGCACTTGTTATGACCCTTACCCCGGCCTAAATAGCGACTGGTACATGGTAGGAATCAGCCGGAAGACTGACTCAGCATGAAAGCCTAGCGCTTTGTTTTCTTCAGACTGGAGCTGTTCAAAAAAAAAAAAACTGGACGGCCGTTTCCCTACATAAAATACTACTTCCATGTAAAACAAATTTGGATTCTTTTAAATTCTGCTCAGCGTGACAAAATGTAAACATGGAATACTTTGTGAGTACTGAATTGATTTTAGCTTTATTATTATCCAGTGGGGCAGGTGACGAAAAAAAAAAAGATTTTATCCTTCGGAAATGTGTTACATCATTTCCGTTTCAAATCTTGCCCCATCGCGAACTTCCGGCCCAGGTTTTTAATCTCCCCGGACAAAACAGATGTTTTAAAGTTTGTACAGAGTGACAGTATGTACAATATGAAACACTTTTCTCCAATTAAAGCAAGTCATTTTTAGCCTTATTCTTATTGCGTGCGAACGGATATTTGGAGATGTCTAACTTAACTTTCAGTAAATTCTGTTTTACGCCATTTCCGTTTCTAGTCTGCTTTGTGCCATGCGAACTATTCAGGATCATAGAACCCGACTTAGTATTTGTCGTCAATTTTTAAAAGCTTTCCGGCAAGAAAAAGGCATTTTGCTTTGGGTCATTTGCAGTTGTTGTACCCTTAAATGTGGCAATTAACAAGTTTTCTAATGATCATCACCGGAAATTGGATAACAAACGTCGCCCCATGTCACGATAGCTTCATCTAGCCTGTGAACAGGC
>NW_028145480.1:3225000-3405000 GCF_977016875.1 Pavona decussata | reverse complement strand
GTAAATTTGTATAACGCATAATTCCATGACGAGATGATGCGTTACCGTATGGGAACACTCTCCAGATCAATTTTTGTTTTCATGCCTAGCTTCTTTTCGCAACACCCCTATAGAAGTGCGGTGGTCTTCCATGTATTTCTGGTTTGCTTGGTTTGGGGTCGAGCAGAGCTAAATGCATCAATCACTTAGGAAAGTTAGGCGTTGTTTTAATAGGTTGGCTGGAAAGACACGACTGTTTTCGCCCGCGGGGTTTCTTTCCGGAAACTGTCGCGGTCAAGTAAGGAAGTATGTACCCATTTCTAAAGGAAAACTTTCTTGAAGCGTGGCATTCCATCCTAAATACAAACTCAATCAGTGAACATATATCGTTATCGTTCCCAAACATATATAAAGAACATGTCACAATTGTTACGCTATTCTTTTGTTATATACTCTCGTCAAGAATTTAGAAAAAAAAAAAAACGCGTCAGTCTTAGAACGTTCATTATCACTTTTACGACATATTGTTTTATTAATATTATTAATATTGTTTTATTAATATAACACCAGAACGCCATTAACCATTTAAGGCCCGTTTAAACGGTTTCGACATTTGCCCAACATTCTACGGATGTTGGTCAAATGATGGAGGAACGGAGTGTTGAAACGGTTTCAACGCCATTCAACATTTTCAAGAACAAAAAAATGTTGAACAGGGCCGTACCTAGGATTTTTTGTCTGTGGGGGCAAACTCCGCACACCCTTCACAGGGGTCTACTGTATGCAGACCGGGTTTCTAGTCGGACATTAATTTTGTTTTCACTCCTATACACAGAAAGTTGCCTGGCCTACGACGTTTAGAGAAAAAAAAAAAAAAAACACCGATGCTTTTTGTTTTAAATTGTCATGACTTTTTATGGAGTTAAGGTCTTGTTTAGCTTGAAGCAAATATTGTCTCTTATTTCAAAACACAGTCGATGCACTGCTGTAAACAAAGGGAGAAAATCACTGAGCTTCCACAATTCAAATGCACTATATCAGTGGAGCGAAGCATTTGCAAAACCACAGTCGTTTTTTAGATACAATTCAACCTTTTCAGTCGATTACTGTGACACGTTGCATAGCTCTATAACACGCTACAACGATATACTAGAGAATCCAAAAACCAAATAGCCGTGCCAAGAAACACAACTCCTTGTGACAAAACTAATAGCCGGGCCTGGCATTGCAACAATTACAGAATGAAGCTCATTGCATGATATAAGCAATGATTAATTTCTGTCCTAACATTACACAAATCTCAACAAGAAAGGCAGTTAAACTATCAAGCACTTAAAAGAGCCAAGCCAAACCCTGCTGAAATGCCCTATGTGGCATAAATACACCGTCGTTGAACACACAGAATAAGAGATCATATTTAAAACGAAGAGAATTCAAAAGAAGAAACTCAAAAATCATTAGGCGCAAATGACCTGTTGGATGGAGAACATATGATGGTTTAGCGCAGGCTTTTAAAACCAATTTATCTCTGAAAAAAAAAAAACATACTTGTATAAGCTAGATTTAAAAAGGCTAAAACACGCGCCAGAAAGTGGCGTAGGCTTGTCAGTCTTTATTTACACACCAAATTCTGAACCACAGGCAGCCCAAACTGACAAAATCATTATTTTCATAAGAAAACCGGTACAGGCTTTTGCCTCAAAAGATTTTCCAAAATAATTATTTGGAATTCACATTGAACGAATATTTTTTCAGTCAATTAGTCGATTTTCTTGTGATCAGTGTGATGTTAGAAACAAATTGAGTTTTCCTGGCGGGGGCAGCTGCCCCCTCTGCCCCCGCGCTATGTACGGCCCTGTTGAATCGATGTTGAATGAAAGTTTAAACCAATTTAAATTTGATTCAACAAGCTTTCAACATTCTTTTGCACTTTCAACAATCTTAGCTGAAGAAGGTTGAGGCAGCAACCGAAACGTCCTGATATAATTTTTAAAGTTAGTGTCAACTTTTAACGCTTTTGATTTTTATAGCTGTTAATTGTGCTCTTCATTGTAATCCTAAATCTTTTTCTAAGACTGAATTTTCTCTAAAACTGATCGATAAGATTTGCACATCAGTACTCCGCTAACGGATCATAATCTCATCCGGTACAAAATCCAAGGGTGCGTACGATTGACAGGAAATCCCTCATAAGAGGTTTTTGGTGTTATTGAAGTACAAAAGCGGTGCCTACTAATACCGAGATATTTTTGTGCGGTTTATGACTATGTGGGAGAGCAAATGTTACCAAGGGCTATTGAAATACAAAAAGAAAATTGGGGGTAGGGGTACTTTTTTTAAGACGATCAACGAAAACACACGAGGACTCACTTAAAAAAAAAAAAAAAACACAGAGGAATGTGCTGACGTTGCGCCCTAAGCAAACTTTCGGGGTTGCCGCTATAGCAACACGTCCGAGGTGAATACTGCCTAATATCATGATCAACAATAGGGATTGGTCATTATACGATTAAATAAAGAAAAACAAATGCGCAACTACGAAAACCATGAACACTCAAATCATTTCGGGAATGCTAACTGTTACGCTACGGTCGGGATCAAATCATAAGAAAAAAAAAACACATAAAAATAATAGTCATTACAGTCTGCGGTTTATTCACCTCATATCCGGATTGGTTTACTTTCCCACCACATTAAACATTTCAGAAATATCTATGTGGTATCTATAAGAAGGCCAGGACAGTCTACAAAACAGGGAAAACACACGAACTGTTTTCAGCGAGCGAAAAACATACACCTGAACAACATACATCCATTCTTTCATACAAACAACTTCCTACCTTGCTAGCTGTCATGGATGTTGATGGAAGCGAACCGCTAAGAAAAGTAATCAGAATCCCTAACCTTTTTTATTATTCTATGTCCGTTTACTTATGTGGGGAAAGAAAGACCGACTATACACGCGTGGTAGTTAGCCGAAAATAGTCTTGCTTCCTCTTAGGATTCAAAGCATTTGTCCTGCATAATATGTATCTTAAAGTACAGTATTTTGTTTCTGCACAGGACAGCGACTCAACAGACTCCTCTATGGACCAAGAAGACCTCATCCAAATGCATGGGTAAAAACCCTTCTTTAATTACCTTCAAGCCACGAACGTTCTCATGATTAGCTGATAAAACAATAGCGGAGCGATGAACAAACAAACTGAACAAATGTAACCTATGACCCAGCCTTGAAACAAGGTGATACACTGGTCCAACTAAGCTAAAGAATCTAAGGAGCTGCGTGCTATTATTTATCGTTTAATTGTGATAACTACCAATAGTTGAACTAATCTGACAACCGGCTGACTGATTGATTGAATTGATTGATTGATTGATTGATTGATTGATTGAGCACTTGTAGAGAATTGTGAAGCCGGAACTATAAGCCAACCGGTAGTTTCAAGGTAAGGCTCTTGTGTAAATTATCAGATTAAGTAAAACTCTTTCTCTCAATGGAAGAAAAACCACACTAACACTATTTATATTCAAGGTAACGCGTGGTCACAGAAATAGGGAAGTGGTTAGCCTCTGTGAATTTCGATAAGGTTTCATTCGATTAAATTGCTTGATCCTGAATTACCGGCCAACCCTTTTTAGGTTGCGTTCGATTGACCTTATTCCGGAACTGAACTGAACTGAACTTTGTAAGAAATTTGGGAGGCCAGTTCTGCAAACTGTCGCTGACACATGAGAATTTAAGAGCCATTTCGTACTCCAGTAACTCCTAAAACCTTTTGTGGGGGATTTCTTGTCATCGTTGTGTGTATTCCTATTCAAGAATAGACCAGAAAAGGCTGAATAGGGTCAATCGAACGCACCCTAAAATTATATCGCTTGCTATAAAGCGTACTGAAGGCAAAACTGGCTATTGTTCTTGACAGTTGTAGTCAGTCACTATTAATTTACTTTAACTTATTCAATAGATTCCACGAAGATGACTTCGAACAAGAATTCGAAAAATTTCCCCAAGGAGTGTTTATATTCGAGGTAGTGCTACAAAAATCAAATAAATTAGTTTCTATTTGCTTAATTTTAGCTGCTGAAGTAATATTTTTAGGTAATTAATTAATCAATCCAGTATTAGGCTTATTTTGTTGATCTTTCCCGTAAGCGACCACTTTGTCCTGCCCCAAGGGTGGTCGCTTAGGAGAGAGTTGACTGTATTTAAAAGTTAGGGTCTCAGTATCCCAAATTGATCATAGAAACAAGGTGCGAAAGCTCTATGCAAGACAGTGCTACTTCTGCTCTTATTACCGTAAAATTTCACACACAACCGATCAAATGGAATTCTATTTACCACTCCTCCGCGTAAAAACATAAGGTCAGTTAGGCAATGGCCGTTTTCAAACTAGAGACGGATTATCCGTGAAAACGGGACAGTTAGAATTTTCGACGGATAATCCGTCTGATTATCCGTCTCCTGACACGGATTTTAAGAACGAACTATACTTCTGAGACGGATAATCAATCTTCTATGAAGCAGAGATGCCAACCTCTGAAGATCTGAAATCTGGAGATTTTTTTTTCTGAGCAACCCCCGCCCCCTTATTACCCTCCCCTCCCCCTAAGCAAAATTGATGCACCTACCCCCCCCCCTCCCACCTTGTTGGCACAAACTAGAGCTTTTTTTGTCCTGCTCTTTAATTGGTTGAACGTTTATCCAATCAGAAAGTCGTTTATATTGCAATGATGACAAAAAGCGTATTTTCTTTGGTTTCCGTCAAAGCTTGTGGCAGACTGGGTAAAACAGGTATGGGAATGAAGCCATGACACAATATTTCTTAAATTTATGGAACATTTGAGTTGAAATACTGGCCTATTATACAAATAAGACGCCAAGTCGCTTTTATCCGGGAGGTTTAGTCACCCGTACGGGAGACCGGGAGATTCGTTCCGTATCCGGGAGACTCCCGGATAATCCGGGAGAGTTGGCATGAGTGATGAAGTTCCGTTTTCACACTAGGACGGATAATTCGTCAAACGACTTATCCTTCCAGACGGATGATCCGTCTTTCGCGTGAAATGACGCAATGGCGGAAGTGAGCAGCATTTATTCCTTTGCATTTCTTTACAGAGCCGGGCGCAGCTCGTGTAACTTGTTGAGTCTTATCAGGAGCCCATGACTAGCCTAGTCATGGGCTCCTGCATGGTCTTATCACTAATTTCCCACCTATTGTGTCAGGATTTCCATTGATCGATCCAGAGGGAGGAAAAGTGGGTGGGCTGGGTTAATAACTCACGCCGAACACTGTAGTGACAAAATGTAAGGGTAACCTTATGATGAGTCTGCATCCCATAGAATGAGAGGTAAAAAGTTGGGTTTGGGGAAGACCGAAGGCGAAGGGGCTGGTTGTCTAGAGTAAATGAGATATCACGGGAGTTCCAAAGGCAAGATTTATTCTGGTGGGAATTACCGAATATCCTTAAAGCAATTATTAGCACACTACAGATACTAGATTACTTTACCGAACTAATTATGTTTCTGTAAATGGTTTGAACCCAGGAGTCATGTCATTAGTACGTAAATTATGATCATCCGGGTCAGTGTAGTCATGAGAAGGACTGTTTGATGTGGCCTTGACTGACTTTCTGACAACCTGAGCGGAGGTCATCTTCAGAGTCAAGTAAATTGTGGAGCGAAGTCGAAAAGTTATTGGCCGTTTGTCGGTTAAGCCGCGATGATATTGGCTGTGAAGCCTGTAAAAAGTGATTGGTGCGTTTCGATCCGCCTTTTGTGAGTCAAAAGTGTGTTGGTCTATTGTTTGTCTGTTTGTTGATGTTATACTGATAAGTCGTTTGTAAGGTGCAGATAGTTGTAGGCAACGGTTTCCGAAATGTCAGTCGGTCACCTCAAACAGTCCTTTTCAGGACTAAACTCACCCTGGATGATCATAATTTACGTACTTATAATTATGCTTCGTTTTTAATAGAGACCATGGCAAACAGAGCAAGGAAACCCGGTGTGCCTTTGTACTGAGGAAACCGTTGAGCCCCGCTTAGTGGTTTAGTAAGTAATTTAGACCTTAGTCTCACATTAAAGTAATACTTTTCCGACTCTATGCTCTAATTTATCCTTCAACTTAATTGCATTGCCGACATCTAATCGCCTTGACGCAATTTGCATATACAAATTACCATTTTGCAGTGGTTCGCAATCTTGTTGGTCAGTGGGGAACCTTGAACGTCATAATCAAGCAACAAATGATAAACAAGTAAGCCCTCCCATTTTAGTGACGCTTTCATTTTATTTCGAGTCTAGCTACTAAGGGCCTCTTCATACGAGCCCGGTAACCGGGCTGGCCCGGTAGGCGGGACGAATTTAGTCTTCTGTTCATACAGGAAATTTAATCCCGCTTACCGAGATGAAAAATGTCCAAAAGGCCCCCAAAATACCCGTGGAACCGCGTTCCGACTTGTCAGCGACCTTACAAGCCATGCACAGTTGAAAATGTCGGTATCCGGATTGGAGTGTTCATACGGGAAAAATTTCCAGCTCGGTTACCGAGGGCCAGCCAGCCTTCTCATATGAACACATCGAAATTTTGGTAAAGAAAAGAGAGGCGAGGCGAGATCTCGGAAACCGAGCCAGCCCGGTCGACCGGGCTCATATGAAGAGGTCCTAACAAAGTAGGATTACTTGAACTGAAGCCGACATGATTTTTCAAAGGATGACATCCTTTTCGATAAACGTCTTTTATAAACTAACCATTAGTAACTGCCCTTTTCTGATTGGTTGAGACCCTTCATTTATAATGCTATGAAAGGTAGGTTGGTTGCTTTCAGCTGAAAATAAGCTACAATTCCAGCTAAAACGCGGCTGTAAACGTGTTGAAAAGCTCTCAGTTTCTCGTTCTGTCTGATGTACTTTTTAAGTTTGTGATTTTATGTGTAGGATTGGAAGACGTAAATATTCAACCTGAAATGTGTATGGGGCGTAGTAAAAAAACTTGTAGCTTAATTGCGAAATATGAATTAAGTAACCGCATAAGAGGAGTGGGAAAACCAGCTACTCCTAATGCTACGAGCACAAAGCTCGGTCTACAGTCTTTTAAATATATAGCAGCCCGTTTGCGGAATAGTCGGTCCGACAAAGCGAGGACTGCAGCTACAGTACCGGCCTATTTTCAAGCACCAAATAAGACCAATCACTATTTTAGATTTTTTTTAAAACTACTTCTTAGATCTTTCTTTCATGTGATTTTTTTAGTTTGTTTTTCTTTTCTTTCATGTTCGAAGATTCCACCCCCACCCGGGAAGGGGGGGTACTCCCAAAAAAATTGGATAAGGGTGTACGGCCCGCTTTCCAAATCCGTTACCCTATTTATGACCTGACCAAAAATTTGATCAACCTCGTTCCCAGGGGGGCGGAAAGATGAGAGACCCTGGGAACGAAGTTGAAATTTGATACCATATTTATGACCTGATAGTGTCTGGTCAACTTCAGTTAAAAAACCCCTGGAGCCCAGCGCGTGACAAGGCGTTGCGGCACGTACACAGTTGCTGTAAACATCATGATGAAGAAGTAGCTTCTTTTTCTTCTAAAAAAAAAAAAACAATTCAAGACTAGAGTACAAAAATCGATACCCTATTTATTACCAAAATGGCGGCAAAATGGCTAAAATCGATACCCTATTTATGACCAAAGCGGATGAAAAACCATACCCTTTGGGGCCGCACAAACCTATATAGCCCATATAAGGAAGTACCCCCTCCCCCCGGGATACCACCATCCTGTGTGCTATTCTGCAATTCAAACAGATAAAGAGTTTGTATTGATGCACATGTATGTATGTGCTCATTACTTATTCTCTGCTTTCTTCATCACAGCAAGAAAACAACACTGGCCAACATGGCGCAGTTCGAGGAGAAATCCTGCTTATCATCATTTTGTGTCTTCTGATCTTGCTGTCTAACTTCCCATGTTACTGCTAGCTGGGATAATTGGAAAGAAAAAAACCAAGGCAATACATGAAAATGTTTAAAGACGAATTTCGTGGGGATAAGAAACGTTCAGAAGTAATATAGTAGATTATAAATATATCGCCAAAGGTTTATATAGTAGTGAAAACGGACGCTCTAGAAGGTTAAATATTGTCAGTGTGAAAAAAAGAGACCTTCGGAAGTAAGATTCACTCCATGATGTAGAAGTTTGTACACAAGTCAAGCCTGAGTGTAAAGTTTTCTTAAAAGAAAGGCTTATCTCGTTATTTAAGTTCATACAGTAAAAAATTAGTAGATAAATAATTTACGTTTGAATAAAAATTCATTTTGATTTATGTTTCTGTTCAATGTGAGAAGCGAAAACTAGAACAATAGAACTAAAAATGCCCATTCTTAATGGCTAACGATCCAATACTCGTTATGACAGATTGTCACTGGCTGTTCTTTCTGACATTTCACAATAAACGTTATACTGTTACTTTCTTCAGCGCTAGGAAGGATTTTAAGACTTTTGTGTCGAGAAATCTAAGATGACAGCTGCCATCATGATTACCCTAAACAAACACCCTGGGAATGAGGTTGGGGAGAGCTTTCATTCTACAACCGATAAATCTCTTAAGGGCAAGTCCTGGGTTCGGGCACTAAACCAAGCTTTACACAGGAAGGCTCCGCCCCAAGGTCCAAACTCTAACCCTCTTTGACAAAAAATGGTAACCCTTCCGTATTCCTTCCACAGAAAAATGGCACCCCTTTCACTGAATATCATTTCGTTGGGTCTGTTCCAGATATTTTCAAATGCTAGTTTCCCGGCCACCCTTTTCTATACTCTAATTCGTGAAATCCCCTACCCTGAAAAATGTACCCCTTTTGGTGGAAGCCTCCCCCTATCGCCGCAGAATCGAAGACTGCGTGACAATAGACCATCAGGGCGGAGGGCACGGGGCCCCGCCGACCTTTTCATAACGTTTTAGTATCAAGCTTCATTTCCCTGTACTGTAACTGTACTGTCAAATGTTTTTTATTAAGTCGTCAAATGTCACTGGTTCAATTATTCCTGCGTGGTGGTGTTTTTATCTTCTGCGAGTAAGTCGTTAAGTTTCAATTTCACGTTTGCAGGGCATACTGGAAACAGAAAATGTAGACATTTGAGCACTGTGTCTTTTTTAGTTCTTCTTATGCAAGCGCACGCGTAACAAAGCAAAGATTTCACAACGTTCGTCTCACGTTGGTGAAAAGAACTGAATCTCACAGCAGGACCAGACACAGTATCCTTTTTTGTGTAAACACAGCAAACACACCAGGTGAGCTTTTTCAGACTTAAGGGACCCGTCAAAATGTATCGGCTGGGGTGGGCCGGAGCATTTGGAAATGTGGTGGATAAAAAACACATGGCCCACCCCCTCCTTTAGGCACAAAACGGACTGACCCACTCCCAAATGAAGGTTGAAAAGTACCTGACACACCCCCTATTAAACATGAATTGTTTGGTTGCATAATCCAAGGAAACCACATTTTGTGTATGACGAAATCATAAACCTCCAGCCTCGCTTCACGAGGAATTAAATTTGGCGAATTACGCTTAACGGTTCATCGCTATCACTCACTCCAACTGTTTAAGCCAGTTTATTGAGGGGGGGGGGGGGGGGTACTGTCATTATCGAAGGTATCACTCCCAACTTCCTCCAGACCACAGTCTTCAGAGCAACTTGTGTCTTTGCCAGTGGATACACTGCGTATCGGCTGTTGACAACTGAATGTGAGTTGCCACTAAGTCAAGCTTGTTTTTCCTTCGTTGACTTTTTTTTCGGTTGTCAGATTCTGACGTTCGATATACTGTTTCAGGACAGAAACTCTTGCTTTCTCACCAAATCCTCATAGAGGAGTTTCCCCCACTCTCTATCCTCATAGGTCGAGTTACCCTCTCTTTTTTTTCTCTTTCTTTTTTTTTGTTTTATCATGTTAAGGTACGCAAGGTGACACATGTATGTCACTACCAGGTCTGGATCTACAGAATACTTCTCAGAGAAAGCTTGAATGCTGCTTTCTTTTCCTAGTGAAATCTTACTTGCAGGTTAACAGACGAATGTGTGCTATTCCTGTTATAAAATAGGATGACCCACCCTCCAAGGGTTGCTGAAAATTGAAGGATCCACCCCTTACCAAGGTTCAAAACCTGATGACCCACTCCCTCTCTGCTCCGGCCCACCCCACCCTATATTTTTTGAACAGCTCCTTAGTGCAATTATTGTAGGTTTTCGAGGGAATATTGCTGTTTAATTTTCGATCGAATTTTAACGCCATACAAACTCTTATAATACGCTTTGGTGACCTGTGATTGCACGTGCTTTATTTTAGTGGAAAACAGTATAATTTTGGCAGAGGAAATTACACTGAGGTCGTGACTGTGCCCCTATCAACAAATGAAACGTAACAGCTAAACAAAATTGAATGATGTTTAAAAATTCCCCTCAACCACTCCCCCGGGTTTTTGCTTGCTTATCCCTGACGTTGAGATTATTTTTGCGAAACAATTTTTGTCGTACCATTTATCTTGCTTTTCGTTGGTGCTTGACAGTCTGCAAATTTGGCTTTCCTTTCCTTTTGTGGTTCCACTGCGAAGCGGTAGGTAGAATGGGTCTAGTTAAGCGCCTGACGTCAGCAAAGGACGTTGGTGGGAAGCAAGTACCTGAATTTAGAGGAGAATAGGGCCATTTATACCGGAGAAAATAAGACGCGACTTGTATAAGACACAACTTGAATAAGACGCGAACTGATCGTATAAATAGTTCAAAATAAGCGTTCGTGTCTTATTTTAGACCAGAAGCGACTTAAATAAGACGCGTCTTATCTTAGAACAGGGTTTTCAGCTGTTCTTATTTTGTCCGCGTCACTAAATAAGACGTGAGCTATAAGGGCGCATGCGTAGCAACAACAACATATTTTTTGTCGAGACACCGCTCGCGCACTCGCTAACAAAACGGCTTCACAATGCTCAAAAAACACCGGCAAAGCCACCAACAAAACAGAGGAATACGTGGACTTCAGCTTTACAAAAGATGGCCGGGAAAGCCGAAAGTTTGCAATGAATCCAGCATCTTCCATCTGTAACTTGTCATGATCGCACCAATCCGTCGATCACTTTTTACCGACTCTTCTTGGATTTCTGTCGTATTCTTTGTATGCAACACGGCCGAGTTTATGGATTCTTTTTAACAACATGGTCTTCATAAGAAAAGACTTATCAAATTAAAAAGAAGACATCTCTGAAAAATTCTCTTCCTTCTTAAAACCACAGCACGCTTAATTGTTCCTTGCTACAGCGCGCCATTTTGGATTGTTGCTAATGGTAACACTGCATGTAAACGAGGCTGTACCAAAAAAAGGGACGCGAACCATTTCGAAATCTAACGTGACACACGAACGCATAAACGGTATAGTTCGCGTCTTTAGAAAAGACGCGTCTTATTTTCTCCCGTATAAATGGTCCTAATAATATGTTGATGCATTTGTACAAGGAAGATAATTAGCTAACAAAAGGAACATAATGATGTAAAAGGCTATGAGTTACACAGCAAACCGAGAAAAGGGCGCATTTTCTCTCATTTTAGCTCCTCTTGGTAAAAGTTGACCAGAAACGAAAAGAATCCAGTCATCTTCAGTCTTCAGAATCTTGGGCTACTTGGCAAACGCTAAGCGTCGTTAAGCCTATACTCCATGTTTGGTAATTCAAGAACGAAGGATTCACTGGGCTATGCATAATCCTGGCGGACCAGTCATGAAACTGCGTGGTAAAGGGATAAAGCTTCGAACCATCATGCAGTTAAACAACCAGATGAACAGCACCGCACAAACATCGCAAATGCCCACAGCTTCAACCCAAACACTAGTGATTCATCGAAAGGTGAGACGAAATTCATTTCGTAGGCGTACGCAACACAGGAAATTATGGTAGAAAACACGTGCGACGGGAAGAAAAACAAGTTCTGTACTATTTTAACCTAACGACTCGGCAAAGTAGTCTGTGAACACACATGTACAGTAATTCATTTTATAGTAATGATTCAGGTTTTCAGTTAGGCTGTTTGTCTGCGTTTGAGAAGTTTAAAGCGGTCAACTCCACTATCCAGGGCTAAAAACAATAAGATCGAGAATTCTCTTAGTCAAAACAACAAGTCTTACTCTCGTGTGCAACACAAAATTTGTCATGTTTTCCGTCCTTGAGAAGTCTCCCGATTTAAACACGAACAACTAAAGTTAAGAAAAACTGTAAACATCCAGCCTTACTAACTGCCACAATTTGTTATAGCCCAGTTCGCTTCGGTTGCCGTTTGTCCTGTTTCATGTGGATACGAGCGAGAGATCAGAGAGATCGCAAGAGAAATTCGAAAACTCGAGTACGAAGGAAAAAAAAGGTAGTATAAAATCCATAAGCTAACCAGTACAACTGTGGATTCTGCTAGTGATTTGTGATAATAAACGGATTGATCTCGCTTCGCGATGTAACAGAAAATTAGGATTAATACCGGGCCCGATAAACTTGTATATTCTTAACTGTGTTTTCGCCGATTACACAGTGATTACAGATATGGCACTTGGCCAATGTGTTCATAGAATTATAAGATTTTAAAATTTAGTCTCCAAAGCTAACAAAAATTGACTCCTGTTAAGAAACATTTATCATCAAACTGACTTACCGGGACTTTCGAGAAACGCCGGCCCCTCAGTGCTGTTATATCGTGTTGCTGTCCTTGGTTTAATATACTCGAACGAAACGCGACCGTTAAGTAATGGGGTAACGGCAGCTTTTGGTTCGATATAAACAGTTATCTGACTTTGACAGCGGCCCCAAAATGGCTCCTATACACAAGTAATAAATAATTTGGTAATTATCAAAACACGCAGTCGATCAATTCTCAGTGTGCGGTAAAATAACTCACCGGAATCAAACGGCTAACAAACAGTATATCCTATAACTAATAACAAATAACTTGAAACTAGTTTTCACAAGTGGCTACGATGGAAAAATGATTTAACTATTCGTCAAACTTACAATCCCCGGCTACGGGTGCGTGTGCCGTTTCTCAGAATCCTTAATGTTTATTCTTTTATGCATTCCATATCATCCAGCATGTCAGCTCGAGAACAGCGTCGAAGCGTGTCTTGAAACCATGCAAATGAAAATTAACGTCCGAAAACGTATCCAAATCAGACTTGGTCTCCGCGTTTGAATAGCCATATATCACTTCCATTTTGTGATTGTATGCTTTTAAGTTATGACAAGACGAAAATATGCGAACGAGAATCTTGGATCGGCCAGTCGGGCAAGCGACTTAAACGTGATATGACCAAAGCTCCGTTCCTAGGTCGGTGACGTGACACTTATAAGCTCTCGACCGTACAACTGAGCACGTGGTGGCGATCTCTAACAATATAGCGAGACGATTTTTATGACATAAGACATTTTTTTCGCAAAAGTAATGACAGCAGTATGTAGATTTTATTGGCCAGGGATAGTTTCGGGGATAAGTAGCACTTTCCGTGACTACAAGGAGGTTCCGTCAGACTTCGTTGAACAGTAATTAAAAAAAAAAAAAAAGACTCAGTCAGATGAATCTCACGTGATTCGCGAAAGCGCGCGCTATACCTATACCTCCCCCTGCGCTGCTGTGTGACCCGGACAACGTTATTTAAGTAGGCCCAGCTACCAGGTAACATTTCGATCCTCCCTAAATAAACGGAAATAACAAATTCGTCTTCCACACGAAAACTGCCGCTGGTATAAGCAAGAGGTAAATGTAAGCACATTTTAGTACAGTAATTTATTCTACCAGTGATATATTCAGTGCCTTTTTGCTGGCCATTATTTGATCGCAGTTAACACACATACGCGTTTCCTACTTTGTTAGAACTGTACACGCCTAGGATGCTCGGCTTTTTCACTTGCTAATGCTGGATCTGTTGCCGAGACTCATACTGGCATCTCTAGCTTGCTGGAGCTAATCTGTTAGTAGCTGATGCTTCCGCTCCCGCTGATGCTTGTTTGTAAATTACTTCAGTAGTTTATAGGGTACATTTGCTGTTATCTCCTGCAACGTGCGTGTACTGACCGCCCATTGCCGGATCAGCTCGCAAAAGAAACGCTAATAAGAAATGTATGGTGCGACGAAACTGTTGGCTTCCTGACGGAGTTGATCGCATTGGAAGATCACCAAACAGCATGACCATTTAATGTACAGGGTTGGCGAAGGGTCCTTGAAGTTGGCACTTGATCTGAATGGACCATTACATAAATCAAACATGCCAAAAAAGAGCAAGAAGAAATCGAATCACATTGTAAAATATAGGCACGTGCTAACCTAATGGGCTTGCAATTTTTAAAACAATAATGGTGACGCCATTGCATATCAGGTTCGACAACTAACAAGAATCTTATTTGCCATTTGGTATGCTTGCTTAAATTCACGCAATACGTTTCTCTATCTTATAGACCCCTGAAGATGGCTCAACAAAGCAACAGAAATGGCAACGTGAGTACAACTCGAGTTTTAGAGTTTGTAGAATGGTGTAAAAGACTGACAATGTTATCATCAGATTAAGATCTTTAATGGGGGTTTACATTCCCAGAGTCAATTCTCTTTCATGTGCATCTAAAGCGTAGAGTTTATCTTCCGATCTCTGCGTGAAATTCTCATATTTAAGTGAAAATTGCAGAACATTATTCTACTGCGGTGATATTTGCCTTTTGGTATTTTGCAAAATTCCGTTTCCGATTTACTTCGACCAGACCAAACCAAAAGCTGTAAACAAAAGGCACTAGGATCGTTCGGCATTCTCAAATGGTGAGACCAACAGTTCACCGAAAAGTACGGTGTCTCAAGCAAAAAAATTATTCTACAAAGAACTGTTGGCACTCTGGTGAATTTACCAGGCTAGATCAAACAGAAGGGTTGTCATTGGTAGAATTTGCAGGCTTGCAAACTTAGAACTTTGTTTTGCGAGTACAAGCATAGCTACCCGTGCTTCTTTTCTCAAAGCTGTTAGTGTTTATCATATACATAGATATGAACTCAGTTATTTTCTTAAGTGTAATTACTTTTTGCTTCGTTTCTTGTAGTGTGTTTAGGTATCTTCAATGCATTGTAGATTTGTTTTTCTCTTTCACCGTGCGCTTCGATTAGCTTTCGCTACTTGCGCTCCAGTGCAATTAGCATAAAAATTGGTGGCCATAATAGCAAAGATTGAATGATAATACGAGCAAGTGCACTTTCGAAAACCAACTGGCGGGCACTAAAATAAACTACCAAAATTTCTACTACAATGGCAGCAAATTTTGTTTTTAATAAGTATGTCGAATGTGAGGTACTCTACGACATTGCAACGATATCATTGTGCTCTAAGAAATACTGAGATTTGTGATTCTTGTGTATTTCAATCTCAGCTTACATAAAATAACCAGATAGATATTTAGAATGCTCGGTGCTACCCAGGGGCATAAAGAATTATCTCCGTAAAATGCCAACGCGTCATTTAACGAAAATGAGAGCATTCGAGTAACCTTTCACAAAATCCAAGAATGCGAACACAATTAGAAATTTTGCAATTGCAAACGAAGCCAAATTTCTCGAGCACTTCAGAGAACTTACAATGAATATTTTCGATTGAAACAAAATTGATTCAGGGAGAAATGAAAAAGTACGCACGTATTAGATCAAATTTCTCGAACAGGCAAGCTTTAATATGTCCACCATGAACGAGATACATCTGCACTTTTAGCACATAGATAAAATGCTAGAGTGTCGATATTCATAAATGAAACTTTTGAGAACTGTAATTTCTTAGTGGGTTAGGTCATCGCCCTGTACAAGACGTCGATGAATCTTAAAGCTAACTGTTCAAATGAAAGTTGTTGTACGATGCTTCTTTGTGGCAATATTTGTTAACATTAAAGGATCACAAGTAGACGATTCTGGTGCAAGATTTTCTTAGTGTGTGGATAAGATTCTATAATGCACGTCCAATCCATTGAAAGCTGTTACGTGGTACCCTACAGCTTTTCTGGTTATACTGTTGTGTAAAATGGTTCTGTTTATATTTTGGTTCTCTGTGTAAACTGGTTCTGACATTTCAATTTGTATGAGGAGACAAACGTGTCCTATACAAGATTCTATTGTAGTCAGGGCGGTTTGTTTTGCTGCAATATTTGCTTTAATCTCAGGATACAACCACAAGTTTGGTTATTCAAACACGTAAGCTCGCTACCTACACAAAAGTGGTTTTGACTATTTGATCGACCTATGAAAGAAATCCACTTAAAAGAATGTAAGAACGAAAACTTCTCAGGAATTCAGTTCAAAAGTTTCCATCGGAACCGCTTGTTTGCTTACACAAGGTGTTTTGATTCTAAATTGATTTCTGTGGATGAAGTTCCTAATGTGACCAACTATATTACCATAATGAAAGCTTTTGTCAGCTAAATTTTACTGTGATGATATTATATAGTTAAGCTGTACTGACAATATCATGGATCTTTCTCGCAATCAAGTCTGCAATCGAATTTTCAAGCGCGCCCAATTGAATCAAAACAAATAGCCAATACTTTTCCAGTATTACTGTTAATTGCTTTCTACAAACTAGTGATCTAACCTTTGAATGTATACAAACAATCATAAACTGTGACCGTTCAAATACTACCCTGTTATGCTGTCTCTTAATTTATAGCTGTGAACACTTAAAAGGAACTACAGGATGCTATTAACTTATAATACTGTTTGTTTATAATGATATAAAATTTTATCTAAATTTGTAGATTAGGATAAGACTATTTATTGATGTAAAATTGTCTATTTTTTGTCTGTTTGTTGATGTTTTCAATAAGTCGCTTGTAAGGCGCAGATAGTTGTAGACAACGGTTGCCGAAATGTCGGTCAGTCACCTCAAAGAGTCCTTTTCAGGACTAAACTCACCCTAGCCTGCGTGCAGACGTCTCGTATTTCTTCCTACGTCGAAAAACGGACGTCTGCGCCATGGCGGTTTTAATCGTGTTCCGGTATCCTGTTGTTTCTCAAGGATCCGTGGACCGCGCTCTGATTGGATGCCAAACAAATGTACTTTGTTCGTGAAATGTTTGGTCTACTCTGATTGGTCATTCAATGAATAATTATGAATAATTATGCTCGCGTAATTTTTGTGCGTAAAACATGGCGGCCAAATGTGTTCGATGTGTGTGTGTGTTATATTTTTTGGGCGAAGCATAACGATCGAAATGTCGTTGAAGGACGTGGAGTATTTAAGGTTACCGACGAAATTGCATCGCTCGACTTTGCTGTGACCCATGCATCACCATATATATGCAGAACTTGTGTTGGAAAGCTGCGAAAGCAACGTGCTCTCACCAACAACTTGAGAAATGTCGAGGAGGAAATTTACAACGTGTACTGTGTTGAAGCTTCGAAGGTAGAGCTACTGGTCCAAACAAGGAAAAAGATTCTCGAAAACGACGACGAAAGTCCGCCTTCCAAACGATTTCTACTGGACAAAACCGTTTTTCGTTCCCCAGACAAACCTTCGCATAATTAACAGGACACCGGAACACGATTAAAACCGCCATGGCGAAGGCGTCCTGCACGCAGGCTAAACTCACCTTGGATGATCACAATTTACGTACTTATAATTATGTTCCGTTTTTCATAGAGACCATGGCAAACAGAAAGAGGAAACCCAGTGTGCCTCTGCACTGAGGAAACCGTTGAGCCCCGCTTAGTGGTTTGGTAAGTAATTTAGACCTTAGTCTCATATTAATGTACTACTTTTCCGACTCTATGCTCTAATTTATCCTTCAACTCAATTGCATTGCCGACATCTGATCGCCTTGACGCAATTAGCATATACAAATTACTATTTTGCAGTGGATCGCAATCTTTTTGGTCAGAACGTCATAATCAAGCAGCAAATGATAAACAGGTAAGCTCTCCCATTTTAGTGACGCTTTCATTTTATTTCGAGTCTAGCTACTAAGGGCCACTTCATACGAGCCCGGTAACCGGGCTGGCCCGGTAGGCGGGACGAATTTTGTCCTCTGTTCATACAGGAAATTTAATCCCGGTTACCGAGATAAAAAATGTCCAAAAGGCCCCAAAATAACCGTGGAGCCGCGTTCCGACTTGTCAGCGACCTTACAAGCCATGCGCAGTTGAAAATGTCGATATCCGGGTTGGAGTGTTCATATGGGAAAAATTTCCAGCTCGGTTACCGAGATCTCGGTAACCGGGCCAGCCCGCCTTCTCATATGAACACATCGAAATTTTGGTAAAGAAAAGAGTGGCGAGGCAAGATCTAGGAAACCGAGCCAGCCCGGTCGACCGGGTTCATATGAAGAGGTCCTAACAAACTAGGATTACTTTAACTGAAGCCGACATCATTTTTCAAAGGATGACATCCTTTTCGATAAACGTCTTTTATAAACTAACCATTAGTAAATGTTGGTAGGTTGGTTGCTTTCAGTTGGAAAATAAGCTACAATTCCAGCTAAAGCGCGGCTGCAAACGTGTTGAAAAGCACATTATCTCGTTCTGTCTGATGTACTCTTTAGTTTGTGATTTTATGTGTAGGGTTGGAAGACAGCTACAGCTACAGCTACAGCTACAGTACCGGCCTGTTTTCACGTACCATATAAGACCAATAACTATTTTACATTTTTTTAAAACTAATTCTGAGATCTTTCTTTCATGTGAATTTTTTAGTTTGTTTTTCTTTTCTTTCATGTTCGAAGATACCACCCTCTCCCGGATACCACCATCCTGTGTGCTATTCTGCAATTCAAATAGAAATAGAGTTTGTATGCCCATGTATGTATGTGCTCATTACTTGTTCTCTGCTTCCTTCATCACAGCTAGAAAACAACACTGGCCAACATGGTGCAGTTCTTGGAGAAATCCTGCTTATCATCATTTTGTGTCTTCTGATCTTGCTGTCTAACTTCCCATGTTACTGCTAGCTGGGATAACTGGAAAGAAAAAAAACAAGGCAATACATGAAAATGTTTAAAGACGAATTTCGTGGGGATAAGAAACGTTCAGAAGTAATATAGTAGATTATAAATATGTCGCAAAAGGTTCATATAGTAGTGAAAACGGACGCCCTAGAAGGTTAAATATTGTCAGTGTGAAAAAAAAAAAGAGACCTTCGGAAGTAATATTCACTCCATGATGTAGAAGTTCGTACACAAGTCAAGCCTGAGTGTAAAGTTTTCGTAAAAGGAAGGCTTATTTTGTTATTTAGGTTCATACAGTAAAAAATTAGTAGATAAAAGTAAAAATTCATTCTGATTTATGTTTTTGTTCAATGTCAGAAGCGAAAGCTAGAACAATAGAGCTAAAAATGCCCATTCTTAATGGCTAAAGATCCAATACTCGTTATGACTGATTGTCACTGACTGTGCTTTCTGACATTTCACAACGGTTACTCTCTTCAGCGCTAGGAAGGAGTTTGAGAGTTCACGCTTTTGTGTCGAGAAATCTAAGATGACAGCTGCCATCATGATTACCCTAAACAAAGACCCTCGGAATGAGGTTAGGGAGAGCTTTCATTCTACAACTAATAAATCTCTTAACGGCAAGTCCTGGGTTCGGGCACTCAACACTCTTTGACAAAAATGGTAACCCTCCTTCCTTAGAAAAATGGCACCCCTTTCACTGAATATCATTTCGTTGGGTCTGTTCCAGATATTTTAAAATGCTAGTTTCCCGGCCACCCTTTTCTATACTCCGATTCGTGAAATCCCCTACCCTGAAAAATGTACCCCTTTTGGCGGAAGCCTTCCCCTATTGCGGCAGAATCGAAGACTGCGTGACAATAGACCATCAAGACGGCGAGAAGGCGGATGGCACGTGGGCCCGCCGACCTTTTCATACAGTTTTAGTATCAAGCTTTATTTCCCTGTAAAAATAAGTCGTGAAATGTGTTTTTTTTTTTTAAGTCGTCAGATGTCACTAGTTCAATTATTCCTGCGTGGCGGTGTTTTTATCTTGTGCGAGTAAATCGTTCAGTTTCAAGTTCACGTTTGCAGAGCATGCTGGACACAGAAAATGTAGACATTGCTGTGTCTTTTGCAGTTCTTCTTATGCAAGCGCACACGTGACGAAGCGTAGATTTCACAACGTTCGTCTCTGGAAAAGCATGTTGGTGAACCGAAAGAACTAAATCTCACAGCAGGACCACACGAGGTATCCTTTTTTGTGTAAACACAGCAAAACACACCAGGCGAGCTTTTTCAGACTTAAGGGACCGGTCAAAATGTATCGGGTGGGGTGGGCCGGAGCATTTGGAAATGTGGTGGATAAAAACACATGGCCCACCCCTTCCTTTTGGCACAAAACGGACTGACCCACTCCCAAATGAAGGTTTAAAATTACCTGACCCACCCCCATTAGTTTGGAATGTCAAGATAGAATTGCGCATATGCCACCCACTGACATTACAATCCTAGCAGTATGCAGGATGTTTGTCCCATGAACCTAGTTTAATGGTCTTAGCTCCCACGAGTCTCCTGTAGCTCAGTGGTAGAGCATCCGAACTAGTAATCGGAAGGTCTTAGGTTCGACTCCTGATAGGAACAATCGGAATTTCTTTTTCCGAGTTTGCCTGTGTCTTTACTGAATAATACATCATTCTCAAAATTGAGTGATGTTTAAGTGCAACTGAAATTCCCTTCAAACACTCCCCCGGTTTTTTGCTTGCTTATCCTGATGTTAAGATTATTTTTGCGAAACAATTTTTGTCGTACCAAAAGCTTGCTTTTCGGCGGTGCTTGACAGTCTGCAAATTTGGCTTTTCTTTCCTTTTATGGTTCCACTGCGAAGCGGTAGGGAGAATGGGTCTAGTTAAGCGCCTGACGTCAGCAAAGGATGTTGGTGGGAAGCAAGTATTTGAATTTAGAGGAGAATAGAGCCTTTTACACGGGAGAAAATAAAACGCGACTTGAATAAGACGCAAACCGCCCGTATACTTATACCCGACTTAAATAAGACGCATCTTATCTTAGAACTGGGTTTTCAGCTGTTCTTATTTTGTCCTAGCCTCCCACGCAGACGTTCTTAGGGGTTCGTCACGCGTTCCTGCCCCACGTTCGTGGGGTAGGAACGCGTGACGAACCCCTAAGAACGTCTGCGTGGAAGGCTAATTTTGTCCGCGTCACTAAATAAGACGTGAGCTATACCCGGCGTATCCGATCGATGGAATTGATAATCGATGACAGACAATATCAATCGATATCAATTAATCGATTGATATTGATAATTGATGACCAATCGATGGCAAAGATTTGTGTGGTTATCGATTGGTATCGATTATCAATACCAATCGATAGATAAATTGGTATCGATTGGTTGCAGATTGACGAAGCCGGATTCGACGCATAAAAAACACAACTTTGTACGCAACAAGATGCCTGCTATACTGGCATTACGCGTGATGCTGGGGCTGATTCATTTATTCCAACTGTATGCTTCGCCGATTGATAAAACTATCCTGGCTAATGGAATAGTTTGAGTCACGACGATCGCGTTACGCTGTTTACCTTGTGTTACGCTACTCAGGGTTTCAAGGGAAATTGCGGGAATTCCATTACGATAACGTAAGCTTCTCAATGACCTCTTTTCAGTCTCGCGTCGTGGTCTAAGACTGTCAAACAAAGCACGATTCCTTCGCCATGAACTAACCAATTTCCACCGTTTTAAATGTCGAGTGCTTCTTAGAAGTTATTCTTTCGATTCACCGCTTCAAAATGGTGAAATTTCCGTTTAAAAGCGGCACACTTGAGTCCAGAACATGTTATAAACAATATGGCGCCAAATTTAATGCAGTTTTAATTAAGAAATCAAATGATGCGTTGACGTCACACAGGTAAGGGTGAGTGGGTCCCCTCCCTCGCGATATAAGCGACAAGAATGGATTTTGATTGGCCTGCTGTTGTTGAAGACAATCAGAACAATACATCCCGAGTAGGAGAGGGGAGAGTTTAATGAATAAATCAATGTACCGATTTGTAGCTACGAGGAAGAAAAAAAACAAGATGCCTGCTATACTGGCATTACGCGAGATGCCGTGGCTGATTCATTTATTCCAACAGTATGCTTCGCAGATTTATAAAACCATCCTTGCTAATGGAATAGTTTGAGTCACGACGATCGCGTTACTTTGTTTTTTCCTTGTGTTACGCTACTCAGGGTTTCAAGGGAAATTGCGGGAATTCCATTGCGATAACGTAAGCTTCTCAATGACCTCTTTTTACGCGGGATGCCCTGAAGGGGCATACCGTGTCTAAAAACGGGTCGATTTCTTTTTTTTTTTTACGCGGGATGCCCTGAGGGGGCATACCGTGTCTAAAAACGGGTCGATTTCTTTTTTTTTTCTTCCTCGTAGCTACAAATCGGTACATTAATTTATTCATTAAACTCACCCCTCTCCTACTCGGGGTGTATTGTTCTGATTGTCTTCAACAGAAGCAGGCCAATCAAAATCCATTCTTGTCGCTTTTATCGCGAGGGAGGGGACCCACTCACCCCTACCTGTGTGACGTCAACGCATCATTTGATATATTTATTAAAAACAGATTAAATTTGGCCCCATATTGTTAACATGTTCTGGACTCAAGTGTGCCGTTTTCAAACGGAAATTTCACCATTTTGAAGCGGCAAATCGAAAGAATAACTTCTAAGAAGCACCCAACATTTAAAACGGTGGAAATTGGTAAATTTCCTGGCGAAGGAATCGTGCTTTGTTTGACAGTCTTAGACCACGACGCGAGACTGAAAAGAGGTCATTGAGAAGCTTACGTTATCGCAATGGAATTCCCGCAATTTCCCTTGAAACCCTGAGTAGCGTAACGCAAGGGAAACAACGTAACGCGATCGTCGTGACTCAAACTATTCCATTAGCAAAGATAGTTTTATCAATTGGCGAAGCATACAGTCGGAATAAATGAATCAGCCCCAGCATCACGCGTAATGCCAGTATAGCAGGCATCTTGTTTTTTTTTTCTTCCTCGTAGCTACAAATCGGTACATTAATTTATTCATTAAACTCACCCCTCTCCAACTCGGGGTGTATTGTTCTGATTGTCTTTAACAGAAGCAGGCCAATCAAAATCCATTCTTGTCGCTTACATCGCGAGGGAGGGGACCCACTCACCCCTACCTGTGTGACGTCAACGCATCATTTGATTTCTTCATTAAAACTGCATTAAATTGTGGCGCCATATTGTTTATAACATGTTCTGGACTCAAGTGTGCCGTTTTCAAACGGAAATTTCACCATTTTGAAGCGGTAAATCGAAAGAATAACTTCTAAGAAGCACTCTACATCTAAAACGGTGGAAATTGGAGAGTTCCTTGCGAAGGAATCGTGCTTTCTTTGACAGTCTTAGTCCACGATTGCAGACAGAGAAGAGGTCATTGAGAAGCTTACGTTATCGCAATGGAATTCCCGCAATTTCCCTTGAAACCCTGAGTAACGTCACACAAGGGAAACAACGTAACGCGATCGTCGTGACTCAAACTATTCCATTAGCAAGGATAGTTTTATCAATCGGCGAAGCATACAGTTGGAATAAATGAATCAGTCCGGGCATCACGCGTAATGCCAGTATAGCAGGCATCTTGTCTGTCTGCAATTGCGGTCTAAGACTGTCAAAGAAAGCACGATTCCTTCGCCAGGAACTCTCCAATTTCCACCGTTTTATATGTCGAGAGTTTCTTAGAAGTTATTCTTTTGATTTACCACTTCAAAATGGTGAAATTTCCGTTTGAAAACGGCACACTTGAGTCCAGAACATGTTATCGCGCCACAAATTTAATCCGTTTTTGATAAATATATCAAATGATGCGTTGACGTCACACAGGTAGGGCTGAGTGGGTCCCCTCCCTAGCAATATAAGCGACAAGAATGGATTTTGATTGGCCCGCTTTTGTTGAAGACAATCAGAACAATACATCCCGAGAAGGAGAGGGGAGAGTTTAATGAATAAACTAATATACAGATTTGTGGCTACGAGGAAAAAGAAATCGTCCCGTTTTTAGACACGGTATGCCCCCTCAGGGCATCCCGCGTAAAAAGAAATCGACCCGTTTTTAGACACGGTATGCCCCCTCAGGGCATCCCGCGTAATAATTATAAACACATTTTAACGTCAATGCCCGTCCACAGGATTCCTCTTTTTTGACAAATTAAAAGCTTGTTCCATGGGCCAATCCGGCTATAGACTTCAAAAAACGGAAAGTGGTTGCATCGTGCCTTCACAGAAAAATTCTGGTAACAGAAGTTGTACTTTTGCAAACAATGAAATTGCCAACAACAGCAGCATGAGTTGTTGCAAAATAATGAATAAAGCAGCAATACCTAGACTTATAATAAAGAACACAAAGACTGATCACATACATACAAACTAAAAAATCTATGAAGGCGCCAATTGTGTCTAAAAGAAATAAAATATGCAGGAAAAGATTTAAAAGACGTTCCTTTTTTCATCCTAGTAGTAAGCGATGAGCCATTTTAGTTTTGGTGTTTGGTATATTCTGGGTCGGAATTTGTTTTACCAATTTCGTCCCCAGGGCTTCCTAAAAATGGCGGATGATCGGACAAGTAGCGTGCGTGACGTCTGTTCAAGGTTGCTGAGCCAATCGATAGCAATCTATGAACGGTTTTTGTGTGGTTATCGATTGGTCATCGATTGGCCGATACCAATCGATACCAATTAACTAATTTTATCGATTGATATCGATTGATCGGGGCTATAAGGGCGCATGCGTAGCAACAGCAACATATTTTTTGTCCAGACACCGCTCGCGCACTCGCTAACAAAACAGCTTCGCAATGCTCAAAAAACACCGGTAAAGCCACCGACAAAACAGAGGAATACGTGGACTTCAGCTTTACAAAAGATGGCCGGGAAAGCCGAAAGTTTGCAATGAATTCAGCATCTTCCATCTGTAACTTGTCATGCTCGCACCAATCCGTCGATCACTTTTTAACGAGTCTTCTTGTATTTCTGTCGTAGTTCTTTGTATGCAACACGGCCGAGTTTGATTCTCTTTAACAACATGGCATCGTCTTCATAAGAAAAGAAGACTACTCAAATTAAAAAAAAGAAACCTCTGAAAAAAGGCTTTAAGTTTCGTTTCCGTCGTCGTCGTCTCTGCTTAAGGTCCCTAATATTATGTAAACACACTTGAGCGTTTTTTACGACACTGCCATTTCTAGTATCACCCCTCCCCCTCACAGATGGAATACTGTCCACTTCAACGAGCTGAGTAGCCTCCCGCGCAGACTCGTGGGGAGGAGGTGATACGAGTCCCCTAAAAACGACTGCATGGGAGGCTATGAGCTATTAAAGCAGAAGCCATCTTCAGAATTGACTTGAATCTAAACATCTAAAATTAGAACAGGATTAATACATTACAATCGAAAATGACACTTACGTCAGGCTTGACCTACCGTAGTGCGGCAGTTTTGTTATTCGCAGCATTATATTCTTTGTTCAAGGCATAAATCACATTCTAATACTTCATAATTTGCATGCTGACGATAAAACACCATCTATATATTTTGCAAACTCTCATTTCTACTGCCGCCAAGCAACAAGGGGTGATTTGTTTGGAGGCATAAACGAAGAGTGGTTTAACACGTATCACAAAGCGCCAAAATTGCTGACGTTTTGAACTAAATAAGACAAAAATGTTTAGAATAACAGCGCTTAAGACACCCACGTAAATCACCCATCTGTAACAACTGAAATATTTAAAAATCGCATTCTAGACTCTAAAAACGTACGAAACCCCGTACTTAAGTTATTAAAATCCCCTATTGCTTTAGCAATAGCAATTGAATTTAAGCCTCATTGAAAATATGTTAGGACTATATGGATAGACAACAAACCCCAAACCAAACACTTGAACTGCTATTTGGTTTCTAAGCAAGGATACTTTGGCTTTACCTGGCAGTGAGAACCTATAAAGCTCACAGCTGACGTAAAACAAAGGAAACAAAAACGACAAAACAATACAGGGAAGAAAAACAATAACCTACAACACAAAGAAAAACCTGTCACGTTCTTACACCGCGCGAGGTAAACCCAATATTTTTCAAGGACTGCATGCTGAGCCAGTAGCCAACTGTTCTAGACAAGTTTCATCTTACTTCTACTCTGACTCGTCTCTAAACAGACTGCAATGTAGATTGCCTGTGTAAATTTTTAAGTCTGGTTCACTCAAGAATGGCGGATCACGAGTACAGAGGACAAAAAAAGTAAGTGAATTTTCCAAAACCGTTCGGGTTCAAAAAGCGCGACAGATAACAGGAGATATAAATAACGCTTTCAGTAGGAGTCTTAAGTTGATGCCACGACGCTTTCGCTCTTGAAAGAACTAATGTGTCCTTCCCGGAAATGGTTCACAATGTAAACCGTCCTTCCAATGAACAGTGTATGCCCTTACATCAGATCAACCATTTAGCTAAAACTTTTTAAACACAATCTAGCTTTTACTTTGAAGACCCGTACGTTATACAAATAACATCAACTTTACAAATTTTCCTCAGTTACCAGAGTTATTGTTGAACTCAATTTCGTTAGTACGGCGGGATATGTCCAGAAATGCACGCAATAAGGAAAATGGCAAATTTTACGAAATTTCACCATTAGCTAGAAGGGTACCAGTGAAGCAGCAAATTCGACGAATACAACGAATTTAGCGAAAATGGCGAATCTGACGATATTTTGCAAATGGGGGCGATTTGAACGAATGAGCTGCAGAGAAGGGTACCAGCGAAGCGGCGGAGGATAGAATTTGGCGAAAATGATAATATTTTGCTAAAGGCCAAAATTCGAGTGAAAAAGCTCCATAGAAGAGTACCAGAAAAGTAGCGAATTCGACGAATACGGCGAAATTTGGCGGAGATGGCAAATTTGACGATAATTCGCCAAAGGCGGAGATTCGAGCCAATGATACCAGCAAAGTGGAGAATTCGACTAATTTACCGAAGCTAACAAATTTGGCGATATTTAGCCAAAGGCGAAGATTCTAACCAACCTCGTTCCCAGGGTCTCTCGCTCCCTCGGACGTGAAGAGGAGAGACCCTGGAAACGAGGTTGGATTTGAGGGAATGTGTTCACGAGAAGGGTACCTGCGAAGTGGCGCATTTGACGAATAGGGAGGATTTGGCTATTTTGGTCATAAATGACGAGATTCGAGCGTAATAGACCTTGTAAGTAAAAAATTTAAGTACTAATTGGCATACTTAGGTACTACAAGGTAACTTGTTGACTCACATACATGCATTCTTCCTTCCTTTCTTTTTTTTTTTTGGGGGGGGGGGGGAGGGGCAGTTTGGTCAGTGTGACCTAAAACTGTCATATCAATCCATCAACTGACATGGCAAACTTCTGTGTTGGGCTGATTTGCAATAAATTGGCTGTTTGACTAATTTACACAAAGTTTATCCAGCAAAGCAGACTGAATTTGACGAAAAGTCGCCATATTCGTCAACATGGCTGCCTTTTATGTGTTTCGCTAATTTGCATAAGTTTCGCAATTTGATGAAATTTTGCGAAATTTGTCACACTCGCTAAAACTGTCAATCGTCGTTATGGCTGGCTTCTATGCGTTGCACAATTTGCATAAACTTGTCAATTTGACGTAATATATCAAACACGAGAAGGTGTGTTTCACCAGATATCCAAACACTGAGAAGTAGGTTGAAAAAACAAGGCGCAGCCGAGTTTTTTTTAAACGACTTCGAGGTGTTTGGATATCTGATGAAACACACTTTTGAGTGTTTGATATGGCTTCTCAAATGATCAATAATTCTTGGAGAAATTCAAGGCTAAAGTTGGCAAAATTTTATGGTAATTAGGATCACATATCCAAACCACGGTCACGGTAGTGATTTTCTTTGTTTTCTCTTGATGAATTATTAATGAGTTTAAGAATAACTTTTCCAAACCCATCAAAGTGGCCAATTTGCCAAAATTGTCAAATCCGTTAGCATGGCTGGCTTCTTGTTTGGCAATTTGACAAAATTTTGCCAAATCGTCAAATCCGTCAATATGGCTGGCTTCTAATGCATCAGTCAATTCCAAGCGCGATCATCCCCCCCCCGGGCAACCCCCGGGCATTTGACCCCTGTTCCGCTCCACATAGTGGGGCATTTGACGCGAATAGAAACCCGACCCATCGGGCATTTGACCCGTCGAAAAAATGTTGGTCAGCGGTCGCGTTTAAAAATGATTTGTACTCCATGTAAGCCATTTAATACTACCACAGAGACGCGTTCCAACAAATATATCTGAGATTGTTTTTGGCATTGCGGGGTTACATATTGCCCTTCGCTTCTCATTTTGAGTGGTACGTCCAAGTTCCCTCAAGCTTCGTTCTCGCTTTGGTCAGCGTTCGAAGCTCGACTTGTTGGCATGTCTAGGTTTCATAACATAGTGTTTTTTATTATTGTTCTTGTTATCACTGTTTTTTAACAAACCGTTCACAGTTCTACTTGTTATAGAAATATATAATCCTGAAGTGAATGTGCTTTACATTTTTTTTGTGATAAAGTTGCATGCTTTTAAATTTATTGGTAAACGTAAACGTAAATGCCCATTGTATTGCAACAAGAGATGATTATCATCCAGTTTATTTAATCAATGCGTAAACTATTTAACAAATCATGCAGTCAAATATTTTGGGAAAAATGGACACGTATTTGCAAACTTCATGTACATTTAATAAAAAAGAAAAGCGAGTATCGGTACATATATCGTTCAACTCTCTGTTTGTTGAGTTTCGTATGTGATGTTTACATTATCTTTAACAGTAATAAATTGCTTTAAATTTGTGAATGTATCAATTTCGTTGATTTTTATATAAATAGAGCTAGCGAAATTATACAAAAAAAACCAACACGATGACTTTTCAGCCCCAACCAGTGGGGCATTTGACCTAGAAATCGGCCCATATAGCGGGGAATTTGATCAGGCATTTTTAAAAAAGTCAAATGCCCGGGGGTTTGCCCGGGGGGGGCATGATCGCTTTTGGAATTGACCCAGACATAAGTGTTTAGCTAATTTGCATAAGTTTTAAAATTATACGAAAAATTTGCAAAACTTGTCAACTCTGTTGCAAGATTTCGTTAAAAATGTAATTTTTGACGTTCGAATGGCGTGAATGAATAGGCCATTTCCGAGTTGCTGTGAACCTCATTATGAAAGCAAGGTTAAGTGCAAAGTTTTTCGTATGAAAATAAGTTTTCATTCATCATGCAAACAAAACTAATTTTCATATGAAAAGCTTTTGCATTAAGCTTCGCTTTCATACTGAGGTTCACAGCAACTCGAAAATGGTCTATTAGTCAGAAATTAATATTCTAACGGCACGATTTTGAGGTTCGCGGGTGGTTGTGGGGTGTTCTTGAGGTATTTGGGGTTTTTGGCGGCAGATTTGGATCATTCTAGGTCGGTCGCTCGTCCTTTCCACTCGTTTTTCTTTTTCTTCTTTTTTTTTTTTGCATTTGGTCTTTTTCTCTTGTTCAGTTTTGTATATTGTATCGTGTTTAGGCTTATTTAGTTGTACCCTTTCCTCGGGGTCATGTAATCTCTCGTGTAAGTGTAGTCAGAATTTGGCGAATTCGCCATTGTGTGCATTTCTGGACAAGGATAAGTGATTACGACAGAGCAGAGTTCACAGTTCTAGGTTTTGATTCTGCGGATGAAATCTTAAATACCAAACCATTCAAAGTTATGCTTCTTGGAATTATTTTTCTGTGGTGCTGTCCTAAAGTGTGACCAATCAAATGAAAGCTACTGAGCAGTACGTTCCTGTGGTGCTGTTTTTCATGCTTTTTGTTTAACAAGGTTGTTATCGTAACCAAGTTTTGTTTTTTCACGATTTATTGAAGCCGTTGCTCACATTACTTAGGCCTGCACAATCAAGTGGTCTACAAAGGATATCCTCGAACTGACGGATTTCCCTCACACTCACCAGGGCGCTGATTTACAGTTTGCGCGAGAGCTAAGATGGGCTTCGAAAGAGAGGATATCACGCACGTGATCAACTTCAATTCGCGTGGTGTGTATAGTGTGACAATGCTACACACACTAACATCTAACTTAGAAGAGGGTAGATAACAACACGACTTTGTTAGAGGAGAACAACAAATGGCCATCAAAGGTTAGTAATAACTAAAGCCGTGTTGGTCAATTAAACTGAATTGCTTTACCAAACAAGGTATGTGGCGCGCTTTTCAATTAAGTGCCGGTGTTGTATCTTCTGAGTTTCGAATTCTAGACACCAGACAGGCGGAAAAAGTTGTTTATGATACTGGAACCTATCGAGAACCAAATCTCTGGTAGCACACTGAGAATTGCCTTGTGTCAGTTCTGCGAGCTATTCCAATGGAATGAAAGTTTCTAGTGTTATTCATTTTTGTCTTTGTTTCCACGTGTTCTATTGTGTGCGTTACGATATATTGTTTTGTTTTCTAGCGTTAAGTTTTGTGCTTGACAGATTATTGAGCTTCAGAAACTTTATCACGGTATTTAAAGGCATCATGGGTAATCGGTTACGACATGGTAAAAAATACAGATTTGTATGAAAATTGAAGCAAAAAATCGAAACACGAACCTTATCCATCCGAGAACTGACAAACGACTCCAAACAGGTAAAAAATAAACCTCGAGACCATAACTGTTTCTTTGATTTTTTTTTCAACTGAATTTTACCCATATATTCTCTGTACTTCGATCGCACGAAATCACAGGAATCATGTGAGAAAAGAAAAACCTTTGGGAAAAATCAGTGTACACAAAACATGGCTTTGGTTTCCAAATCAATTCTTTGTTTCTTTGCATTAATGTTCTAAGTCTTCTACAAACCTTTGTATAGTTCACCATAATGCATGATATTGCCCTGAGTAAACATGACGTGACGCTTTTAACCCGTGATTTCGTGACAAAAGTTCACAGAATCTCGTGCTTGTCGTGACAATCGCAAGATAAAAATTGTGTGAGCTTTCCCTAAGTGCCTACATTGAAACTACGGTTGAAAACAGCAGATAATTAAAAAAAATTGAGTTGGAGTGCCTTATTTTGTGGAAACAACTCTGAAGACGCCGGCAATGACTTCACATCGTCCATCGCTAACAAAACATACTCGATCAGTGAAAGAATGACTTACTCCTCACAGCGTGACCTAAGTGGAGTCCTTTCTCTTATACATGTAATTGTGCTATTTCAAAGAGCCCAAAGAAAGAAAGGCTTGTTTCTAATTGCAAACATCCCATTATGTCATCAAAACACCTACTGGAATGGGTTAAGCCCGTCAATATCAACAAATGCGACTAAATAGCCAAGAAATTTGCAACATTCAAACGGTAAATTGTCGCCAGTGATACAGCTTTTAAAAGTAAAGCAGCTAAACTACATATGTTGGCTAAATTTGCCTTATTTGATACATGGTACTCGAGTCAATCGAGACGAACGTGTTGGCCTTAATTAAGTGACATGTTCGTCTTTCTTTTTCGTGACCACTGTAGGTCGTCAAAGTTCATTGCTCATAAAGGCAAATTTACGTGACTTACAGAGTGTGCTTGAAAAGCTCTCGGTGGGGCTCGAATTTTGGTTATTAAAAGTTGAACGCTACCTGATTGCACCATCTAGACAGACGGAGTTGGTAAGATTAAGTACGATTTTGACCTTCGAGTTAACGTGTATTGAACTGACGATGAAAAACCAAAAGAACAAACTGTTTTTCACAGCATTCACACATACAAACTCGGCGGCTGTTATGAAAGGGCGAAGTTATATACCGTTGTTAAGTACACTACCTGAGATTTCCAACAGCAGCATATTCAGCGTTCCAAGAATATACGGTCGATGGATCCTTGTGGTTAGCTAACGGAAAGCTTGATCACACTTGCAAATGAGCAAACTGAGGACGAAATACAGGTGGCGAGGGAAGGTTCATTGTAGTTGGCGTTACGAATGCACAGCAGTATAGTCGGCATCAAATATGCCAAAAAATTAAAAAGAGCAAGAAACGGCTGCAAAAGAAAGTAATCTGATGATTTTTAGGCGTGTGTTCAACTGTTTGCTGGCGATTGGTTCGTACCTGCGCATTTTGCAAGATTAAATTTGAGAAAGTAACGCGGCAACTTCAACACAATCAACCTACGTATTTGCAGACACACCTTTGGCGACAATAAAACTTGTTTGCTACCGCCCACTTTGCATATACGCTGAGTTTACACTAATCTTCTCTAGATTACGGAGACACTTCAGTGACCGGCGATGGCTTATAGCGCACAACACCATGTTAACGTGAGTACGACATGAGTTTAGAACTTTGTTGAACGCTATAAACGTTTGCCCTAAAATTGAAACTTGCAATGTCTCTTGTTTAACATAATGTTCACTAACCGTAAAATCCCACCCGCATCATAGTCACAGCCCTGTATAGGCATCCTCTTTAAGAGCTACAAACAAAATACCAGCAACAACCAATACCTCCGTGTTAACATCGAATACGCCTTCTGTTTTACGGAACATAACATTTATATGGCGGCGCACATGTTTATGTTGACTGATCTAACTCGTCGATTCACCTTCTCAGATCCTGTGTGAAATTCTTTTAAACTGGTTTATACGGAAAGAACGGTCAGCTAAGTTGATGAAAGGCTCCTCTGGTTACATTTGTATTCCTCTTTTTCTTAAATGAGCTTTCTAATCGCTTTGGAGAGACCGAATCAAAGATAATTATATGAAACCGTGCACTCGTGCTTACTTGAATGGCTACCAACAGTTCATATCGAGTCAATACCCCCAGTAAGAACTTATCCTGTAGGAACGTGTTGCACATGAACAACCGACTAACCACGCACGATCAACCTGTTGTAGTTATAGGATTGCAACCTGTTTTTTTTTTTTTTTTCAAACGGAATTGAGGCTAATCGAGAGGTATCGAATGGTCTTTGGCCAGTGTGCTAACACAGCACATTTGTTTTGATTCTCGTGTGTTTCTCTCTTTTCTTCAACAAGATAGATGTTAAGGATGTTCAAAACCTTCTGGACGTAGATTTATTTCAGAACCTTTCAAGATTTAATTTACGACAATTCGAGTTTACTAGTAACATTTCAGGGGAGGCATGTGGACACTTTTTTGTAAGCACGAGCAAATTGGAACTCGAGCAAATTCGAAATTTTGAGAGTAATTCGAGCTGAAGCCAAATTTGACGAGCACTGTATTAATTCCCAAATAAAGAAATAAACGGGTACACAAATGTCAGTTAATATTTTAGATTCAGATAAACTGGAATTGATTGCCAAAAAAGTGCAAAAGCGTATTGAAAGCGGGACCAAATTTTCCCCAGCAGACAATCTTATGTCCATTTCTAGCACATAATGGAATGCTGAAGTATGTAATTTTTGAACGGTCATTTCTTAGCGAGGTGTCTTTATTGTCCTGTACAGGATATAGACGAATAGTGATATTGTTGTGCATTGCTTCTCTGTGGCAATGTTCGGTATGCTCAAAGGATCATAGACGATTCTGCTGTGATTTTGTCAATACATGTATGTGGATAAAATTGTATAAATTACGACCAATCGATTGAAAGCTGTTGCATGGTCCAATACCCTACAGCTTTTCTTGTCATTCTGTTGTGTAAACTGGTCTGACATTTCAACTTGTTTGAGGAGACAAACGTGTCATATACAAGAGTATATTATTGTGGCGGTTTGTTTTGCTTTAATACATATGTAATAGCTTTGATCTCAGGATACAACCCCAAGTTTTTGTTATTGAAGCCCGCTACCTACACAAAAGTGGTTTTGGCTTTTTGATCGACCTATGGAAGAAATCCACTCAAAAGAATGTAAGAACGAAAACTTTTCAGGAGTTCAGTTCAAAAGTTTCCGTTTTGATTCTAAATCAATTTCTGTACATGAAATTCCTAATGTCAACAACTATTACCATAATGAAAGCTTTTGTCAGCTAAATTTTACTGTGACGATCTTATTTAGTTAAGCTGTAGTGACAATATCATGAATGCTTCTCGCAATCAAGTCTGTGGATCGAATTTTTAAGGGTGAGCAATCGAATCAAAGCTACTGGGAAATACTTTTCCAGTATTGCTGTTAATTATTTTCTACAAACTCAGTGCAAACTGGTGACCTATCCTTTGAATCTCTACAAACAATCAAATACTATCCTGTTATGCTGTGTCTTAAATATAGCTGTAAACACTTATTAAAAGGTACTACAGATCGCTATTCACTTCTGATGCTGTTTGTTTACAAGGCTATTAAATTTTGTCTAAATTTGTAAATTAGGATAACTAAAGGCTATTTATAGATGTATACTCTTTATTTGCTCAATGTGGCTTTAGATTTTTGGTAGACCTAGCCACGGCTGAAATCTTGAAACGTAGCCATTCAAATAAACATATTAAACGGATAAAAATCTTAAAACATGACCATTCAGCATGCTTCAGTAGCCTGTTTATTATAAGCTGTACAAGTTGGCACTAGCCTTTTGCTTTGTGGACAACAATCCTTAAGTCCGATTATTCACTCATAAAATGCAAAACATTACTTCCTCTTAATGCTGTTTACCATTCTGCAAAGCGTGGGTCTAGCTTTTTTACAAGTCTGTAGATGAGGTTTTCAGCTGTGACCATAAAACATGCTGTACAAGGGGGCTCTTGAGTTTGTTTCATCTGTAAATAGCATTGTAAAGGAAGACCATTCAAGTTCCAGTGGTACTGTTTATTTAGGCTTGCAAGGTGGTCAAAACAAATGTTGCTAACATTCTTTAGGGCATGACCATTTCAATGAGAACCTTTCAGCAACAGAATTCCAGTAGTAGTGCGCTGATACATTGTACAAGATAATAATTATTTTTGTTTTACTGCTGAAAGCTATACTGAGCAGTGTTTCCCTAGAGGTGCTGTTCATTACATGTATGTTGCAGAAGGAGATGCTCAATGTTTTGCCTCTGGATAAAAATCGTTGAGGATAACGACTTAAACAAGAGCCTTTCAGCAGTCATATTCTAGTGCTGCTGTTTATTTGGGGTTAAAGCTTGTTCGATTACACTTTTTACTATGCTGATGAAAATCCTAATGGTAATTCTTACTTTTACGTCTGTATCATGAATGAAATCTGAAATTGCAGTAACCATTCAAACGAAATCCATTTAAGTAGTTACTTTCCTGTGGTGTTATTTAATAAGCTGTACAAGGAGTTTCTTAACTTTTATTCTCTGGATGAAATACTAAAGGGTGGCCGTTTAAAGTAAAACTCTCATAGCTGTAAAGTGTTCTTCAATAATAATGCTAACATAGGTGGTTCTGCGTCTATTGATGAACAGTACTTCCACGCGGTACTGTTAATTAACTATGCTGTAAAACGTCATTCTAACTTTGGAGTCTATGGATAAATTCTAAACTGTGGCTGTAAAAAGTGATGCCAATATTTGAGTCTATGGATAAAATTCCAAACTGTGGCCATTCATTGAACATTTCTGAGCAGTACCTTCCTGTGGAGTTGTTTATTATGCTGTAAAAAGTGATGCCAATATTTGAGTCTATGGATAAAATTCCAAACTGTGGCCATTCATTGAACATTTCTGAGCAGTACCTTACTGTGGAGTTGTTTATTATGCTGTAAAAAGTGATGCCAACATTTGAGTCTGGGGATAAAATTCTAAACTGTAGCCATTGAAAGGACCATTTCTGAACAGCACGTTCCTGTGGTGTTGTTTATTATGCTGTAAAAAGTGATGCCAATATTTGAGTCCATGGATCCATTCAAATGACCATTTCTGAGCAGCACGTTCCTGTGATGTTGTTTATTATGCTGTAAAAAGTGATGCCAATATTTGAGTCCATGGATAAAATTCCAAACTGTGGCCATTCAAGTGACCATTTCTGAGCAGCACGTTCCTGTGATGTTGTTTATTATGCCGTAAAAAGTGATGCCAATATTTGAGTCTATGGATAAAATTCCAAAGTGTGGCCATTCAAATGACCATTTCTGAGCACTACCTTCCTGTGGAGTTGTGTATTATGCTGTAAAAAGTGATGCCAATATTTGAGTCCATGGATAAAATTCCAAACTGTGGCCATTCAAATGACCATTTCTGAGCGGCACGTTCCTGTGATGTTGTTTATGATGCTGTAAAAAGTGATGCCAACACTTGGGTCTATGGATAAAATTCTAAACTGTGGCCATTCCAACAACCATTTCTGAGCAGCACGTTCCTGTGGAGGTATGCTGACAAATGTGGTTCTTATGTTTGAGTTTATCGATGCATGAAATCCTGAATTGTGTCCATTCAAATTAGAGCTACTAGGCAGGACTTTCCTGTAGTGCTGTTGTTTATTATGCTGTAAAAAGTGATGCCAATATTTGAGTCTGTGGATGAAGTTCTAAAATGTGACCATTCAAACGAAAGCTACTGAGCAGTACGTTTCTGTGGTACTGTCCATTATGCTGCACAAGGTGGTCCTAGCTTTTGAATCTGTGGATGAAATTCAAGTGTGGCCATTCAAATAAAAGCTACTGCATGAGCAGTATTTTCCTGTGGTGCTGTTTTTTTTTTTTTTTTATGTTGCACTAGGTGGCTCTAACTCTTGAGTCTGTGGATACAATTCTAAAGTGTGACTATTCGAATGAAAGCTACTGGGCAGTGCTTTCCTGTGACGCTGTTTATTATACTGTAGACAAAGTGATTCTATCTTTGGAGTCTGTGCAGCTACACAGAGAAGTTCCAATTCCTGTGATGCTGTCTATTATGTTGTACAAGGACATAATTTTCCAAATTGTAAGTTTGTGAACAAAGTCCTTAAGTGTTGCCGTTCGAATAAAAGACACTGACCAATCATCCTGTGGTTCGTTCTGTTTATTAATATGCTTTCCAAGGCGTTTCTAAGTGGGTTTGAGTCTAAAATGTGGCCATTTTCAAATGAAGCTATTGACCTCTAAATTGTGTGTGCTATACAAGGTGACTCTAACTTTTGGGTATACCAGTGAAATCCCAAAGTGTGGCCATTTAAATGAAAGCCACCGTCTGAGCAGAAGTTTACTGTGTGGTGCTAGTTAAAAAGCTGTACAAGGTCGCTTTAACTTTTGAGTGTGTGGATAAGATTTACCTAAAGTCTCGGTATTCAAATGAAAGCTACTGAGCAGTACTTTCATGTGGCACTGTTGACAAAATGTATGATGAAATACAAGGTGCCTCTAACTTTTAGTCTGGAAATGCATTCAAATGAAACTTAACAAGCAGTACTTTCCTGTCGTTCTGTATTATTATGCAAAGTGATTCAAACTTTTGAGTCTGTGTAAAACTGAATCCTGCAGTAGAACCATTTAAATGAAAGTTATTGCAAACAAGAATTCCTGTGGTACTATTTCTTATGCTGACATAGGTGGTTCTAATGTTTGAGTGTGTGGATACATGAAATCCTAAAGTGTGACCATTCAAATGAATTAAGCTTCAGAGCAGAACTTTCCTGTGGTACCACTGTATTTTTAATTTGCTGACATAGGTGGTTCTAATGTTTGAGTCTGTAGATGAAATCCTAAAGGGTGATCGTTCAAATGAAAGCCACTGAGCAGTTATTTTCTGTGGTGCTGTTTTTTTATGCTGTACAAGGTAGTTCTAACTTTTGTGTCTGTGAATGAAATCCTAAAGTATGACCATTGACATGAAAGCTACTGAGCAGCACTTTCCTGTGGTACTCAGTCTATTACAGCTGTATGCTGCACAAGGTGGTTCTACGCTTTTGAGTCTGTGGATGAAATTCTAAAGTGTGACCATTAAAATGAAAGCCAAAGAGCATCATAAGTACTTTCCTAGGGTACTGTTTATTAAGCTCTACAAAGGGGGTTCTAGCTTTCAAGTCTGTGGATGAAAGTAAAGTGTGACCATTCAAATGAAGGCCACTGAGCAGTACCTTTCTGAGGTACTGAATTACTACATTTTTTTTCAACACACGTCTCACAATCAATATCTATTATTATCATGATCCAAACAGCCCTGTGCACGCTTTCTTTGCAAAGCTAAAAATGAATTAAAAATTCCCTGTATATGAGGGCCATATGCATTAATGTGAGTGAGGCAGGAAAAAGCTGTATTCCCCTGCTGGAAGACAATAGATAGCCCAGGGCAATAAAATTTGAAACAATTTTGCCATGTACATTAGGGATCTAAATTGTGCATCAAAATAAATTTTACTTTTGAAATTCTTAGTTTCAGTGTTGTTACAATCACGTCTTCTGAATCAACTATCAACTGTTTTAGATCGGTCATATGATAAAAAAAACAAAAAAACTTACTGGCAGAGTTAAGTCAGGCGAGAGAATGAGCATTTCTTCCCAGTTAAACAGCTTTGCATTGTGTTTGAATAGAAGACTAACTGTCTTTTAGATAGTTTGGAAAGATTTTCTTAAAAAGGATTGTTTTTCATTTCAAACCATTTTGGAGAATTTACACTCGATCTGCTTATCATGAGATATGCATAATCATTGTTTCATGTACAAACCAAATTTTCCCTTTGAAAGACTACCCAAATCATGTTATTTACTAAAACTTTAAATTTGTTCTGTAATTGTAAGTTGATCCTTCCCAGGCTTTTCTCGTTCCCCCTTGAAGAGAAGCCCCTGGAAAGCAGTTCCAGGGGCCTGCAGTCAATATAAATGACTTGAACTTGTGAAATGTGTCAAAATGGAGGTCATGGTTACTCAATTATAATTTCTTTCCACAGCAATTACGCCATTTATCTTGGAAGGGAAAACCTATTTGTCACCCTATAGGCACTACAAGGGCACAGGTAGGGCTCAGTGATATGAAGCCCTTCAATTAAACTGACTTTAATGCAAAATTACATGGCAAAACAAAACTCATGCTTCCTTGTTACTATTTTCTTTACACAGAATAGTTTACCAGTAGTGCATGTAAGGGTAACCGAAAACGGATACCCCAACCGACAATGTACTGAGGTAAATTTGCAACCTCTGCAAGTTGTGTGGTAAGTCAGACTGTTACGTGTATTATTTGCCACCATGACTTTAACATAAATAAACTTCCTCAGTCTAAAAACAGTTGTATTTTACTGTTCAGGTTAAAATCTGTTCTGCTTAAGATCTTTTTGAGTTTTATAAGCCATCTATCTAAAAATGTCTTGGACATATTAAACTGCCAAGATTACATTTCTTAATACACTGACGTAAATGAAAGGAAGTATAGTCATTATAAGTATTTAATGCACATTTGCAGTAATGCAACATGAATCAGTCCCTCAATCCTCCTAAAACATGTTTGACTGAGATTTCTTTTAGTGACTTACAGTGTACCCTATAAGCAATGCAGTGCTTAATTAACTGCAACAATAACCCGTACGAAAATGGAAGCCCTGCAAAACGACTGAGAGTTGGCTTACCTTTGACTGGAAGCCTTTTTGCAGACAATTAGTAGTCAAATGGCAGGCATCCTACAGAATTTATCAAAAACTGTAGGCTGCACTTTGACTGCACCGATCCGTGATCTACAGCAGCCAAGTTGCAGTCATTTAGCAGCGAAAGGTATGCTGTCGAATGACTGCAGCTTGGCTTTTTCTGCGTATATTTGATACGAGCTAGTACGTCGTAGCTGCCCGCTCGCTTGCCCAAATTTATATAAAAAAAGATCGAATTGCCATTCGGACTGCAGAAAGTCTGCTGTTGAACATAAGTTCAAAACCGTACGACTCTTACATGTAACGTTCGCACATTACCGGTATAAAGCGGGCGCAAGAGATGCCTGCATGTATTCGCAGCGCTGATTTGCATATACCCGCACGCGAGCTCCTTACCTTATTTATTTTCGTCTGTTTCGATCATTATTACTAGATTTGGACCTTCAGAACTGAGCTAAATGAGAAGTAAAACTGTGTGTATCCAGACTGCAGTACACGTCTGTACTCTCGGAACATTACATAGCTGTGCACTCATACAACTACGACAGCAAACACCATATAAAACCACGCTTTGATACGTTAAATTGCGTGCTTAAGATAAGGCTTTGCAACCCGAAAATGCATTGGTCAATTTGAAAAGCCAATCAAGTAGCATGTTCTAAATTACCTTTGCAAGCTTGCGTTACGCAAGTCTTCTCCCCGAATTGCGCGAATATATTTCTTTCTTGATTGCATTGTTCTTTTGACATTCTCTTTACATCAAAATAATGAAATAGCACGGGCCACATGCATGCAATGTAACAGTACTTTTTTGTCTCATCGCACAGGACTCTGTGACAGGTCAAAAAGGTCACCTAGCTGACTTATACTCATCATTGTTTGGTTGACGGGTTCCATCACGCTATGTAACAACAGGATAGATCTCACCGACTTCAAGCACGCAAACATGAATAAACAATGAAACTAAACCAAACCAAACACGAACACGCATTTCTGAGTATTTTTAAGTTCGTTCGGGCACAAACAATTTTAAAATGACACCGTATCGTCATTTCAATCAATTTATATTCTTGGGTTAACTAAGCTTTTTCTTTTATAGTTTACATTTTTGGCGGCTATCACGGGAGAACAGTAATTTATTTACACCCCCCAATACAAAATAAATAACTCAGCCTGTAATAAAGAAAAGTAAGTTTAATCACGCTACTTACATGTATTCAAACAAGTGCTCTTGATTCATTAATCCTTCTCACATCGATTAGGAAAAGGAATTACAAATGAGCGGTCTGGAAAGTCCGTGACATCGATGTATACACATTTTTCTAAGATACGAGATACAGGTATAACTTGAAGTTTGTCTTCATTTGGTTTTTCTGTTACTTGAATGTGCGATGCCCGTGCACCAGTGATGCAGTCTTGGATGAGAGTGTCTGCTTTCTTTTGCAATGGCGTGACAAGCGCTAAATTTTGAACTGTTGGAGTGCAAACCTCTGGGGTTTGGACTTGAAAGAAGAAAATTACTTGCGCATATGAAATTTCATTTTTGTCTGAAACATACTTGATAGTGTAACTATTGCGGCATTTCACCCTTTTATAGTCTTTTGAGTGATAAACATCGCTGCCTCGTCTCATTCGCAAGAAAACTCTTATTCCAGTCGTCACTTCTGGGACATGCCCAAAGTAGTCTGCTAACGCGCAATACGTTGCTTCATCTACCTTTTTTGGTTATACTCCCCCCATCGCGAAAATACCTTGTTCTATCTCTGTTTCACTTGTACATGCATGCGGGGAAGTGACCTTTTTGTAGAACTCTTCCTGTCGAGAACTTTTAGGTAATTGATTTTCTAACTGGGGTAAGTGTTGCATAATTAGAATTGCTGAGGCAATTTGAAAGGGGACGTTTTGGGTTCCATGAAAAAGTTTCAACATTTCTCCATTACAGTTTTCAAAGGGAAAACATGAGTGAGTCCATAAAGGTCCAAGGTTCCTTACATCCTGAGGGATATGTAACAGGTAGTGGATGTTGGCAGTCTGGTATCGTATACCGTAAAGCTCGGCAAACGTAACACAAAAGTGCTCGATTAAATTCTCTGCATGAGCAAGCTGTACATGCGTTATCTCCTCCATCGACAACAAAAAGATTGCTTCACTTAATAACATAAAGTGTTCGTACCAGGCATCTGGTAGGATTCCGTTCAGAACAACCGCTCCGTAAAAAAGAAGAAAGGAACGAAGTTCCGATGCCTTCCAGTATTTACTGTGGTTTTCGATGGACCGGGGGCAGCGTGAAATGTTATTGGGAGGCTTTATTTCTGCCAGCCGTTTATCGACCTCAGAAATCCTGTTTGCGATAGTGAAATTTGCATCACTATGACCACTGCCAAACCAGAGCTTTAAGAACAGTTTCATAACTCCCTCTAAGACGCAGTGCATATAATCCACAGCGCTTCCTCTAATAAGATCGTGATATTTCAGTGCTGCAAACCAGCAAGGCCCTTTTATGCCATCGACAATCCCACGCTTTTCAAACGCTTCTCTCGCATCTTCGCGTGTTTGTTCATGTGTTCGAGCAGGCCCAGTTGGGTCAGATGAAAGAAATTGGAAAGCATGAACATTACCACCTTTTGATGTTTTAACAGTGCAGCCTGGTTGCTTACATTTTAGGCACCCATAAAAACCGTTAAATTGTGTGCTGTTACATACCATACATTTAGCAGGCATGTCGCATGTGCCAAGCAAAAGAATGGCCTTCGAAATAAAGATTTCTCCCGAGGGGCTTTTGGCTTCCATTCCATCAGTTTCCAGCCTGGACAGTGCAGTGTGGAAAGGCTTCAAGAAATTAAGCATCAGTGGCTTTCTTTCGCCGTACCACAAACCTGCCAAAATCATGTTTTCTTTTTGAAAACGCTGGGGACAAGGAAGTTCATTTATAGCAAAATACAGTGGCCATAGGGAAAATTTCGATGACTTAAAGAGAGGTACCCCGTCGGTGTTGTAGGTAAACGACAAATTACGCTTATCGCGTAAGAGGCTGTTTTCATGTTCAAAGTGTTCTCTGTAGAGTTCACCGTCATAGATGTCTTCAATCACGTTTGGTCTATTTCTACGCTTGAATCGATGGTCAAGTAAATTGAAGAATTTTGGCCTTGTGAACAGTGCCTGTAGTTGGGTAATTAGGGGAATTTCCAAGCAGAAACACAAACCGCCAACGCTCCGTAAATCTCGCAGGCACATCATGTTAGGACAGACCTTGGTCTTTGTCTTATCATTGATTTTCTCCAAACAATCGGCACAAAAGTAATGGTAGACTATTGGGTTTGTGACATTATGGAAGTGTCTCTTGAGTTGAAACAGTGATTTCGGACACAAGTTCGGTGATAAGCAGTGGAGGTTTATAAGACAAAGAATGTCATTTAAAGCCTCGCCTGTTAATGAATGACGAATTGCCACAGTCAAAATCAAAAGAATACTAACGCCAACAGTGATCGATGCCCCATCAAAGAGTGGCTTGTCGTCCATGCTCTCTTGGGATTTACAGTTCTCTTCTTCTGCGTTATCAAAGCATGGTGGCATGAAAAAGCTTTCCTCTTCGACACTACTTTCGTCATCAATTGTAAATGGACGATTGACTTCTTGCTGAATTGTCGTTAGTTCTTCAATAAAATGGTTCTTCAAGTCTTCCATATGTTCCTCCAACCAATTGTCCTGATTTTCCGCTCGATCTTTTTCAACCGAGTCAGATGCTGAAGCGTGTATCAAGTCAAGATATTCATCTGGAAAGTCCAAACGAGCAAATTTAGAAGGTTGTTCATCTGGCTCTCGTAACATTGAACTGCTGGAGTTAGTAGGTTCAGGACTGAGTTCGTCGGTGAACAACGGAATATCTATCTCTTTCTCGATTACCGGTACTTCCACATTTACGACAGGAACTTCACCGGAGACAACTTGTTGGATTACTTCGGCAGTTGCATCCTCCATGTTCGAATGCAAAATTTCCACAAGTTCAGATGGCTTATCCATATTGATGCTATAGCAAATAGAAATTTTAGAGTAGTCCGACGTTTCAGTACTGCGTTTTAATGATTGAAGTTTAGTCGGGTGTCGATTACATCAACATTGTGTCGTGTCGGAAATTCCAACCGGCCTCATGCACACTCGGTACACACGATTTACGCTGCAACGGGAAAATGTAAAATGCAATCGACAAAGTGAATAATGATCTAAGCTGAATATATCTTGCAGATTGTAAATTACGAGATGTTTAAGCTTTGCGTGAGTTGGCTTTGCATGGTTTTTAGCAATGATCATGTAGGTGATGACAGCTCGGTAGCTCGTGAGGGCACGCACGCATGCCTTTGTATGTCTGAATCTGTTTCATGAAAACAGTGAAATAGCTAAACTATTAAAATATGTCGAGTTCGATGATAACACAACTTTCAACTCCAGGCTACTACATATCTTTTGTGTGCAATGAAAATTAGAGACCGGGAACACTTTCATATCGTGATCATGCCCCTCAGTTTCATTTGGCATTTCATCACTTCCTGAAATGAGTTCTGAGGATTATACGATCACGCAAGGGAAAAATAAAATGTTTAGTTTGTTACGGGCATTCCCGTCGCATTATTGTCAAAACATGATGTGGGTCAATTTTGAATAAAAGTGAATTTATGTTCGTACAGGAGAAATAAAATATAACAATTTATGCTTGTGGACGGCTAACGCAACTGTTAAAAAAAAAAAAGGGTTATTGTTGTTTCTTTTGGAGATATAATATAAGGTTTAAGGTTACTTGTCCGGGACATGCGCAACATTTTGGCGGTCAAATTGAAATCCTGCATAACCGTTGCTCTTTTCTGTAGCGTGGATTAGGTACTATCACAAACATGGATGGCCTTGCAAGAATCGCTAACGATTTGAATAAGCTTCACGAGAATCAGATCGATGATAATTGTGAAGATCCCAAAGCACTAAAGGCTAAGTCAAAGTCGAAATTCGCCATCGTGTTCTGGGTAGAGACCAAACAGTTCAATGTAATGCCCCTATCGAAGATCCGAAAAGAGGACAGAGAAGAGGGGAAAATCACCAAAATCAAAACTGAAGGAAAGCAGTGGACAGTCAAATTGGTTCAAATCAGTGGTAAGTGTTGCATCGTTGTTATTAATCTGGCTTCTAACTCGAGAAAATTCTATTAGGTAACTATTCGTAAAGCCAAGAAATGATGACGCCATTTTATCCTTTAAAGCTTACAAACTCAGACACTTAGATCTGAAAACAAGAAACAGTGAGAGTAACTTGCAACCTTCTAATGATCCTTTTGGAACTTAGAACAGCAAACTAAAATTTTATGTGGGTGAGACTACAGAAAGGGTTTATTGGTAGAGCCATTAAACATGAATATATTTGACCCGCCAAAATTAACGTACAACAACCCTCGCGTGACAGTGGTTTCTGATCAGTGTTTCGTGACATTTCTGCTGTGACCATTGACTGAAAAAAAGTAGATCGCGTGTCTTACTGGTTTAGTCACAAACGTCTTCGATGGTGTAAGTTGCCGTCCAAATTTAAAGTCAAGCTTGGATTCAAACTTGGTTAAACCTTCCTAGTAAAACCTCTTGAATAATAATTGTTTTTTTTAACCCAAGAATGATAGTTTATAAACTATAATTATTTTTTTTTTTGTAAGACAGTCGATCGAGAGGGCTTTTCATTTTCATGTAACCAGGCCTGCCACGTTTGACTTTCTACCAGGTTTTCTACCCGTCTACTGTCAACATGCCTACAATTGTACTTTTTTGGTCTTTTTATATGTTCAGGAACTGAGATGAAGTCTTGTCGAGATCTGTTTTTTTCATTAATAATACGGCATACTACAGATACACAAAATTTAAGCTTATTCATCAGTCGAATCGAACATGCAAGTTATTAAACGCGCTGATGTATTCATATCGAAGGAAAATGTTCAAAAATATATTTCACACCAGGTAGTCTGGAGCTGATGTACTCTACGCAGTCAACAAAATCAATAGAATGGTTTTGGCCTGTGTACAAAACACTATGAAAAGAACAGTGGATGTGTTTAGCTTTCACATACTTGTACGTGGTGAATTCTTCACAGCGGTAAGCTAAATTCAAGTTTACCAACATTGAAGTAATATTAGAAAAACACCAGCCACTGAAAAGGACTTAGTTTCATTTCGAAAAGCGAGTACATTACTGATACTGCACGTTATACGAAATTAGGGACTTTAACAAACCACGACGGCAACGCCAAGGAAAACGTTACTTTAAAAATAAGTTCGCGTTACTTGTATATACTACTTTGTGATTTTTAAAACATTCCAATTCGTTCAACTTGTACAATGTGACCCGAACTATCCAGAAGCGCCGAGTTGGCTATAACCAGTCTCATATCCAACAAGCGCGAATGAAATAATTGTTTTATCAAATTCTCCCCGTTTGGATATTGATGTTAAAGTGTAAAGAATTTTATTTTAGGTAAAAATTTCTTTGAAATAAAAACGACCGGATGTTGAGGCAACTTCCGACCAAAGCCCGCGAAACTATGATCACATGACACGCGCAGCTCATTGCGAACGGAATTGAATGAAAAATCGAAAGCGAAACCGGACATCTCAAATTCAAGAAACGTTCAAGTGTACGAGTAACAACCTTTCTGAGACATGCATTCAAGTGCTTTTGAAGTTCCAGCTGATTTAGAAGCGTAATAGTTGTGCACATTTGAGCAAATGTTTTGCTTTGTGGTGCCGAGCGAAGGAAGGGATCAAGGACGGCTTTTTTTTATGCTGAACTGAATTCCTCGCAGACGTTTTAAAACACATAAGGCAAGCCGAGTCCAAGTGTACGAGGTACAACCTCACTGAGACAAGCATTCAGTGCAAGTTTTTAAACTTGGAGCTTATCGAGAAGCGTAAGAGCTGTGCACATTTGTGCAAATGTTTTGCTGAGTGGTGCCGAGCGACGGAAACGAACATTATGGCCGCCACTCGTACGGATTTCATGGATGAACTTTTGTAACTGGAGTCCTCGTAAATGCGTAGAAACATAAAGGCAGGCATTAAGCTCTTCTTAAGAAATTTCTTCGATCGGTTTTAACCTCTTACCGCCAGGATTTGCAAGCCATCCTGAATTTTTTTAAGGTAACCCCGTTGTTATTGTTGTTGTTGTTATGTGATCTAAATCGTAAAATCGTGCAATTTTTCTGATTTTAAAGGAAACTTTGGAGATACGTACCATTAAATAGTGTCATGCCTAACTTTGTGGCTTTTATGGTTGTCATTGTCTGGTATTTCTTTTCTTTTTTTTTCTCCATTTTTCTGAAGAAACTTTCGCTTCCCGCCGAAAAAAGTTTTTAGCTTAGCGACGCCTGGGGCAATCGTTTCCATATAAGGTCAAACTACGGTATATGAGCTGATAACCGAGATTTAGTAAACCAATCACAACGCTAGAAATGCAATATCCGAGGCTGAGAATTTAATAAATAGAACAAGCGGGACTGGCGTTCAAGTTGAGACAGAATAAAAAAAATTCACTTTGAAAATAGTCTTAATATTTCACGAAACAAATGTACCAAAATTTAAAAAACACGTGCAGGGCCTTTAATTGATTTTTCCCATGAATGTTACCGATCCAATTTTGTGTTGACGTCTGACCTCTACTGCCGTTTTGTTTTCTTTCAGCCTTTAAGTAAGGATTTATTCCCACTTTTTTGCTTAGCCTGGATTAAATTCTAGAAATCCACTAAAAAGTCAGCTCTTTCATCTCAAAGTCCTGAACAAAATGGTGCTCTTACGGTGATAATTTTATGGCTCTAAAATTCCCTGAGTTTACAAGAAGGAAGACTGCAGTAAAATTGTGGCAGGTCTTGTTACAAAATAAAGCACATATTGAAAGGGGGAAGTTAAAGACCAAACTCAGTTCTATAAATAACTCTTTTTACAGAAAACAAAAAAGAACTTGAAGAAAAAATGACGCTTCTCATAGAAGAAATCGCTAAAACTAATGAGGTAACAGAACCTTCACATATTGATCCTGCAACTAGTGAAAAGGAGGGCTCAAAGAAAAGGAAACGTAGCGTGCTGGTGGCTCAAAATGATCAGCAGCCAAGCCCAAAGAAAAAACAAAAAAGCCCAGCATCTTCTAAGCAAGCTAAGCAGCAACAAAGGCAAGCTAAAAAACAAAAAGAAAATCTGCAAATTCAAGCCTCACACAAGGCAGCAGTAGAGTACTTTGCGCAAAAGAAGAGAAACCAAAAACAGCAGGAATGTGAGCAACAGCCACAAAAACAACAACAACAGCAGAATTCACAACCTTTTCAACAGCAAAAACAACAACTGCAGGAGCAGAATACACAACCATGGCAACAGCAGCAACAAAAACAACAGCAGAATCCACAGCCATGGCAACAGCCACAACAACAACAACAACTGCAGCACCAACAATGGCAGCAAAATCCACAACCATGGGAACAGCAACAACAACAGAATCCTCAACTACAGCACCAACAACAGCATAATCCACAACCATGGCAACAACAACAACAACAACAACAACAACAGAATCCTCAACCATGGCAACAGCAACAACAATTACAACAACAGAATCCACAGACATGTCAACAACAACAACAGCAGCAGAATCCTCAACTGCAGCACCAACAACAGCATAATCCACAACCATGGCAACAACAACAACAACAACAACAACAGAATCCTCAACCATGGCAACAGCAACAACAATTACAACAATTGAATCCACAGCCATGTCAACAACAACAACCGCAGCACCAACAACAGCAACAATGGCAGTTGCAGCAACAACAGGAACAGTTGCCACAACAACAACAACAACAACAGCAACAGCTGAAACAACAACAAGTGCAAGTGAATAATGTCATTGTTTCATGCCCTTCTCAACAAAAGCCCACATCTAGATCTAGTGATAAGCAACCTATCCTGACTACCCCAGAATTTGATGATGTTCAGTCCTCCTCAAATTGGTCATTTGATGCTTCCATGTCTTCTTTGGATTCCTCTTTGTCATCTACTATTTACAATGCAGTCCATCTTGCTGATGATATCCACTTGACTGATTTGGAAGATAACTCCTTCAATTTGGAAATGGCACAGGATGCAGTGTCAGAATGCCAAGGCTGTGTTGACAAAGATGATGAAATCAGGAAGCTCAGGGAGAAAGTTGATGAGCTACAGTATCTAGGTAATCAGTGTTATTGAGAACCTTCTGAAAACATCTAGATACTATTAAATAATATAAAATATGACCTTTCCCTTATTTGACTACAACTTAATTACCTTATACAACATTCATCATTTCACTCCCACAAGTGATCAACATCTCATCTCTCCTCGCATTAATTACTCACCAATGCAAAGCAAAGGTGAGAGCAAAGAAAGTCTTATAAGTACACATGAGGCAGGCATTTCCTTTGATGTAACAACAAATTTTCTAAACTAACAAGGAATTATGGCAGTCATGATCAGTGAGGAGAATTAACATCAAGAACTTGGGACCGTATTAGGATTAACATTATTAATATTGTTCAATCTTTACTCAAATGCTGTTATAAGGAGTCACTTACATATACTCTTTTAACAAACAGATTGTACTTCTTATTTAATTAAATTTAGGTTCCAAAACTGATGAACAGATATTGTAATTATAAATGTTGATCGAATGTAATGATTGTAATAAACGTTCTTGCATGCTATGCTAATGGTTTGTTTTCTAAATCTTAATTTGTTACAGTTCCACCTCCCCAAGTAGTGGAATATTTAGAAAAAGTAACTCGTGGCTTTGAGGTAAAAATAATGAGATGTTAATTGGCAATTTGACGTAGTGTATCAATCTAACAAGGTAATTTACTTGCAGTCCTTTAATTTTTTGTTCATCTTTGTTTCTCAAGGGTGCCATCACCAACACACATTACACATCAACACCTGCAGGCAATAATAATATGGCACACAATTTGACTGGAAGTGCTTCCCATGGCCAGGTTAGTTATTTTAAAACACTGAGTACAGTACATGTAATTGAAATTGACCAAAGCTGTTAGCACAATTATTATAATAAAATATAAATCAATACTGGGAAATGATTTTCCACTTTTATTAATTAGCAAACAGAGTTTTGATAATTTATTGTGTGGCTATAATACACAAAGTGTAAACCACACAATAACACATATAGTTAGAAAAACCGCTTATGGTACTTTGACAGATTTAGCACAAAACCTCAACCTTAATATTATGTCTGTAATCATGCTCAACCTATTGTTGTTGTTTTATTTTATTCAGGGTCGACACCATGATCACCTCTCTCCTGCAAATGGGAAGCAGGAGCTCTATGCAGGGGCTGGTGTCTACGTCTCCTGTGTAGAGCTTCACCATATCCATGACCGAGCTGGGTATAACCCAGCAGATATTATTACATCAATGATGAACCTCTTCTTCACAGAGGAAGAAATGGCCACTTCAGTGCCATTTCGAGAAAATGGCTCAAAGCGAAAAGGAAAGGTTCTGCAACAGCAGATTTTACATGCAATAATAGGTAAAAGTAACTTACTGTGACATAATTTACAACTTAATTTAAAAATTAAGATTTTCTCAAAGAACTGATCAATGGAGCAGCTTTACAGTATTATGTTGATTCAATTGTCGCTAATTAGATTGGGAAAATTTTATTTTGTTGCAACCAAGTAGCAGCACATGCTGATGTAGGTACATAGCTAGGACTGAGCCTCCTAATTGCAGACCTTCTTTGGCTTGTAACATCACGCAATCCTCCCGATGAATCGTGGGGGAGGATTGTGCGATGTGATCAGCAAAAGAATGTCTGCAAAGCGGAGCTGGTTATTCATAGGACTTAACTTCAACTAACACATTAGAACCAATTAGGCTGGTCTGATTATTAAATTTGGATGGTATTTTTGAAATTTGAATGGAGTTTTGAAATTTACATGTCAGTTTTGAACATCACCATGCAACAAGCAAATTAAAGCAGATACGCGAGGTCACTGGACAATTTCACGCATGAAATGTATATAGCAGATTTTAATGATTTAATGAGCAATTCTCATTTCTAATCACATTTTTTTTTTATGTGTTTATATTTTTCAGCTTATGCCAAGAAATGCCATGCACTGTGGCAAAAAGACCATACCCTTTCAAAGCCTAATAGGATTTATGACTGGAATAAAATTGTACGAAACAAGTGCAACTCAGTTGCGAGAAAGGCCCAAAAGAAGCTGAGCTTTTCCAATGCTGCCAGCTGCAGCTAAGTGGACAAATAATTATATTATAGTATGCATGGTGTCCAAAGATTTAAGTGGCTGCATGTAGTGGCTGTACTAGTGCCTGCTATGTATGACTATTTTATTACATATGCTTTTACATGGTCACTGACATAAAGATGCATATGCACGTGACTGATTTTTGTTATCTGATTATTAAATAGGGTAATAGGGTTAGTTTTTCAATATATTTGTATTAAAAGTTAGTTCACAGTGACTTAATTACCAAAGAAAATCATTAAATAAAATTCAAGTCTAGAACAGATCCAGAGTTCAATTTATCCAAATTTCATCTGTTAATATACCTGGCAGGTCTACAAGTAGCATACATTTGACTTAAAAGTTATAAATAGAAATTATTTCACATACATTTGACTGCTTATCAGCTGCAAAAAGGCTTGAACAGTCAGAGGTAAGTCAAATTGCAGACCTTTTCAGGGCTTCCATTTTAATTAAAGGTTATCTGCATAATTAATATACACTGTAGTTGACTTTATTCTGTTTATTTGATTGACAGTTGCAGTCAAAATGCAGTCAACAAACAGGAAATACCATGAATTCTTGAACTTTATGTGAAAACACCAATTTGACTGCATTTTGACTGCTTCTTCAATTTGACTGCAGAATGGCTGTATTATGACTACATGTGAAGTCATACAAAAGTCAAAAATTGAAAGAAAGACAGTCAATCTACAGATACCTTAAAACAGTCAAATTGTAGTTATGTAGCAGGTAAATTACAGTAAAAAAAAAGTTAAAAAAAAGAGATGTTGCAGCACTGCTAATTTGGTAAGGGTGTATTTGCCTGTACTTTAGGTTCACTAAGCCATGTTATGCAATACTGTATTAGACTGAGTTCATTGGTGAAATTAGATATTTCACTGTAGTTTTCATTGTTCAGTTCATCAGTGATGACAGATTTTGTCCTGTCACAGAATGATATGTTACCAGTTTTCCAAGTTTTATGCCAAAGAAAGATATGAAATTACTATTAAGATTAGTTTTATTCAATGTTATGCCGTAATAAGCTATTGCTTTATCAGTATTTTACTTGTTTTCAGTATTCCATGCTTAGTTCTAAGAATAGCTCATCATTTGATAATTATATGTTTAGATAAGAGGATTAGTATTTTACTAGTGTCACACAATGGTCACTGTTTTGTCATGCAATGCTTTGAAATTGTCTTGTTTGTTGAAAGTTAGTGTAGTACCATTGCATGTAAATCTATCATATTTTTGCTAGTTTTTTTATTTTATTATTTTAATTGATTCATTGTAAATTATTTTTTTAGTGATTTGCTATTTGTAATTTATTTTTTTTTTTAGCTTGCAATCACCTATTTTTTTGCTTTTGTAAATTCCTGCATATTAAATAAATTCTATTGTGGCTACAAGTCTGTTTCGTTGTTCAAATAACAACACCAGAACCTGCCTCGGTCACATATGTTACTTAGCATCTTGCAAGTGTCTTCTTATTTGTGTTGTTTATAGCATGGCCAATGTTGACTTTTTGTCTGAAAAATTAAAAATATACAAATTATCCGATGCATATATGGTCTAAAATTTGTTTAGTGGCATTTATGGTAACCAGATCTGAAATATGGGTAGCTTTACGTAATCTTGTAACTAGAAGGTCCCACCATTTCCTTCATTCATTCACCATTTCCTTAGCCAGCACCTGTGGAGGAGTGATGATGGGGAAGTAGTAAGTATGTCACACTATCAAAGATAGAGACATGATAGTTTGAGGATGGGTTGGTATCTACACTGCATTGTTTCCTGGTGATAAATATGCTGGGAGGAACCATGCACTGGACTAGCATGCCAAGGGGATGGGGGGGGGGGGGGGTGTCAGTAGCCATGCTCTTCTGAGTGAATTCATTTATCTGGAGCTTTACAAAAATTATTGTCAATAAATTCAAGTCTGTTGGCTCAGCCACAGGGGTCTGTGAACTTTCATTTTCTAGCCAGAGTCGCATTTCCTTGTTACAGGGAAACTGCATCGGTGACTCATTTTAAAATGCCAATCAACCCCCACCTAATCCTTTATGCCTGTGTCTACAGCATATGACTGTCATAGTCTTTGTTTCTAATAAGTATGACCCTACCTATGCATGTGACCTTGCTTATTGGGATTTCTATATCCACTACCTATGCCTATACCTTTGTTTATGCATCAGTATACCATGTGCCTTTTTAATAGGCCTATGTCTATGCCTGAGCCTGATGCTATGCATATGACTACGATTATGACTATGACTATATTATAATTTGACTGTGTCTATGTATACAACTATGTCACTATCTGATATTGCCTCTCCTATGACTATGGCTATGCCTATACTTCATCATCATCATCATCATCATCATCATCAACTTTATTTGAAAACACAGTAAATACATCAGGTTTAACAATTTACTATAAAAGCTATGACTAAACTTATTAGATACGAGAGACTATGTATCTTCTATGACTTTGCCATTGCTGATGACTTTGACTGCCTGTGATGAACTGTCAGAACTGTGATGACTTGTCAGAACTGGCCAGCGAGTCTGTAAATCAAATGTGTCATTTTGAATAGATGGTGCTGCAAAATCTTTAAAAATAATCACTCCAAAAATGGTACGCGTTATTTTGAAGAAATTAGAAGAACTAGGATAAACTTTTGGATAAAATCTTCCAAATTCGTAAATTCCGTTTACGAACTGACTGGTCTTCTGACAAATGGAAATATATTATATACATTAGGGACATAATTATTTGCTTTTATCTATTTTGTATTTTGTTAATTTATATATTTAGGTAGGTTAGGAGGGCTCCACTGAAAACCACATAATTTGGCGAGTTGGACCCCCTCATTAAATATCATTGTTATTATTATTATTATTATTAATATTATTATTATTATCATTATTATTATTACAATAAAGAATTGAAAAATTGTCATATACTTGTGAATTGTTCGTGGCTAGTCTGACGCGGCGTTTCGTCTCATATTATTATTGTTATTATTATTATTATTATTATTATTAGAATTATTATTATTATTCTTGTTATTATTAGAGTGCTCAATGACTAAACCAAGGCCTTTTGCTAGGCTTGTGCTTATAATAACTTACTATGACTATGCCCGGCCTATGATTACATCTTATGATTATGCCTATGTGCCATACGGTATGGTTATAGCTTTAAGGATGTCTATGAGCATGACTTAATATTTATAATCAACATGACTAAACAGTGGCTATAACTGTATATGAATATGACTTACTATGACTTAGCTATAGATATGACTTTCACTGTTCCTACTATGGTATACTTGCCAAACGCGTGAGATTTTTGTCTCGTCATGACCGGGATTTCCGAAAACGTCCGAGTCACTTCCGAAGATTACCGACGATTTTCCGAAGACGTCCGAACGTTGCCGAAAATAAATGACGATATTCCGACGACCTTTCAACACTTACGATTCAAACGGATTGTAGACATTTGAAAGCTTTTGCGATTATTATAAAGAGCAAAGAAATAATACATAACAAATCTGAAATGAAACGAAGTTTTTTTAGAACAACTCGTCCGGATTTGTGAGTCAGGCGTGAGAAATTGACCTTGATGCGTGAGATCAATGTCTCTAGTCCCCAGGCGTGAGACTCACGCATAATGCGTGAGAGTTGGCAGGTATACTATGGCTCACTGTGCCTTTGACTATAGTTGCTTTGTCTAAACCATGGGTATGACTATCATTAGCTTTCATAATGACTATGAGTACTCTATTGGCTATGGCTGCATATGTCTATCACCAACTTACGATAAGATAAGAAACCTTTATTTTAATAGGGCAACTCCTTCAGTTTTTATACTGGTTATAAGCAAATTGAAGGCAGGTTTCTATGGTCTATACTCTTATAATAAGAGTTTTATGGTCATTTTATGGTCAATTTGACCATAAAATGACGTCCAAAAAAATGTTCGAAGCTCAAGTGGAACCACAAGCCACAGGTGTGTAGTTTCACTGCCAAGTTTTGAACATTTTATGGCGTCATTTTATGGTCTATAAGATGATAAAGACCATAGAAAACTGCTGTCTTTTCGTTTTTTACAATAACATGGAAAACGTATGAGCGGAATTGGCTTCTTTTTCGTTGAGAAAGTGCGCATGTTACATCTGACGTCATTTTTATTGTCTAGTCTTATAGACAATAGCTACAAGCCAATCAGCATGCAGGAATTTTGACAGTTATTGTAAAATGGCTTAATTGAGTGGGCCTGTGCCTATGCTATATCTATGATTATTAAAAACTGTATCATTGTATAATGCAATTCGAGGGATTTGATTGGCTTAGCGGCCATGGTATATGAGCAATTATACCATGGCCGAGAAATGGCGACCATTAAATTGCCTTCTGGTCGTTCTTGCACAGCGAAATCAGTAAGATCTAGCAATATTTCTCGGTTGTTTTTAATAAAACAATTATTCCAGTTGCGCTTGTTGGATATGAGATGATTATAGCCGACTCGGCGCTACACGCCTCGTTGGCTATCTATCATCTCATATCCAACGCGCGCTCGTGGAATAATTGTTAATTATCACTTTGGCTATGGTTATGACAAATTACACTATGGCTTTGAGTGTTTCTATAACAACTATACCCCTATCTGCCTATGACTATGTCTTTGTCTATGCCCTAAGTGCTTATGACTGTCTATGACTATAACTATGCCTGATGCCTATAAATATACCTATGCCTTATTTGCCAGCAATGCCTATAGATGACTGTGACTATGAACAAGATTATGTCCTACGACTAGGACTAGAGCTATGCCTAATATTGACTGTTAATGAAAGTATTACTATGACTATGATTCAACCATGCATCGCCATCACTATATTTATGAGTATGACAAAGAGTTAAGAATGGCTGTGTATATTGGTATAGCATAACTATGACTATGACCATGGGTAAACTATTGTTATGACTATGAGAAAACTTTAGCGTTGAATATTATGGCTGACTATGACTAAGACAATGGGTAAACTATTACTATGACTATGACTATGACTTATCTATACCTATCATGTGCCAGTGCCTATGGGGTCTGCGAAATCTGCGAGCCAGCGAGCCATGCGAGCCATCGTGCGAGCCATGCGAGACACGCGAGTCATGCGAGCCATGCGAGCCACAGTGCAAATGTTAAGAATTTTTATTTGTTTTATTTACATTCGCGTGAGAAAATTTTGGACGAATTTTTTTCTTTGGTTTTCTTTTTTTTTTTTTTTTGTTTTTGTTATAATTTTGGAGAGAATTTTGCCTATTCAAAATCGCCCAAGATGCGCAAAAAAATAAAAACAATACGCAAAAATTTATTAAGGTTCAAGACTTCAGGGAAAAAAAATCCGAGAAAAACATACGGCTGCACCGCTACTCGAATAGGTATCTATTGACACATGTAATTCATTGATATCCACGTGGAACTTCATTCAAGAAAAAAAAAAACAAAACAAAACAAAAGAACAGCACTTCGACTCCGTGTGTTGGCGTCAAGAATGGTGAGTAAATCGCGCCATTTTAACAGGTTTGGTCATTAGTGGAGAATCAGAGTTATCAGAACTCTGTCGGTTGGCTGACTGCTGCATGTGGTTGTCCTTTCCCTTAGACAAGTCTTTCTTCAAAACTCGCCACTAGAGTGGCAGAGATAGCATTCGACCCACCAGCTGACGACAAATGCTTCTGTTACGCCGCTTCTTTTCAAATTGAATTTAGTGCAACAATATTGACTTCGCTCATCTTTGAGTACTCATTTATCATACCTTACAAGATTGGAATGACACTGACAATCAGTCCTGACGTGTCAATTACAGTCAACCCAGGTCACGCGTGAACAGTATTTCCAAGAATGAAATGAACATGTTCGAATTTCCCTTTGTAATGTCCGACGCGTGAATGGAATGTTGGACATTTCTCTGGAAATCGTTCCGAAAAAGACGCATTAACTGAAAAAAAAGAATCAAAATACTTGGGAAACAATTGTTATTCTTGAAATATTCAATTTTGCAGTGTAATGAAAAAATCATAGCTTTATACCGTCAATAAGCTAGGGAAATTTATACGGGAACTCTGAAATCTCGTTGGCGATTTTCAAAACTGACATGTAAATTTCAAAACTCCGTTCAAATTTTAAAAATATCGTTCACGCGTGACCTGGGTTGACTGTAACAAAAAACTGAAATATGATGGTTTGCGTTGTCCCACTGTAAGAATTAAATATTGCGATGTTATTCATCTTGTTCCGATGCTCTTGTTCTTGTTCTTATGTGAATGTAAATACAACAAATAAAAATTCTTAACATTTATACTGTGGCTCTCATGACTCGCGTGACTCACATGGCTCGCATGGCTCGCATGGCTCGCACGGCTCGCATGGCTCGCATGGCTCACACCTTGGCTCGCATGGCTCGCTGACTCGCAGATTTTTATCACTCGTGCCTATGACTTAATACCCCTGACTGTATATGACTATGACTATGACTATGGTGATTCCTAAGCCTGTGCCTGACAATAATTATACCAGAATATAGTACTAGGATGAAAATTAGGCCAAAAAAGATCGTCTATAGTATAGGAATTAAAATTATGCCAAAATCATAGACAATAGTATTAGGATGAAAATTACCCAAAATCATAGTCTATAGCAATGATTAGGACAAAAATTAGGCCAAAAACCATCGTCTATAGTATAGAGATGGAAATTATGCCAAAATCATAGTCTATAGTATTTAGGATAAAAAATTAGGCCTAAATCATAGTCTATAGTCAGGATGAAAATCAGTTAAGCCAAAATCATAGTCTTTACAATTTGTATGAAAAGATGAAAATTAGGCTACAATGATAGTGTTTACTATTAGGATCTCAAATCGTAGTCTATAGTGTTAGGATGAAAATTGGGCAAAAGTCGCAGTATATAGTATTAGGATCAAACTTAGGCAAAAAAACATAACGAAATGAAAAGTAGGCCGAAATTTAAAGTCTATATTATTACGATGAAATTTGGCCAAAATCATAGTTTAAAGTATTAGGATTTAGGGGGGGGGGGGGGGGGGGTTACACCTGAACGCCATTTTTCCACCACTTGACATGACTTTAATGAAAATATCTCGTTCGCGTTTCAAGCAATCCGAAAACCCTATCATCATATTGTGAATCTGTGTTGTGGGGTATTTTGTGAATTTTTGGGTGATTTTTGGGTATATTTGGGAGGAGTAGTTTTTCTAGAAAGATTGGTGAAATTAAGAAATATTAAAGAATTTAGTGAAGTTTTAATTTAGAATTTGTAGTTAATAATAAATAGACAGATACCAGTTAGTCCACTAGCAACCTGGACTGAGTTGCTCGAAGCATGGTTAGCGCTAACCATTGGTTAAGAGGTATTAAAACCTGTAGGTTGTTAAGGTATTTAACCCGGGTTAGTGCTAACCATGCTTCGAGCAACTGGGCCCTGGGGTGATGTTGCGTGGGTATCAACTGTCTGTTAGTGTTCCAAAAATTATTTTCTTTCTTCTATCCCTTCTTAAAATCTCTTCAAATTTCATTTAAATTTAGGTGTAACGCCCCCTTAAAATTTGGCCAAAATCCTAGTCTATAGTATGAGGATGAAAATTAGACCTAAATCCAGTAGTAAAGGGATAAAAATTAGGCCCAAATTCAAAGTCTATAGTATAAGGTTGAACATTAAACCATACTCATAGTCTATAGTCTTAGGATCAGGGTTGGAAGCTTTTAAAAGAATATTTGTCGGGGGTCCAAAATCGACTTTTTCCAGGGGTAAGTCCAGGGCTTTGGGTCAAAAAGGACCAAATTATAAAGTCGGCGTTTTTTCACTTGTTTATGGGCCTAGGGATCTGGGCGTGTCGTAAAATTCCCTTGGGAATCATTTTTAAGTACAAATAACGCCCTGACAAAGAATGTTCTGTTTAACTCTCACCCTGACTTCATCTCTTAAGGGCTATTTTTTTTTTTGTCCCTGGTCCCTTAGGCGGCCTACAAAGTGTCTCTGGGGACATTTTCGGACACACTGATTCGATTGACAGCTTTGATTTTTAACCAAAAATGACCAAATTTTCAAGCTGACATTTTCCACTTGTTTATGTCCCTAGGGATCTCGGCGTGTAGCAAAACTCTCTTGGAAATCATTTTTAAGTGCAAATAACACCCTGAAAAATAATTTTCTGTTTAACTCTGAGTAAACTCTCACCCTGACTTCAACTTTTGTGGGCTATTTCTTTGTCCCTGGTCCCTTGGGAGTCCTAACAGGTGTCTCAGAGGACATTTTTGAAAACACTGATTCGTTGATTGATTTGTATTTCGTCCAAAATTGACTTTTTCCCAAGGGGTAAGTCCATGTTTTTTTGCCAAAAATGACCAAACTTTGAAGTCGGCATTTTTCACTTGTTTTTCACCCTAACGATCTCGGCGTGTCGTAAAGCTCTTTTGGGAACGTATAAAGTTTCTCAGGGGACACACTGATTCGACTGGAGGCTTTTAAAAGAATATTTGTATTTCGTCCGAAAATCGACTTTTTTTAAGGGGTAAGTCCATGGTTTTTGCCAAAAAATGTCCAAAATTTCAGGTCGACATTTTCCACTTGTTTGTGTCCCTAGGGATCCCTTGCTGTCGTAAAACTCCCTTGGGAATCCTTTTTAAGTGCACATAACGTCCTGACAAGCAATTTTCTGTTTAACTCTCATCCTACCTTAACCTTTTGTGGGATTTTTCTTCGTTCCTGGTCACTTGGCAAGCCTACAAATTATCTCAGGGGACATTTTCGGACACACTGATTGGATTGGAAGCTTTTAAAAGAATATTTGTATTTCGTCCAAAAATCGACTTTTTTCCAAAAGGTAAGTCCATCGTTTTTGGCCAAAAATGTCCAAATTTTCAAGTCGCCATTTTCCACTTGCTTATGTCCCTAGGAATCTCGGTGTATCCTGAAACTCACTTGGGAATCATTTTTAAGTGCAAATAGCGCCCTGACCTAGAATTTTCTGTTTAACTCTCACCCTGACGTCATCTTTTTTTGGCTATTTCTTTGTCACTGGTCCCTTAGGAGGCCTAAAAAGTGTCTCATGACCATTTTCGGACACACTGATCAGCATGATTTGATTGGAAGGTTTTAAAAGTATATTTGTATTTCGTCCAAACGTCGACTTTTTCGAAGGCTTTTTCCATGGTTTTTGGCCAAAAATGATCAAATTTTAAAGTCGGCATTTTTAACATGTTTATGTTCCTTGAGATCTCGGCGTATCGTAAAACTCCCTTGGGAACCTAAAAAGTGTCTATGGGGACGTTTTCAAACACACTGATTCAACTGGAAGCTTTTAAGAGAATTATTGTATTTTGTCCAAAAATCGACTTTTCTTCAAGGGGTTAGTCCATGCTTTTTGGCCAGAAAATGTCCAAGTTTTCAAGTCGGCATTTTCCACTTCTTTATGTCCCTTTTGATCTAGACGTGTCGAAAAACTCTCTTGGGAATCATTATTAAGTGAAAATAACGCTCTTAAAAAGAATTGTTTGCTTAATTTTCACCCTGACTTCATCTTTTGTGGGCTATTGTCGAGAAAATGAACTTTGAACTGGAACTTGACGAAAGATTGAAATAGTTAATGAAGAACTTTGAACTTGATCAATTGTTAACCAACCGGATGTGAAAAGCGAACCTTAATTACTTTTGTGATATCCGATCCATGTATTTTTATTGTTTTTAAGATTTGCCTAGACATAAGAAAGAACATTGCGAAACAGGACTCGAATAGCAATAGAGAAGCGCGCGGAGTTAAGAGATCGATATAGTGATATATTGTGAAGCCTTAGATTTTGAGCCTTAACGGAGGAACGAATTAGCCATTAAAGGAAGTTTTCATCACATGGTCCTTCGAGCCGGATAACATTGGATAATATGACGAAGAAGAAAAAATCACGACAGGGGCATCGCTCGTACGCAACGAAGCTGATGGCCAAAGCAGAAGAAATCGTTAAAAACTACGATCCGTCTTTAGAAAACAAGCTGAAACAACTGAAAATGTCGCTTCAAGATCGACTAGAAACTATTCATAGTTTGGACGCCGATATTTTAGACACCCTAGATGACGAGAAAGCGATTGAAGAAGAGATCGAAGAAGCTGGCGTCTTCAGTGAAAAGATATTGGAGATTGTTGTCGAAATTGAAAGCGTGTTGTCACGAAAAGACAGCCATGAGCATGGTGCTCCGTCGCCAAGCCAAGCATCACAAGGCCCAGCCATTGCAAACAAGCACGCGAAACTGCCTCGACTGACTTTGAAGAATTTCTATGGGGATCCAAGCCAGTGGCTTACCTTTTGGGATAGCTTTAGGAGCGCAGTCCACGAAAATCCCGAATTACACAAGATCGATAAATTCAACTACTTAAGAAGCCTTTTACACGGATCTGCAGCCTCTACAATCGCAGGTCTACCTTTAACGAGTGATAATTACAGCGCAGCCATTGACCTTCTAACGAAGCGATTCGGGAACAAGCAAGTAATTATAAGTAGTCACATGGATAGCTTCCTAAAGTTGACGCCTTTACAAAACACATCGGACACTCGAAAACTGAGAGAAACCTTCGACAAAATCGAAGCCCACGTAAGGGGATTACAAGCTTTAGATGTGCCTGCAGAAACGTATGGAAGTTTTTTGGTTCCCGTACTGATGTCCAAAATTCCCGACGATATTCGCCTTTTGGTGGGCCGTGAAATCAAGGATGGAGAATGGAATCTTACTGAAATACTGCAACTTCTGCGAAACGAAGTCGAGAACAGGGAAAGATGTGAGGGAGTACCGGCCCTTACCACGAAAGAGAAATCATACAGTCCAGATGATCGAAGGAGTGGAAAACGAGAGCCAACAAGCGCGTCGGCATTATTCACAGAAAACACGCCTTCAAGTACAACGCATTGTACATTTTGTAAACAGCTACACCCGACAGCGAGCTGTCACGTCGTGACTAGCAAAGCCGCAAGAAGAGAATCTCTGAAAAAGCAGGGACGGTGCTTCGTTTGCCTTAGAAGAAGCCACCTTGCAAAAGATTGCCAATCGAAAATTGCCTGTTTTAAATGTTCTGGTAGGCATCATGTTAGCCTTTGCGAAATCGAAACTCCAGAAAGAGTCATGAAAAAGGAAACCAGGGTAAATGGCCAAAACAACAGCGACAACGGAAATGCCGCAAACCGACAGCCTCCTCCTGTGCAAGCAAGTACCTTTCACGTGGGATCGCAAGATTCAGTGTTACTTCAGACCGCCTTAGCCCTGATACAAAATGGAAGTACAACAGCCTCGAACGGAATTAAAGCCAGATTAATCTTCGATTCAGGGAGCCAAAAGAGTTACGTAACACAACGCGTGCGTGACCAGTTGAGCTTGCCAACGATCAGCAAAGAGTCTCTGTTGATAAAAACCTTTGGAACTGACGTCACTGGCCAACCAACTGCGTGTGAAAAGATTAAAGTCAGCGTTGGAAATACAAACAAGTTGTCATCGAAAGAAATTGAATGCTTTGTAGTGCCGACAATTTGTGCGCCGATCGGAAATCAAGAGATTGACACTGCGATAAAACGATTTGCCTATCTAAGAGATATCGAATTGGCTGATGGTGTACATGGAAACGAAGAATTGGAGATAGATTTACTGATAGGAGCGGATTTCATGTGGTCATTTTTCACTGGCGCGACAAAACGGGGAGAAAACGGTGAAGGTCCTGTGGCAAGTTGTACCATTCTAGGATGGGTACTGTCTGGTCCAGTCTCTGGAGAGAGCAAAAATCCGCGACTTTCAAGCGTTAATTTCGTTTCAACACATGTTCTTAAAGTTGCCGCTGAACCAAAACACGAAAGTCCCCGAACGGAGGAATTACTCTGTCGTCTTTGGGACCTGGACTCCATTGGAATTCGAGACAAAGAGACTGTGCACGAAACGTTTCTGGAGAACATATCATTTGCAAACGGGCGTTATTGCGTGACGCTTCCCCTGAAAGAGAAGCGAGATCTCCTTCCTGACAATTATGACCTTAGCCTCGTCAGGTTAAACTCTCTGATGCGACGTTTACGAAAGGAACCTTCAATCTTAAGAGAATACAACCAAGTATTTGAAGACCAACTTCGTGAGAACATCATAGAACTGGTGGACGAGAAAGAAGAACTGTCACGCGACATTCACTACCTACCCCATCAAGCCGTCTTAAGAAGTGACGCCTTAACAACCAAATTAAGGGTTGTTTTCGACGCAAGTGCAAAGGTGAAACCAAGCTGTCCCTCGCTGAACGATTGCGTTTATACTGGTCCACCGCTGACCGCAGGGATTGCCGACATACTAATGCGCTTCAGGGCCCATAAGGTGGGATTAGTTGCAGACATCCAGAAAGCCTTTCTTAACATAGAGGTGAACGAGCAACAAAGAGACCTCATGCGATTCCTGTGGGTCGATGACATCAACAGTGAAGATCCAAACGTCCTGATCTATCGTTTCTGTAGAGTGATCTTCGGAATGAACTGTTCGCCTTTCCTGTTGAACGCCACCCTTAAACACCATGTTACCAAGTACTACGAGAACGATCCAGACCTAGCACGCAACACATTAGAAGGCCTATATGTCGACGATTGGACGTCTGGCGGCGAAGACGATGACGAAGCCTACGCTCTCTACAACACAACGAACGCCTGCTTCGCAGCCGGAGGATTTAACCTGAGAAAATGGGCCTCAAACAAGAAAGAAGTTATTGAGAAAATCACCCTAGATCGCCTCAAAAAGGAACGCCTTAAAGAGCAAGAGTCACCCTCGAACGAAGACCAGTCCTTCGCAAAACTCTCCGTTGGTGGCTTAGATGAGATTGACCCGACTAAGGAGCATAAAGTGCTTGGAACTAATTGGAACTTGGAAGAAGACATCTTTATCATGAAGCTAAACAAAGTTGTGGAATTCGCCAGAAATCTGGAACCTACCAAGCGAAACATTCTCCGAATCGCAGCTAAATTGTTTGATCCACTGGGACTTATTTCACCGGTGATGGTTGGGCTTCGAATGCTGTTACAAAAACTGTGCCTTAACAAATGCGAATGGGACAGTCCCATCCCTCCACACCAGCAGCATTACCTCCAGAAGTGGATGAACGACATGGAAAAGGTCAATCAGATAAGCGTGAGCCGCTACTACTTTCCGGGCGAGAGAAAGAAGGTCAAGTCAGCCTCCCTGCATGGTTTTGGAGACGCCTCTAAAGAAGCCTACTGTGCAGTTGTTTACTTGTGCATTGAAACCGAAGAAGGATACAGGACCAGCCTTGTAGCGTCCAAGACGCGAGTCACGCCCTCGTCGCCCATGACTATTCCAAGACTTGAACTACTTGCCGCACTCATCCTAGCACGCCTGGTCGCAACCGCACGAGAAGCCTTGTCACAAGTAATTAACATCGAAGAAGTCTTCTGCTGGACTGACAGCATCACCGTGTTTTATTGGATCCAGGCCAACAAGGACTTCAAGCAGTTCGTTCAAAACAGAGTAGACGAGATCCAAAAGTTGACCGATGTAAAGAGCTGGCGCCACTGCCCCGGAGTCGAGAACCCCGCTGACGTCGGGTCCAGAGGATGTCCAGCATCCGAACTAGTGAGTAACAGCCTGTGGTGGGAAGGTCCTGCTTGGCTTAAGGGTTCCTCAAAGCACTACCCGAAGTCCGGAGTATCGAACGAAGAAGATCTTTCAGAAGAGTGCAAGAAAGAAGTCAAACCAATGAAACGGAGCCCAGAGATTGTGACAATTACAAGTAGCCTTGTTAGCCTGACCAAAGAGCCTACACCGAACAAGCCTGTGAAGTTTACCGACGACATCGACTGCGAACGATTCAGTGATGTCATGAAACTATTCAGAGTGACAGCCTTCTGCCTAAAGTTCATTAAAAATTTGAAGTCTTCGAGAAACCGAAAGAGAGAGCCTCAGAATACAGAGCCAAGCCTAACAGCGGAAGAGATTGACGAAGCAAAGTGTCTATGGATCCGCAGTTTACAAGAAACCTTGAAGAATGAGAAGAATTTAGACAACCTTAAGCTTCAACTTGGATTGTTCAATGACGAAGACAACGTTATCAAGAGTAAAGGTCGACTCGGAAACGCACAACTGGATGCCGCAACACGTTACCCTATCCTGTTGCCAAGAAGACATCACGTGACGAAATTGATTGTTGAAGCCTGCCACAGAAAAGTGAAACATGGAGGAGTCAAAGAAACCCTCACAGAATTGAGAAGTGAATACTGGATTCCGAAGGGAAGACAGCTTGTCAAGAAGATCCTTCACCACTGTGTCGTATGCAAGAAATTGGAAGGAAGGCCTTACACACCGTTACCGAGCGGCGATCTGCCTGAATCACGGGTCACCGTCACCTCTGCGTTCACACACGTAGGAGTAGATTTCGCCGGCCCCTTATTCGTGAAAACTGGGAGCGGTGCAGCCAAACAGATGAAGAAAGTTTATATTTGTCTCTTCACATGTGCCACTTCAAGAGCCTTGCATCTGGAACTTACCCCAGACCTGTCATCAGAAGCATTCATAAGGTGTCTACGAAGATTCACAGCCAGGCGAGGAACACCAGCCTCCATAACGTCCGACAACGCCAAAACATTCAAGAAAGCCAACAAAGACCTTGTCCAGTTTTTTCAAGACAAGAAGACACAAGATTATGCCGCAAACCACGGCATAGCATGGCACTTTATTCTGGAGAAGGCCCCCTGGTGGGGGGGATACTATGAGCGTATGGTACAGCTAGTAAAGAGGAGCCTCCGCAAGGTCTTAGGAAAGGCACAGCTGACATATGAAGAACTCCTCACTGTTCTGACAGAAGTGGAGGGAGTGCTAAACTCACGACCTCTTACGTACATCTACCCTGAAGTCACAGAGAACCCACTTACACCCTCACACTTAGTGATCGGAAGACGTTTAGCCACTCTACCGGATAACGACCAGCTAAGCGATGATGAAGAACCTGTATCCAAACTGCAACGAAGGGCACAATACCTCAGTAAACTCCTGGAACATTTTTGGAAACGCTGGAAAGACGAGTACCTTGTGGGCCTGAGAGAATTTCATCGTTGCAGCCCAAATGGAGTTCAAGACAGAAAGATCAAGACTGGTGACGTGGTTTTGGTCCATGAAGACAGTTCACGAAGTAACTGGAGATTAGGAGAAGTGATAGAGGTGATTGAGAGTAGCGATGGTTACGAGCGAGGTGCGTTATTGCGCGTGACAAGTAAGAAAGGAAAGCACTCAAGGATACGGAGGCCGATTCAGAAGCTTTTCCCACTAGAAGTGAACACAGGAAACACACCTGCACAAGAGCAAGTCGGAATTGTCCAAGAACCCAATCCTCGTTCCGAAACCTCGAGACCACCAAGACGGGCAGCAGCAGCTACTGCCGACGTAATCAGGAGACTTGTTGACCAACAGTGAGCGGTTGGTCAAGGGGGGAGTGTCGAGAAAATGAACTTTGAACTGGAACTTGACGAAAGATTGAAATAGTTAATGAAGAACTTTGAACTTGATCAATTGTTAACCAACCGGATGTGAAAAGCGAACCTTAATTACTTTTGTGATATCCGATCCATGTATTTTTATTGTTTTTAAGATTTGCCTAGACATAAGAAAGAACATTGCGAAACAGGACTCGAATAGCAATAGAGAAGCGCGCGGAGTTAAGAGATCGATATAGTGATATATTGTGAAGCCTTAGATTTTGAGCCTTAACGGAGGAACGAATTAGCCATTAAAGGAAGTTTTCATCACAGCTATTTCTTTGTCCCTGGTTCGTTGGGAGGCCTAAAAAGTGTCTCAGGGACATTTTCGGACTCACTGATTTGACTGGAAGGTTTTAAAAGAATATTTGTACTTCGTCCAAAAATCGACTTTTTTCTAAGGGGTAAGTCCATAGTTTTTGGCCAAAAATGACTAAATTTTGAAGTCGGCATCTTTTACTTGTTTATGTACCTAGGGATCTCGGGGTATCGTTAAACTCCCTTGGGATCCTAAAAGGCGTCTCAGGGGAATTTTTCGGACACACTGACTAGATTGGAAGCCTTTAAATGAATATTTGTATTTCGTCCAAAAATTGACTTTTGTCTATGGTTTTTGTCCAAAAATGACGAAAGTTTCGAGGCAGCATTTTCCACTTGTTCATGTCCCTAGGGAACTCGACGTTTCGTAAATCTCCCTTGGGAATCAGTTTTAAGTGCAAGTAACGCCCTGAAAAACACTTTTCTATTTAACTCTCACCCTGACTTCATCTTTTGTAGGTTTTTTCTTTGTTCCTGGTCACTTGGGAAGCCTAGAAAGTATCTCAGGGGACATTTTCGGACACTGATTCGATTGGAAGCGTTTAAAAGAATATTTCTATTTTGTCCAAAAATTGACTTCTTTCTTAGGGGTAAGCTTTTGGCCAAACATTTCCAGATTTTAAAGTTTTCATTTTCCACTTGTTTATGTTCTTTGTCCCTTTTTTGACTTTTTTCCAAGTTTCATGGTTTTTGGCCAAAAATGACGAAATTTTAAGGTCGTCATTTTCCACTAGTTTATGTCCCTAGGGATCTCGGCGTGTCGTCAAACTTCCTTGAGAACCTAAAAAGTGTCTCTGGGGACGTTTTCGGTGACACTGATTCGATTGGAAACTTTCAAAAGAATATTTGCATCTTGTCCAAAAATCGACATTTCTCCATTTTTGGCCAAAAACGAACAAATTTTGAAGTCGGCATTTTTTACTTGCTTATGTCCCTAGGGAACTTAGCGTATCCTGAAACTCACTTGCGAATCATTTTTAAGTGCAAATAACGCCCTGACAAAAAATTTTCTGTTTAACGCTCACACTGACTTCATCTTTAATGGGCTATTTCTTTCTCCCTGGTCCCTTAGGAGGACTAAAAAGTGTGTCATGGACATTTTCGGACACAATGATTTGATTGGATGCTTTTAAAAGTATATTTGTATTTCGTTCAAAAGTCGACTTTTTTCCAAGGGGTTAGTCCATGGTTTTTGGTCACTAATGACCAAATTTTGAAGTCGGCATTTTTCTCTTGTTTATGTCCCTAGGGATCTCGGCGTGTCGTAAAACTCCCTTGGGAATCAGTTTGAGGGCAAGTAACGCCCTGACAAAGAATTTTCTGTTTAACTGTCACTCTAACTTCATGTTTTGTTGGCTATTTCTTTATCCCTGGTCCCTTGGGAGGCCTCAGGGGACGTTTTCGGACAAACTGATTCGAATGGAAGCTTTCAAAAGAAAAAATTTTATATCGTCCAAAAAATCGACTTAGTCCATTGTTTTTGGCCAACTGATGGGCAAATTTTCAATTTGATATTTTTCATTTTTTTATGTCTCTAGGGATCTCGGCGTGTCGTGAAACTCACTTGGGAACCTAAGAATTGTCTCAGGAGACTTTGTCGGACACACTGATTCGTTGGGAAGCTTTTAACAAAATATTTGTATTTCGTCCAAAAATCGACTTTCTTTCAAGGGGTAAGTCCATGGTTTTTAGCCAAAAATGACCAAATTTTCAAGCCGGGAGTTTCCACTCTTTTATGTCCGTAAAAATCTCGGCGTGTTGCAAAACTCATTCGGGACTCATTTTAAGTGGAAATAACGCCATGACAAGGAATTTTCTGTTTAATTCTGACTTCATCTTTTATGGGCTATTTCTTTGTCTCTGGTCCCTTGAGAGGTCTAAAATGTGTATCAGCAGGAGCACATTGTAATGGACTCCTGACAAACTAAAATGTAGGCGAACAAAATTTGAGTAAAAACAAGACCAGATAAATCAGGGTGATGAGAAGTTTAATAGTAAATGTTCGATTTTCCAATGTTCTTGAAGTTTAATTACAAATTGAGAACAATCCGAGCGTACGTCGGAAAATTTACACATACAGAGATACTTTTTTTGTAAGGAGGACGAGAGGATTCACATCACATCACATCACATCACATCACACATCGCATCACCTTTATTTACCTTCGGATTTTAAGAATAGCCTATGAAGCTAATATCTCCGAGCATTTACCCACCCAACCATAAGAGTATACACACAAAGACCAGACCACAACACCGGGAACTACGTCCCCTAATTTTTGTGAACAGCGAGTGGGTTCTTTAACGTCCCACAGAGTTATTTACAAACAAGGGTTGTGAGACGGGGCTTACGCTTTTATCGTTTTTATCCGAGAAGACTACAAAGTCTACCCGTTTGCAGACGTCAGAGCAAAGGCAGCAATTTCTCCTCAGTGGCATCACTGGCGTGGAGAGAGGGGAACTCATATGTAATTTTGAAAAGAAATTTCTCATTGGACAGAGTTATCTTGGTTTTCTTTTCGATTGAACTACGATATAATTTCTTCTGATCGTGGTAGATACAACTTAATAACAGTTCAGCATTCCACAGTAGAACAGTGGTATACTTTTACCTAGTTTTCTGGAGTCATAGTTGCATAAAAGGAGGAAGGCTTGCACTCCGTGTTAATTAAAATAGGCTTTTGGAATTGCTTACAGGTCTCCGCCATCTCATTTGAGCTATGTACTACTCTACTTTAACCAGCTTAGACGAAGTGAATTTTTAGTAAGTGTTCGAAAGTCTGGAAAATTTAATCCGCCATATGAGAGTGGCTGAAAAATAAAAGAACGTTTTATTTTATCCCTTTAATTTTTCCAAAAATATTAAAGATATTTTCTTGAACTGTATTGATAACCAAGTCGGATGTTATACTTAACAATTATTCCGCGAGTGCGCGTTGGATTTGAGAAGATAGATAGTTGTTTTATTAAAAACAATCAAGAAATGTTTCTAGATTTTGCTGATCCAGTTTTTCTTTTTAAATAATAAGCATTTTACTAACAGTAGTTTCATGACTTTGATAACTGGCCGCGTAATAGGGGCTCGTCTAATCGCGTACCCAGATCTCAGTCGGTTTGGAAATGTCGAAATGTGACCGTCGGAGATCTGGGTTCGAGATTAGGGTTTGATTGCACTCAGTACGAAAAATTAAGTGCCGATTTACCGCTAACAGTTCTGCTTGTCACACAAGACCAAACCTATTCTCAAAACTATCACTCTTTCAGTCTCGATCGTCCCGTCCCCTCAAGAACCTGGGAGCGAGGTCGGTCGCGTTCTTAAGCTCCTTTGACTCCAAGAACTTGACTCTTTCCTCTGTAATCCGCTGGATATTCATGGGCTCAACCTCTGGAAACAGCCTGTGTTTCTTCAGATCTTCCCATTTTTTTTTGTCCTGAGACACGAATCTTTTCATGCATCCTTGAACCGTTTTGTCATTCAACGCCAGATACTTTTTACTTAAGACTATTAGTTCCATATCTTCGTCTGCCGTCATGTCCTTCTTGTACCAAGCACAAATAAAGCTCTCACAACGCGCCGTCAGCAGATCGATTTGATATTCAAACGAAAGCGCAAGCAAGGAGAAGCAATTTTCCTTTGCGATCCTAAACCCTCTATCGGGGTAAATAGCTTCCAGGAGTTGTTCGATCTCCTCCGCCTTCTTCTCCGGTAGGGGAATTTCAAGCGCGGACTTCTCTTTGAAATCTGATGACAGCATGGCTTCGAACACTGGCGAGCAAACGATGAGCACGTCTCGATGGACATGAAATTTCCTACCTTCAACCACAAGAACCAAGTTACTTGATCTCCACGGCTGAGAAAATGGTGTTTTCGACTCTATTTCATTGCCTAAAGCAGGGCCCGCTACCGCCATATTTCATAGGTCTTAGACGACAGCCACTTCAGAAGAGATGTTAAAATTATGAAAGAAATATTACCTGCGAGGTACCTGCCATGCACATGGCGAAAAGATAACATCGGTCTGAGGGAGGTGACGTCACAGGATGATTCTTCGGATCCAACTATACCGGAAATTGACCTTATTTTGCCCTCTCATAGTATTAAACTGAACAAGGCGGCAGCCTGCGAAAGCAGAAGTATTTCCGGTTGTGTGGTTTCTAGGTCGATTTGAAACGATTTTGTAGAGTTCAGTTCCTTAGAGTTTAGAGACGGAGAAACCGTTGGAACTGAAACTCTATTAAATCGTTTCAAATCGACCTAGAAACCCAGAGGAAAGCAAAAGGAACAACAGAGGAGTTCAGGCGAGATTTTTTTTTTGTTGAAAAATCATTTCTAATTTTGGCTTCAAATTCGAACACTTTTTGCCCAAAACCTTATAATTTCGCTATTACGCAACGATCACCTTCATGCTCAAATTTCGTGACGCTGATGTTTCTTTACAAAGCAACACAAATCATAAAGCTTGGGCTGCCTTTTGGTTTCCTGCCAGGGTAACCGGTAAGTTTCCCTTCTCAGGCTTTGTTTTGATCTATAAATGAAAAATTTAAAATTGTTTTTATTTCCTTATTTACGATTTAGTATGGTTTGTCGGTAGCCACGAGATTATATTGATGGATATTGATGTCTAATCGATGTCACCAATGACTAATCGATGACAGAAAATTTTGTGGCCTATCGATTATTCATCGATTACTCATGATCATCGGCAATAATCAATGACTAATCCACTGATTTCCCATTGATTAATCATTGATTTTATTGATGTCATCAAAGGGAGTCCACAAAAGTTGTGAAAAAGAGATAAATTAATAAATTATTGACTTACGTTGTTCTTGTGGTTTTCCGATAGTGCTCATTTGAATACAATTTACGCTGCACTAATGTCGTGTACGGAGTTGTGCGCGAGCGGATCTGAGCTCTGCTCACTCTACTATGTAATGGTAATAGGACTGAGTGGAGTACAATTCAGGGAGTAATCGGGCGACGCGCGAGGCCGATTTGAAATTACGAGCCTGATTACCCCTTAATTGTAAGACACGAAGTCCTATTACCACTAACAAAATGTATGTTTATATATTTTAAGGTGTCCGCACTGTTGCCTAGCAACAGTGAAAAACAAAGTATGAATGACGTCAGACTGTCTGGCGTCGTCTGGAGGAAAATTTGCATACATCGGGAGAGTTTGCGTGCCCGATCAAATTTCAACTACAATGTTTATCAATATTCACTGGATACAGAACTATCTCTCCAGAATCTTTTCCTTTTCTCCCAGAAATCTTTTTGTGAAAGATTGCATTGAAGAAATTACACGTTTTGTGATCGCCGTAAAATAATTTTCCGTGGAAATAAATTCATCGAACACGACAGTGCTTTACGCACGTTGTACATTTCGTCTCGTCAGAAATAGATTTTCCACCGCAAATTAAACTAGCCTGTGGAACCTCGAAAAGACCATGCTCATCAAAATAGTTGCTATGTTCAGAAACCTTTTAATCTCCTCATTTGATGCTACAATACGAGTAAAGAGGGCTTTCCACCCAGCCCCAACTTTGCGAGGTTTTGCGAGTCACGTATTTCTAGTTTATTAATTTATTTCTTTATTACAACTTTTGTGGTAATCTCGTACCCAGATCTCCCACGTTTGGACATTCCCGAACCTACTGAGATCAGGGTACGAGATTACTTTGTGGACTCCCTGTGGTGTGCCTGCGATTACCTTCTAAGATACCCTGTCATGTAAGATACATCGAGGTTTGCGAAAATGAAGGTTATCTGTGCGGGACTGAGCAAAACCGGGACGAAATCTCTAGCAAGTGCCCTACGAATCCTTGGATACAAAGTGTACGATTTTCCGGAACACATCGACATTCATCTTGACGAATGGCTTGCCATATATCGCGGAGAGAAGGTGCCTGATTTCGTCTCCATGTACGAAGGTGTTGATGGCGTGACCGACCTCCCTGCAGCTTTTTGGTACGATGAAATTCTCGAAGCTTTTCCCGAAGCGAGGATAATTCTAACCGTACGTGATAACGATGACGTTTGGGTGCAAAGCTGGGTTAAACATCTCCGAATGACTCGCGAATTGGGGGTGTCTTCGAAGCTAGCATACCTCCTTTGTGCAAAACCTCGAAATCTTTTGGACCTGTTCAACGCACAAGACCAAGCTGCTTACGGCAGCATAAATCCAACAGCGACTGGCTTGTTTAAAAAGAGGTATACTGCACATAACGAGAGAGTACGGGCTATTATCCCGGTAGAAAAATTGCTTGTTTACAACGTCAAACAAGGATGGGAACCTTTGTGTCAATTTCTCGGAGTAGACGTTCCTTCGCAGGGGTTTCCGCGTGAAAACGTTGGAGGAGCTGGTCGGCATGGTTCTATCGCCGTATATGGCGAAGAGCTAAAGCATAAGATTATGTATTTTTTGTTTCCTCCGTTATTGATTTTATTGAGCATTTTAGTATATTTATTATATTGGAATCATCAATGACCCTTGGCATTCAGTGCCTTTCAAATTTTCCTTTTCTTTGGTATTTACCGAGCTAATGCACCCATCAATTCGAAGCTTCAACATCCCCCCCCCCCCCGGAAATTTGAAGTTTTGAAAATTAGGTTGTTTAAATTCCCACCTCCCGGGGCCAAAAAGCCATTTAAATGCCCTACCCTTAAGTTTTCCAGGTCTCTCCCTGATCATGAGGTCAAATGTTTTGCTTCATCCAAAGCACTATTTATGCTTTGGAAACAGTGATATATTAATGACACCTTCAATAACCATTTTGGGTTAGCCCTCTCACAAAGGAGAAATTCTGTCCTTGAAAGCTCCTCAAGCTCCAGAAACCGGGGGAAAAATATGCAAGAATTCCGCTAGACCAAAAGAAAAATCTGGTACAAATTCCCCCACCACAATCAAACTCCCTCCTCAGGCACAGCAGGATATGCAGTTGGCTGGAGGTGGGGGGAGATGTTGAAGGTTGGAATTGATCGGCACATGAAGGTCAGTTAACACTTGTGAAATAAGTACAAGCACATTCCCACTATGGGATAGACACAAACTGGACTAGAAATTTGTGACTAACAAAACCTCGCGAAGCTAGGGCTGGGTGGACAGCTGATTTGGAGTGAAGGCATGGGCTAGGGCAGCTAGAAAATATGAATTGTATCGTCTTTGTGATAGTGATTGAGAGGATGGTGTGCTCTTTGAATAGCCCCACCCTTGTGCAAGTGGTTTGACCACACCCAATCTGTGTGATCTCATCCCCACAGACCCAGGGAGTGATACACAATAAGTACAAGCACATTCCCACTATGGGATAAACACAACCTGGAAAGGGCAGCATGCAGAGACCTATGTACACAATGCTGCTGAGTTCTTACAAGAGCTATTGGTCCTTCTGCTTCTGCTTATTATCACATACCAGATCACACTTTTGAAAAAGTGTCTTCCTTGCTTGTGATTATTCTCCAAATGCAAACTAATAGGTTGGGAAAAATGGAACTCACCCGGCTGATAATTTTACCAATAAAATTATATTTCAAATGTGTTGTCATAGTAATAATTGAGACAAAACAACTTCAGCACATGGAATCTTGGGAGACCCAAAGATTTGTTCTGGGTCAGATGTAGTTGGCACTTTCTGCAGGTTGCACTCCCTATTACAATCCAAGATGGGTGCAGTTCAATCGAAGCATGTGATCTTGACAGTGACACAGGGAAATAAGTTGAAGTCAGTAAAAGGTGCAACTGCTTGTTGGGTTTTGAAGTTCAGAGTTTGCATGTTAGTGAAAAGTGCAGAAAATAAACATAAGTAAATAAAGAAAAAAAGTAAATAAAAGACTGGTGTGTGTTTATATGTTGTCAAATTTTATCATCAATTAATTTCTTCATTTTTTTATTGGACAAAACACATCACATGGCGTAAAATCTAACAATGATTATCACTTAGCCTTCCTCGGCTCACTCTGGCCAGTGGAAAATACCGCTCATTGATCATTTAACAAATCGACGGCAGTTTTCTATGGTCTATACTCTTATAGACCATAAAATGACGTCAAAAAATGTTCAAAACTCAAGTGGAACCACGAGCTGCAGGCGAGTGGTTTCACTGCCAAGTTTTGGACATTTTATAGTGTCATTTTATGATCTAAAAGAGCATAGACCATAGAAAACTGCCGTCGATTTGTTTTTTACAATAACATGGAAAAAGTACGAGCGGAATTGGCTATTTTTTTTCGTTGAGAAAGCGCACTCGTTACATCTGACGTCATTTTTATTGTCTTTACTCTTATAGACAATAGCTACGAGCCAATCAGCGCACGGGAATTTGGACAGTTATTGTAAAAATACCAATAGGACACTTTGAAGTAAATCCCATGACTGGGGGTTTTGCAAATAGTGGGCTATACAGTGAGGCTTTGCCTTAAAGAGGTGCCTTCTTTACTGCCATGGTATGCGAAAGGGTAGGTTTTAGAATTTGAAAGGGTTGCAATTAAACCCAAGTATTAGAAAAGGAAGCAAAAAATGGGGAAAAACCTCAGGGGTACTCCTCAAAATTTTTGGTCAAAGGTGTGCGGCGCAATTCTCCAAAACCTGAGCCTATCTCAGACCAAAACTTTGGTTTTGGGTATTTCTCTTCAGACCTGGGCTCTAAAATTCATACCCATTTTCAGAATTTCAGATCAAAATGAATACAATCTTTATCCAATTTCAGATCAAAATGGCTCAAAAACCATACACTTTGGTGCACCAAATCCCTATATAGCCCCCCCCCCCCCCCCCCACTCTGGTGGCAATTGTAATGCAAAGATTATGCTTGCCACAGGAAAACAACAACAACAACAACAAAAAAAACAAAGGTTTTCACTTATCTCAAGGCACTGTTTTGGTAAGATTAGGTCTGTGAGAAGGTAAGGGGGCAAATGTGTCGGTGGTGCCTCCCAGTAATTAAAGAATACAAACTGCAGAGAAGTGGGTCCTGCCTAAGTTGCCATACACTATCCTGTGGAGGTGATTACTCACCTTTAGCCATAATGCATATACTTTGCTGTCATACATGTTTTTGCTCACTTGCAGACAAACTCACAAGAACTAAATAAACATACATGACCTGATGTAACTACATACACAAATTCACAAGGGTCCACACAAATCAGTTTTTTCCACAAGAAAGCAAAGCATATAATATGACTGGATGTGGTCAAAGATTCATCCGTGCATCTTTAATCAAAAAAGTGTCTAGCTAGGCTTACTAGATTGGTCTTTCGTGCTGGTCTCTCTGAGGCAAGGAATTTGTGTTGTCACCAAAGGGCATTTGAAAAAAAGGCCCATACTGCGCATGTGTTGGCAGAAACAGTTCCCTTCGACAGATTAAAAGAAAAATATCCCCCACCTCCTTCCCCAGGGCAAAATCAATGAATTCATGCGCAAACGCGTCGTTTTCCCATCATTAAAACGAAGGAGCACCCCCCCCCCCCTCAGCAGTGTCTCCTAAGTAGACACATAGTTTAATTTACCTTAGTTTTAGGATAGTTTAGGGAGTGCCATTATGTAAACTATTGAGCCATCAGTAATTGATGTCACCCTCAAAATTGCCAGTAATTCGAGTTCACGGGTAAACTTTGCCGCGTAAAACGTCAACACAGTCCCGCATAAATTGAATTATGACACCCTCACTTGTTCACAGCTATTCCAACGAAACTTTTTTTTTCAGATAGTTCGCGTCCTTTTTGAGATATCGAACTACCGTTTCCATTAAATTCTGCATCCCTTTCTGGTTTCAACATTTACCAAAAGTTTTTTTCTGAAAAAATTCGACCTTTTTCCCTATCAGTAACCTTAAATGGAGTATTATTATTATTATTATTATTATTATTATTATTATTATTATTATTATAGACTCGTTCAGGAAAAAGGAGCGAAAAGCCGGAAACGGGAAGAACAACGGAAATGAGAAAGTGGCGCCTGGGACGACCGATTTCTTGTTTGTCTCTGCTCGAACGCGCCAGTGGCCTCTGCGGAAGAGAGAGTAGCCTGATTCTCAGACGGTGCATGTCGCCCGCGGCCACTCTCACCGGCTCCCTTTCCGTAGTGAGAGTCAGCCTGAGAATCAGTGTAAGGAGAGAAGAGAGCGGTGGCATTAATTTTTCAGCTACAATTTTGGAATTGAAAGGGAAATTAAACCTCCTTCCACTCTCCAAAAATTAATTATGAATTCGCGCGCAAACCAAAAAATGCAAAAAGTGCAATTTTCCCCTGATCACTGAAAAAGCGATGTTTCGTGTTGCGTCACCTATCGATATTAATGGCTAAACCAGAGACGCATTGGCTGGTGGAACAAAGAGTTCTTTTGTTTTAATGGTTACCAAAACAATGTTTGTAAACAGCAAACATTACTATGGGGACAAGATTGTTCTTAGATTTTAATTGTCCAATACATTGTAGTTTGCATTGTGCTGGCATCTCAATGTGCATTAAAGAAGAACGGAAGGGAGGAGGGATAGGGAACTGGTCACAACACGTTTGTTCGAAGAGAACCCACCTTGTCTGGGGTAGGGGAGTATCGAAGACACCACCTATGTCATGAATATTACCAACAGAGTTTTATGGGATTTGAAATTTGTGTTGACACAAAAATATTCAGCTAGCAAGAGTCAGCATTGCTGGATAAACAAGAAAATTGAGGTTTGAATCTCATTGTTATTTTTTACTGCTGGTTAGAAGGATGGCTATGCAATAAAGACATCGTCTTTTGAGGTTGAGGAAGGGGGAAGGGGGAGTGGGAAGGGGGAATGGGAGGGGGAAGGGGTGCAGGCAGAGACCACCATCTATTTTGTGGTCTGAGTCTCGCTTTCGTGTTACCAGCGAATCTCTTGGCCACTGAGCCACGAAAATTGTACTGGTTGATACCGTCCATACTTAACGATATGCATTAGCTATGTATAAGCCAAGTGAGAGCACAAGTATACCAATGAAATCTGGGAAACAAGAAGGTTGGCAAACCCTTGTATGATGCACCCTTGGTAGTGAAAGACAAAACGACTTCAAAGGATTTCACGTTCAAAGAATTATTATTTACGATGTACAAGGAACGTTTTCGGAATAAACTTCTAAATTTCATTAATCAACTAGAGTACACAGATATGAACATATGTATAATATACTTTTACCATAACTTGAACCTCCCACACTCTTTCAGCTCTACGTACAGTTGAGCACGTGTGTTTTTCCAATTGATAAAATATAATAATAATAGAAAAAGAATATGTATTTCCTAATATAATGTCGCTACTCGACTGCCGGCAATTGTGTCGATATCTTGTAAGATAATTTTTACGTTGACTGTTATTAGTGTAATGCTGAAAGAGTTGGCACGTTTCATTCCCAAGAAGTTAAAAAAGAAACCCCTTAACCATTTTTTGTAAAATGTTACAAAACAAACAGCACCAAATGAAGTCCAGGGCCCAGTTGTTCAAAGCCCGATTAAACTAATCCTGGATTAACGTGAACTTTGATTCGAGTTTAATGACTAATCATCAAAGATTCTTCCAAAGATTTTGTCCCTCAGTTTTGACTTTAGACTTGTCTTTAACATTAGCTTAAAATTAGCTTTCAAAAACCGCTTTTAATGAACGAGATGTAAGACTCGGTTAACTTTTAATCGTGGATTAGCGTTAATCGGCTTTCGAACAACCCGGCCCTGTAAAACAGGTTTCATGTAAATGGTAGCATTTTGAACAAGCTTTTATTTACAGTCCCAAAAGCTATAACCACCGTGTACGGTACCACGGAAAAGCAATGCTATCAACTGAATGGTCAAACATAAGGGTTTCGGTCACAAATTCAAAAGTCAAAGCTACTTTGGGAATAAAAGGTTTGGAGAACATTTAACGCGGTGATCAGGAAACGAGGAGCTATTTACACTGATTTTACATTCTTTAAAGCAATACCATCAAACCTTCTTCGACATCGATAATTATCTTCGCTAGCAAATGTGTTTCTGAAATTTATCTAGGGACTGCTCTACAAACCAAATCACCGATGATAGTTTTCTGCAAGGCTGTTTTTTTTTTTTTTTTTTCAAATCGACCAACGCAAAGCAATCCCTTTCTTTGTTACGTTTTTATAAAAATGATGCAATCGTAGCGAGTCCAATTTTTTTTCTAAATTTCTTACAACCAACTTCCCCTTCAGCGCTATTAAATTAGAGTACTGTGTTTTTCAGGAAAAAAATGGTGATAATTGTTCGATTTCCTCCCATTAAACATTACTCAGTATTCTTGTACACTGCGGAAAGTGTCCCAAAGTCAAAAGAAACCGTTCAATATTCTTCTTCAGCCGATGGCATTTTGGGCAGATGACTTAAAATCACGTGAGGCAGGCGTGAGGTTTCATTGGTTGGACGAGAAAAGAAATACATTTCACTGATAGTAACAATTTGCCGACATGCTTTCGGCAACTGTTGTTGCTGTTGGCAACTGACACCTTTGCTAGCACGGGTTTGTAAAGCTTTACGAGTTTTGGCAGCCCCTGAACACGTGAACACATGGAGCAGAATTCTAGTGTGGTGAGTCATTTCTCCATTGCATGCCCCTCAATCAAGGAAAGAGCCAGAATTCGTACCGAGTGTGTCCGTGTTTTGAGGGTGTCGACGCCAAAAAGTCGTGAAACATTTTCACTTTGAAGATCACATACAACAGTCTTCTATTCGCTATCAATGTATTGTATTGTCCGTGGAGCGCTTCTCAAAACTTCTTCTCTTTTCTAAACTTTTTCTTCTCCTTTCGCTACTTTTCCTTCGCCTTTTATCGGGGCCAGTATCACGCTCGTCGGTTCCCGAGCGTGGCCGTCGATCTCTTCTTCGAGAATCATCGTGCGGGGACGTAACACTCTCGAACACGTCGGAATCAACGGAATCGGCTGGAGGACGCGCTCCCCGAGCCGAGTGAGGTAAACTATCAGAGTCAGTGAGATCGTTAAGTTTTCGTTTCAGCTTATCAGTGATGTCATATTCATCTTCAAGTTCGTCAAATGATCGATAAGACCTCGGTTCCGATGGTCGCGAATCGGTGTCTTTCAAGTCGTCCTCGGAATCATCGTCGCTCAAGCCGAGGTCAATATCAATATCGTCGTCATCGTCTTGGGATAATCCTTCAGAATCATAATGCATATCATCCTCCAAGGCGTGTTGTAGTTCGCTTACTCGCTTCTTGGCCATGCCTAGTTCTTGCTTTAAGCTGGATACAACTCCTTCTAGATGCTCAACTTCTTTCTCCTTTGAAGACAAACAAAAGTGAAATTATTTACAGTTTTCATACAGGACGAGTGCCTGTACGACAAAGAGACTCCATGTTTAAAATTAAATCACCAAAATATTTCAAGCAAACAGCACCATGCCAATGTATCGCTCAACAGTACTCATTTGAATGGTCACACTTGAGGACGATGCCTACTAATACAGAGGTATTTTTGTGCAGTTTATGACCATGCGGCAAAGCAGATCTTAGCAAGGGCTATTGAAATCCATAAAGAAAATTGGGGGTAACCATGCATTTTTCAGAGACAATGAAGCAACAATTATTCTGAAAAGCAGTAAAATACAAAGCAATGTATGGTGTTTTTCTCTAAATTGAAGCCTTTCTTATCTCTGAAAAATTGCATGGTTGCCCCAACTTTTCTTTTTTGATATCAAAAGCACTTGCTAAGTTCTGCTTTTTCCGTATAGATTTGAACCGCGCAAAAATATCCATGTATTAGTAGGCACCGCCCATAGGAAACGCGAGTATCTTAGATGCGCAGAACGTACGCCCAGTAACAAAAGTAGGCACCGTCCTTAAGGATTTCGTCCACACACAAAGGTAAACCCCCCTAAAAAGCGCAATGTAGATTACCAGACACAGTTACTGTTCTAGAGCTTTCATGTAAAGCAAGCAAAAGTTACTCACGGAATCGATCTTTCTTTTCTTGTGATCTTCTTCTTGTCTCGATAAGGCCGCCATCTCTTCTTTCATCTCGCGCAATTGACGTTCAACCCTACGCGTATAACAGAAAAAGTCAATTTAAGGGGCAGTGTCACTCTGAATAGACTAAAAACATATTTGAATCGATGGAATTGTTAAAATAATGGTTCACTCTTGTTATCAATAACCTCACTAGTGCACAGAAACTAGTATCAATCATCTTTGGCTACGGATGGCTAGGGTGGAAATGGATTGCAACTTGAAAAAATTGGCCGGTTTTTTCAAGTTCTTCCTGTGTATTTGAGAGAAGTCGCTAAAAACTGCTTATAGTTTGTTCTTTCTCGGAGGAATCCCTTTACTTATTATTTTCTTTCCAGTGCCCTAACAGCAATTTCATGTTAGAACAAAAGTTCCCTGTCAAATATTTTAGCAGTTTTCACCAAAATACAGCAAAATCGCCGTGACAGTTCCCCTTTAAGTGAGAGGATTGACCGGTGGCCCAGTGAGAGTATGCAGCTTAAAACATACGGGTTGAAAAGTATTCATAAAGAACAAACTGGACGAACAGCAACACACTGGCGTAACATTGTCGAACACAACAATGATGCCCCTAACTAGCATAGAGTACACTAATCTTGCTCTAAACGCATTGCGTGACAGCTCATTTGACAGCTACGAAGGAAACAACTCACGGAACGCGTAACAGTACATACAAGGTTGTAGCCTTCCAGGTCGTCACACAACGCTCCTGGAGGATCATTGTGTGACGCCCCAAAGAATGTCTGGGAAGAAGGCTAAGGCCCCATACACGCTAATCCGGATAAATTTGACAAAGCGTCTTTTTTTCTGCCTTCCATTCACACTTTTGAACGGCGTTCTCGATCATCCGAAAACGGATCTTTTTGAACCCCCCCTCCCCTCTCCCCCACAGAGTGGATAAATAGGCCATTTCCGAGTTACTTTGACCCTCATAATGAAAGTGAGGCCAAGTGCAAAGTTTTTATCATGAAAATTAATTTTGATTCATATGCAAAGCTTTCCTCATAGCCTCGCTTTCATAGTGAGGTTCACAGCAAATCGGAAATGACCAATTGAAAATGCTGGCTAAGTGTTGTAGCGTGGACTACGAAAATGGAGCTTTCTGAAAATGCTGTGACACAAAAGTAATGTACGCATGCTCCACCGTGTATTTAGCAATTGTGGGGGTGAGACGATTAGCGTGGACAGTGTCTAACAAGGCAATGACTAGACCTGGAGTTCTCTTGTATAAGTTTGGTTTCTCTGAGCTGAAAGTCCTCCCTTTCATCATGTAACTTTTGAATTTGGTCCTTCAGACGACCAACTTGAACCTAAAAAAGCAAATTCATAAAAATGCTCCGTAAAAAAGAGATAAATAAAATAAATAAATAAATAAATAAATCACTTTATTTAAGTGTCAGTGTATTTGGCGCAGAGCACTAATTAGAGACACTTTCCAGATCGAATTTAGAAATGTTGGCTTTTGAGGAGAGGGAAAAACCGGAGTACCCGGAGAAAAACCTCTTGGAGCAAGGAGGAGAACCAACAACAAACTCAACCCACATATGACGCCGAGTCCTGGAATCGAACCCGGGCAGCATTGTTGGGAGGCAAGTGCTCTCACCACTGCACCATCCCTGCTCCTATATAAGCCGAATGATTCCGTGAAAAACGCAAACCGCCTAACCATAATAACATCAAACAAAATATCAAAATATCAATGAGTACGCATGTACCTCTTGTCGTTTCTTAAAGGATCCTTCCAAATCTAACTGCGTAGCCAGCTCTCTTCTCTGAAAACATAAAGACGCGTAATCAGTAAAGTGTTTCAAATCTGTATATATTGAAAACAACCTTGAAAAAAGCTGTTAAAAGAACATGTACCTTGCTCTCCATCTGATCAAATTGATGTTTCTCCACGGTGGATTCTTCCAAATACGACAACCGATTTGTCATGTGCTGGACCTAAATAAGGCAGACAAGATTATTGCGTGACAAATAACACCATAGCGTTACACGAAAATACGTTGAACCTGCATACGGTGGAGGAGACATAATATAAACAAGGCGTTGTGACTGGGTAAAGCTCAAGGTATATGGCGTTACATGGGTGTGACGAGCGCTGAAACGATGGAAAGATATGAGACGTGTGGCGAGCTTTTGAGATTTAAGGATGTGGCGTTACTCAGGCTTGAAGAACTCCAAATCGCGACGGCAGAGAAGTGTGCACCTTCCAGTTTATTTTCGTAGCAAAATAGTAAATTGAATAAAAGAAAAACACCATTTCTATAACGTAACGTTTAGGACTGTCTTGCGTGACTTACCTTAGATTCCAGGCTTTCATGTTGAGCTGTCATTTCCTGAATAGTAGCCTCGCGTTCGCGAATCGTCTTCTGGGCCTCCGTCAGCTGAAAACGGAAAAGTCATATTTACAACTCTGGTTACGGGGTTGAGCGTGACAACGGGTGGACGCGTGACAATGGACTCGTTGCGTCTATTTGTCACGCAATGAGGAACAGTCATGGCTGAACGTCAACGAACTTACGGACAAGAATTAAGCGACAAAAACAAAACAAAATTACTCAAAGTTTAATCTATTCGGAAAATGGCTGACACGCTACTATCTCTGAAAGTGAATGCTCTCCTTGTTTGACTTTGTGAACAAGTCTCGGGAAAAGAAAAGACCAGTCGGGGTACCCCTTCGTGGCACATAGATGAAACCCTTTCTCTCCTACCCGTCCCGCAGATTTTGATATGCAACGATAATAAGCAGGATTGACAAACCTGTTTCACCAGTTGCCTGTTCTTCTCAGTGAGTGTATCAATGTCATCTTCATCTTCGTCCACTTTACTTTGCAGCTCCGTGTTTTCTTTTAGCGTCGTCATGTACTTCGTTTCCAGCTAAAAAACGAAACATTAAAATGCTCTATAAAACTGCCACTATTGATTTCCCTGTTGACACTTGAGTTGTGTTTTTGTGCTACAAATTCCGAAATCAGAAGATCTCAAAAATCTTCTCCCACAATGTGAAAACATCTTTTTTTTTTTACTGGCAATACTCTATTGAACAAAAGTATAGAATACTGTACATTTACTATACAACACTACAATACTTCAATACTAGTACGTTACAACTCTACAGTACTCTATTTGCAGATCTACGGGGTAAGGATGCTTAGAAAGCATCTTGCATGCAAATGGCTGAACGACCGATTACGTTTAGCAATGCCGGGGAGCCAAGAGGCTTTTTGCATTTGTGTTGTCAACTTCAAGTTATTCTTCAACTCGAGGAATAAGTCCTTCCACCCACCAACCCCCCCCCCCCCCTTCCCTAAAAAAAGGTCCACTAAGCCCCGCCTCCCTTCTCCCAAACAAAAAAATTCGTATAGTTATGACCCAAGTAAGTAACTATGTCCCGCGCGCTACACTATTCACGTCTGCCTCACCTCCTTCTTCGACTTGGTCAAAGCGTCGACTTGTCCCTGAAGGTCAGCCACGTCTTCTTCCAGCTTCTTTTTGCCTTTCAGTGCGGCCTGGGCGGCAAATTCTGCGTCTTCAAGCTATAAAAAGACAAGGAATCCAGGTTAACTCTTTCACTCCATTAGCGCCCGAGGTACATGGTACAAACTCACAACCAAACGCACAGCGCAGTAGGGGAGATGAGCTCTACAGCTTTCGTCTGAAGCGTACCACCCACCTGATTTTTCAAAGCCTTCATCTGATTTCTTTCTTTAGGAATCTTCTGAGACTGAAAAATATAATAGCTCCTATGAAATAAACAAAATACGCTTGCACCTCCTTAATGCAAAAAGCATTGGCGTTGAAAACGTGAAACGCTGATGTCGCAAAAAACGAAACTCGCTTATTTATGGGTCTTCATTTGAGTGAAGTCCCCGCAAATCTCCACATCTGCGAAAATTTGGTGTGGTAAACTGCGCCCCTTTAAAATCGCCAAATTGAGTTGTAGAGAGAATCTCCAGTAGTAGTATGCGTAGTAAATAGTGTAAGTTGTTTTAATCAACTATACTACAATATCAATAAAATAAGTACGCATTGCGTACATGTGGGTAGTGCTGTACAAGCGCTGTGGACCTGTTTGTTTACGGACATTCACTCACTCCTGACTCTTACATGCCTGACGACCCAGTGGGTAGAGCACAATACAGTACACTACCCACAAAAATAAATAAAAATTACAAAAAAAAAAAAAAATCTCCAGTAGCGTGTTACGAGCTCTTGAGAGAAAGCTGGACAGCGGAAAGAAAAAATATTCTCGAGATTTACTACCACAAAGATCAAACAATGCCATAAATACTGTGTTTACGGACCTGAGATTCAATGACTGCCTGCGCGTCCTTCAGCAGTGCTTTGGTCTTTTTCAGTTCTCGTTTCAGTTTTCGCTCCATTTCGGCATCACCTCGTTCGTAATGATCACGAAGTTCCTCGAGCCGCCTGTCTGTCTCCCGTTTGGCCTGGAATAAACATCGTCCAAAATTAATTCATGAACAACATGTCAGAAAAACTAATTCCTTTAGAAACTCAAATCATGTCAGTGGTCCCCTTGTTTCCATTTCTTCCCACTACAATATGCCGCAACTGTCAAAGCTCCTAGTTTTTCCCGCTCGAACTGCCGTGATACCTTTTTACACGTCAACAATTGTTCCCTTGATAAGCTCCGAGTTCTCAAAAGGGAGCTCTAGCAACGACCACGACGACGGCAACGAGAACATCAAATAAGCAATAGGCTTAATAACCAAAACAACAACTCTGCACATGTATCACTCTTTTTGGTACATTTCTTTGGTGTCACTGTACGACTAGGACGTGAAATTTCCTGATGGGACGTTTTATGGAGGACGTAGACACACGACAACGAATGTTTTCTTACTTTTCCTAAACTTGGGTGCGGTCTCCAAGAATTCAACTCCAGGAAATTTCACCTACATTTGGCATTTAATAGTGACGTAGGTGACATTTTCGCTGCCGCCGCCGTCGTTAAAGCTTCCTTATTTCACCCGCCACAATGTGCCGAGTTTCCAGTTTCTCCCGAAAAAATATGCGGCGTTACTAGTTCCCAATATAATGCCACGTTCATCCACCATCCAGTTATTTCCCGCCAAAACCTGACAGCGGACAAAACAGTTGAAGATGAACTTACCTTAACTGCTGACGTTTTTTCCGCGTATTCGTCTTCTAGCTGATCTTCGAGTTGTTTGATCTGCAAATATCCATAAAACGGTCAGTGCGCATCATACCCGAGTCATACAGCTTACTCTTGGTTGGTTGATTTGCCAAAGAGCGAAAAAAGTGTGTGGAAGACTGAGTGAATCAAAATCAGAGCAAACCTTTTTCTGCATGTTAAATCTGAACTGTTCAATTTCTTCATCCTTCGCCTCCAACTCCTTGTGTACCATCTGTTTGCCATGTTCAGCGGCCATCTCTAAACGAAGTTTAGCCTGAAAAAGGCAGAAATAAAATACTGTTGAACAAAAACACATCACATGATTTGCCCTCTCAAAACTGTTTTTCCCGCTTTTTAAGCGGCTTGTCCTTGAAGTACTGAGTTTTCGAAACCATAATATGCTGCATTTCAAGATTTTACTGCCATGTGCCACATTCTTAGTTTTCCCGCCACAACGTGCCTCGTTCGTTATAGCCTCCACCTTTTTCCCGCCTGCCACACTATGACTTCGTTCCTATTGTTCCCCGCCAATTGTGCAACGTCCCCATTTTCCCGCCATAATGTGCTTCGTTCCCAGTTCTTCCTCCATCATATTTCGCGTTCATCACCGGTCATAAATATTTTCCCCAAACATTAGCAGGAGACAAAAACTAGTTACGCATTCGTTTCGAGTGGCATACAGTGGACCCGGTTGTTACGGACGCCAAAGGGACACGCAAAAGTATCCGCCGTACCATTCGGGTGTCCGTATTAAGCGGGCTCAGACAGTAAGCGTGACGGACACATTATGCTTTATCGATACAAAGCCTACAGTATACAATTAAAAAGCAACAGAACGATGTTTAATGTCTTAACTGTCATTAAGTTTAAACTGCAGAATCCTAACGCCCATTCAAATAGCCTCAAACGAAAATTAATGTTCTCTCAGTGATTCAAACGCGGCTGACAACGTAATCATTTAAAATAGTCTTTGACTTTGCTCTGTATTGGCATTTTCAGTTTGTGGTTCAGCAAGACTGACTGGATGTTAGACAACTTAAACAATGCGCAGATGACCAGTGTCCGTTAAATCATACGCAAGTGTCCGTTGTCTGTATAGTCTCCCTCGCAGCCGTTCTGTGTCGTTGCGTGACGAGACAGAACGGCTGCGAGGGAGACTATTGTCTGTATAAACTAGTGTCCGTATTAAGCGGGCTAATGTAAGAGAAAACTTTTCTTAGCTTTTCGTGGGGCCAACCAGTATTAAGCAGGTGTCCGTAAAAGCGGGGTTCCACTGTGCCAAAAAAATTAAATTCAAGTTTCTGCTTGAGATAAACTTGAAGAGCGGCAAACCCACCTGTTCAAGCAGTTGGATTTTTCCTGCCTGGTCGTCAAGTTCTTCTTCTTGGTCCTGAACTTTCTGTTCCAGGTCTCGTATGGTTTTCTTTAACGCGACAACCTGGAAACATTTGAGGGAAAAAATTTAAATGAGAACTCGCTCCTGTAGCAGTGCCATTTTCTCTGGAAAGAATTTGTCGTAAGGTTGTGATCTACTTTCACCTTCGCAACCTTTTGCCATCCTCGTTTCCTAACGAATTCCTCCGTGTGAAATGCTTCATCTTTCATTTGCAAAGTAGTCTTAGTAAAATAAACTTCTCGAGCAAATAAATCTCAAATTTTACTCACGTCTCCTCCATGTAAACCCTGTTGGGTGATATCATTTATATCGCCTTCAATCCTTTCTAGTTCTTTTTTCGCCCTCTCTAATTCTTCTTTAGTTTCCTACAAAAAAGGACAACAAATCAGTACCACAAACCTAACCTTAAAGGGAACGTCTGCTCCGAAAACAAATGGACGGTAAATTGTTGGAAATAGTGTCGAAATTTTAAATTTTAGTTTAAGAAATAGAAACAACATTCAAGTGTGCTAAAATTAGATATGATTGTCGCCTATCTTCGCTTTTAAATTCCCCGGGCGCGGCCATCTTGGATTTCATGACGCCATTGCGTTGCCGCTATTGTTCTCTAATTGTTTCAAACAAAAGAACTTCTGTTTACTAACAATAGCTAAAATTTAGACTTTAGACACTATTTCCAACAATTTACCGTCCATTTGTTTTCGGAGCAGAGGTTCCCTTTAAAAGCACAGCGTGCAGGCTGATGCTTTGCGTTTCCATTTATTCAACGTCAATAACACGGGAAGTACTTGTGCAGTCTCCCGAGCAAGAGGCTCATGATTAAGTGCTTGACAATAATCCAGATCGAATTGGAATTTGGAAATGTTGTTTTTTAGGAGCGGGGAAAACCAGAGTACCCGAAGAAAACCTCTCGGAGCAAGGGCGAGAGGCTAGCTGAATATTGCTCTGTTAAAGCTAATAAAATTTTGTCGGTAATGTTCATGAGATAGGTGGTGTCTTCGATAACCCCCCCCCCCCCCCCCCCCCTTCATCCCTGACCAGGTGGGTCCTTTTCGAACAAACTTGTTATGATTCACCAGTTCCCTTATTTGGTTTAACTTACCTGCAAGTCATGTTCCATTTTGTATTTGTCTGCCGCAGTTTTCTCCTTTTCTCGGTTTAGTTTATCTTTCAACGCTCGTTCGTGACTTAGTTCTTCTTTGACCCGCTGAATTTCTGAATCAAACCTAAAAACGCAAGACAAGGCATTTGGTACCTACAGAGTAAGACATTCTCAGTAGAAATCCTGTTTGAACCACCTCACAATAAAACACTGTATTCAGATCTTTAGTAGGCGAACATCTCCTTTTAGCTAGCATCCTTCAGAAAATTGCGCCTGAATTAGTTCTTAGTAAAAACCAAACCAAACCAGTAACTCCAAAAAGCATTTTACGCGGGATTTCTTGTCACCATTTTGTGTATTCCTATTCCGGAATAGGGTCTATCAAACGCACCCTTAGACAAACCAACCACATTTCCCTTTAACAACCATTCCGCTTGAATCACTTCGCAGTCACCAACTTCTTTTGGAGACCGTCTTTACGAAATCCCATTTGAATCACTTCTCAGTCAAACACTGTATTTAGAATCTTTGCAATTGGTAAATGAACATCTAACTTTTACGAGGATGCTTACTTTACGTTCGATATCATTTCGAATTTCATCGTTGCTTCCGGACCAGTTACGCGCAGAACGTTACCGACTACTACAGCTCATAAAATCGTCTACCTTCTTTGTTTTTTCTCCAGTTCGGCGTTTCTGCTTTGCTCTTCTTCCAGCAGTAATTTTAAATCTTCCATTTCTGCTTGCACTCGAGCTGTTTTCTTCTTCATGTTTGTTGACTGTCGTTGAATCTCGTCATTTTCGGTGGTCGCTTCTGTCAACTGAATAACAAACAAATAAAGATGAACTTGACTTACGTACAAAGCATTGCTTTGGCTTAATCCATGCGGTGTCCTCCAGCAGGTTGAATCAGTGTAAATATAAGGGAACTTACGTAACGACAACGGTGACGGAAAACGATAACGCAACTTGAAAATATTACTTCATTTTATTTGTGCTACTTCGCTATTATTTATATTTATTCAACTTTTATAAAAACGGCGACCTACCCAGGAACCAAATTGGTAGGCGTGGTGTTCGAACTAAGAAAGAGAATGAAACATTCACCGTCGTGTGCTCACGTTCTCCGCAAAACCTTGAATTTGGCTATTTCACATTCTTGTTTTGACGAGGACGGCAAAGAAATGTAACAAACTTAAAACGCACGCGAAGATCGATCGTTTTTCTTCGTTATTCTTTGGCGGCTTTGTGGTTGCCGTCGCCGTCATCGTTGCTTAAGGTCCCTAATACCCCACAAAAAGCGCTGACCAAAACCCACAGTAAGTAAAACAGCCCAACAGCAACACAACACAAGCAATACACTTCTTCGACGCGACTGAATGTGACTGACGTGTAAATTAGGCCTTGGGGTATTTTTATTTGCTGTAGATTTTAGAACTTTTTGCCTTTACACCGTGACGCGCGAAGAAGTGCCTACAACTCTAATTAATTCGCATACTTTCGTGAGATGGTTTACCCAATCAGAATTCGGGATTCTCTCCCAGAAAACCAACTCAGTGCCACAAATAAACTAAGTGGATTTCCTGGCAACAATCCTGGAATTCTGATTGGCTGATCGTTCTCCACGAAAAGGATGCGAAAGTAACTCCTCTATGTTGCACTGCCAAGCAAAGACTATACGGAAACATATTTGACTCCAGAACAACAAGCATATAGGAGAATCTTTGCCGATGTAATTGTTTGCATTTTTCTTACAAGCATATATAAAAGAATTATCCTGCGAAATCGCGAGGAATATCGCCTGATACTTAGCTGACAAGGCCGTTGGCCTAATGGTGGCTAAAATCAGGAGATATTGCACAAGATTGAGCAGGAAAGGTCCTACCTTTCTCTCCAGCGTTCGTTTCTGATTGGACAGTTCTTCTATCTCTTGCTCAGCTTGGCTTTGCAACTTCTTTCTCAGCTGTTCTTGTTCCTTGGACTTTTGGATGTACCTCTCACGGTAGAATGATTCTACGAGGAAAACGAAAACGAACTTCAAAAACCAAAAGAAAAATCAAAGCAAGCATTTTAAAGGTTTCCAATACCCCCAGAATGTTCGGCATATCCCTCTTAAGAAAATTACTTCATTCTTGTTCAATTTGGCTGTCTCCTAACATTAAAAGATTCAAAAACACCGAATCCTTTCCGAATATTTCCGAGAACATCCGAACTTACCTTCCTCTTCGTCTTCGGAGGCGCCTTCGCCGTCGTACCTCTCTAGTCTCTCGACATTTCTGGTCGCAGAAACACTCAAAGCTCTCGCTTCAAGAAGCTCCACTTCAAGTTTGTCTTTCCTCTTTTTCACATCCTCCAGGGACTCCTGTGAAAACACAAGCACGATCTTAAAAGGTTAAGCCCGTTTCCATGGAGTCTAGTCGCGACTTCGTCACTTTTCACTCGTGTTTCGGGAATTAAGAAGACGGCTTGCAGACAGTCTGGGTTTAAGATGACTCTTTCAAACTGCAAATCTCATAATAGTTCATAATATTTTATACTACGCCACAATGCCGACGTTTTGATAAGCTCGTACTGTTCGAAAAGTTCTATCGTTATATTCATATATTTTAGTGTTTTTACAGTCATTACTTGTAATTATTTGTTTAAATGCACAACCCTCCAGCTCTGCTGATTGATTTTATCGCGCTAAAATAAAATTATTCAGTTCAGTTCAGTTCAGTTCATAAAAAAAAAGTCACAACCCGTTTTAAAAGAATTTCGAGTTAAGATGAAGAGAACAATTGGGAAAACGATTGGTTCAATCAACACAGGATCTCTTCGATCCAGAAAAAAAAATGTTGGAATAGCCAGTCTGTGGATCTATGCTAATTCCTGTTGGATTTATTTTACTTATCAATTTGATTTATGTGATTAGAAGACTACAGTGTGTTAGAAACATTTAACGAAACAAGCCCCTTTTAACCAGAAAGAGTTATTTTACTCCCAATTCATCCAATGTATACAAGGATTCTCGATTTGTTTCACGAAACTACTCGGCGGACACAGAATTAAATATAGGGTGTGAGAAGGAGAGGACCTTAATTTTGATAGAATTGTAATGAGGGAAAGTTGCCTCTATGTTCCTAAGACTGGTGCATAGTGAAACAAGTAAGGAAAGCAGTACTTCCCAACAGACACAGTTAAAATACAGTACAACTACAGTAACAAATACACAACTACAACTTTCTCTCTCCCCCCTCTCCCCTTCCCCCTCTTTACCCTTCCCAAGCTACCACAAAGAGAACTACAGGACGTCTCCTACTTCGCTAGCAGAAAACAGAGTTATGTACTGATTAGAATCGTAAAGATATTAGCGATGAAAGGTTTTCTTACATATCAGCTGAGCTACTCTCCTTCCGTTGAGAAATCGAGCAAGACGAACCCATGTACGCATTTGAAAATTTGGGAGACCAGATAAGAGCATCTGCATATTCCCAAGTAGACATAAACAAAACAACTGAAGGCTATATAAATATTCAAATTAACCCTTTGGCTCCCCAAACGACGTTCGAATAATAAAAATTACATTGTCTTCAATGCTTATTGTGAAAATTGCGTAAATAAACGGCACCAACGTTAAGTACTGCCCGATAGTTTTCATTTGAATGGCCCACACTTCAGGATTTTCCACAGAAACAAATTTAGCTTTAGAACCACAATACGTGCCTCTAGTTTTGACGTCGGGCCAAAAGGTGTCATAATTTATAAAATGAAAATTCTCTCCTAAACGAACGTCGGTCACCATAGCATCTAGACGCGCAATACTTGTAAGCTATTCACCTTTCCAAACCTCCAAAACGAGATCATAACGTCCCCGCTGTTTTTTCTTTCCAACAACAATCCGGCAGAGCTTATGCCAACAGATGTAATTGGCGAAAGCGGCTTTTCCTGAATTCCCTTACTCTTTTCTCTCAGAGTTGGCGCAGGATTACTTGTCTTGCGTGGCGAGACAAATGTCGCTCGCGTTTGGTTCAATATTACACAATTGCGGTAACAGAAAAGTGCGCGTGTACACGGACGTTCTTCCTGACATGTAAAAGTGTAGTTTTTGACAGAGATCTTGCCAACTGATGCTTCAAAATGGTTGCGTGTTCATACGCTTGCGAAAAAGGGTTCGAAATGATGACAGGGAGCAAGTTCCCGGAAAAAACCGGAAATCTCCGCAGTGTCGACCCACAAAGCATAAAAATCCGATTTTGTTTTTAAGAGACACAGTGAAAACATCTTCAAAAAGTGGAAACTCAAGTTGACCCAGACACTTTGTCTGAACGACGAGAAAAAAAAAGAAGTCGAACAAAAATAAGCGACTGCTGGCTTTTGCGTTTTCGCAAAAATAGTTTCGAGACAATTTTTGTAAAGGAGATTCGCCACAAACTAAATTGATACAACGTATCTTATTATAACACGATGTAGAAAGGGCAAGTAGCCAGAATTTCAAATACTCAAAACATCACGCGATGAACGGTAACGAGTATATCTGTCACGCAATGTTTAGACACATACTTAATCTACTTGCGGTTTGCCGATAAGAGGATTAATCAATTTCTGTGAGTCTTTTTATTTTATTTGTGGTTTCCAAGCAAGAGCTTTTTCTTCGATTCTTAAGGCATATCTCTTTACATTATCCCAACCCGTAACACGAACCTTTAGTAACGAAGAGTGAGTCTAGCTTTTAAGACTTGGTGAACTACCCCAACCACGACTTTACCTTGTTGAGGAATACTTTCCTTCGGTACTGCCGGTTCGCTTCCAACACTAAATCCTACGAAATTATTTCTCTCCTATAAACTTAGTTCGCTACATCTACAACTGTAAAATAATCAAAGCAAGAGGCCAAAGACCTACAAAGATTTGAACTACATGCCAGACAGAAACGATGATTCAACCAGTTTAAATACCACTTAACCATTCATTAACTCGAACAAAATACCGACGAAAATATAAATTTGGCAGATTTACAGCAAGAAATGAAAAGAAGACTCAGTGACTTTCAATTGACTGGCCACTCCTAGGAATGGCATCTAATGACTCCCAAAGCTTCATAATGAGTTTGGATTATAAAGGAGCCGTTTTGTTGAACTGTCTGTCACCTCAAGCAAAGCCAGCCACTACAGTGCAGTTTACCAGTTCCTTTCGTACGACTGTTAATTAAAACAGCAGAATTTACAACCTCAACATATTGAAACAAGTCGCCCTTTCGGTCTTTTTGATGTATTATATAACTAAATTTATAACGTATACACTTTTTATCACGTTTTATATTATGTGTAAATTGAGTAGCCCTAGGTTGTTATGTAATTGTATTGTAATTTGCACGCCGCACTGGAAAAGTACTGCACTGTGATTTAAATGGAACCTTAGGTATATAAAGGTTTTACTATATTAAATGCTTAAGTTAGAGGCAACTTGTGTGGCGTAATAAGCAGGACAACTGAAATGTAGCTTTCATCAACATGGCAGAATTACGTCCACAGACTAAAACGTTAGAACCACTTGTATACAATAACAAAGCACCACAAGAAAGTACTGCTAAGCAACTTATTTTAATACTAACACTTCAGGATTTCATCCTCAAACTAAAGGGTAAAACCAGAGGAGTAAAACAGATTGGGGTGAGAGATACGGGAAGGACACCTGGGAATTAGCATCCTAGAGATCTGTCGCCGTTGGTATTAGTTCACTCAAATATTTATAGTGCATGAAGGTTATCTATTTATCTTCGTTATTTTCATACTAAACATCAGACAATCTTTCCACGCTAGACTGGTCTGGTCGCTAGAGACCAGAAAGAAGGCACTATGTCAAGGGCACTCTCGAGATCAGGTCCAGATTCTCACGGCAAAGCTTTATGATAAAAAAAATTCATACAAGATCCGCCGAAAATGTTGGACGTTCACCCAACACGCTGTTGGATGAAAAAATGTAGTCGTTTGGCTAATAAATTAGACTTCTGGGAAATTTGGCACGTGGAAAAAAAACATCAGATAAATGAAAGGAGTGTTGTTTGCAGTTTTTCTTTCTTTTTTTTTTTTTTTGCTTGTTTGTTTTTGTTCCCTTTGACTTTCTCCTTATCCCAGAAACCTGCTGGGCCAGACGCTACTACCTTTTAGAACACCAGCCAACTAGAATTTCTCGCCGTTTTCGAACAGAAAACCACTTCCTTTCGAGACTGTTAAGTAACCTGTCTCTATTTGCCATTATCACGAGGATCTCTCCAATTAAAACTGAAACCCATTTCCTTCAATACTCTAGAGCAACTTTATCCAAATTTTGGCCCTGTTGCAGACCAAAATAGGGTATCCTTTCCATACCCGTTTCAGTCCCGATGTTTGTGTACATGAAGTGGTATTTTAAATCGCGCTTTATCGTGTCGAATAGTAAATGAAAGGGTTTTTCTAAATCATTCTCTCTGTTTTTTCTTTTTTCTTTTTGTTTTTTCGGTTGCAAGTAAAAAGGTGATGAATACGTTATACGTTCTCGTAGCTCGCTCTCCTTTAAAACGACTCAACGTGAACGCCTCAACAACCACGACAAACTTCAGACCAACTTGCTTGAGCTATGACACAACACTTGAGAGCGGCAAAAACCTATACACCTTACGCTGCGAGTTCCCCCTCCCCCTCCCCCACCCCCTCCTCTTCACCCCCTCCTCCATCAGGACATATATACTTTGAAAAGAAACACACCATAATTGAATCTCGCCAACACTAACCTTCCTGCAAAACCTTAAAATATTTGACTCAGCGACAAGGACCGGGTTGAGAACAAAGGCTGCCATCGGTTGACGCTGAGAGACTTTCGAGTTAACTGGAGGTCGAGTTACCGACATTCTAATACACGGCTCACTAATGATATCTCGAGACGCCAGACGAAACTCAAAAGTGTGCGAGTCAGCTAAATAATTCGAGTCATCCGGGATATGTTACTGTATCGAGAGCAGCACAGGGTCCCCAGGAAACTGTTGTCGTCTCGAATGAAGCAAGCAAGCCGGAATTCAAATTTGAGCTCAACCTACCCACATAACTGACCCTTGCAATCCCATTAAATCAAGATTGTAGATATGCAGTCCGTTCCTGTAGTGCTGTTTATTATGCTGTACAATGCGATTCTAAGTTTTGAGTCTGTGGATAAAATCTCCAAGTGTAACCATTCAAATGAAAGCTCACGAGTTGCTCTTTCATTTAGTGCTCTTCGTTTTTCGGTTTTTTAGAACATGATTTTCAAGAATTTTTTCCCCTTTTCAAAGCCCAAAGCTCCAGTCGCTAATCTACTGACCTGGAGTTCCTGCATTTGTCTCTCCAGCCTCATTCTCTCCATTGTTTCGCCTTCAAGCATTTCACTCGCATGGCTGGCTGTTTCTCTTTCATCCGACAGAGATGCTGAAAGCTCGGTAACCTACGAGAAAGTTTAAACAACGATCAAACGCGGGCAACAAATATTGAACCGATTTACGCGAAAACAAGGCACCTCTATGAATTTCGCGTAAGACAATTCTCATTCTTCCGGCGAAACCATCCAACAAATCCCTAAGGTTAATCGACTTAAATGCCAGAGGATTAGCCCAGAATGTTTCTAAATCGACCAAAACCTCGTTACACAAAAATAACAAACATTTTCGCTTCACACAATAGTGCAGTACCCTCAGGATTTCCTCCAGAATGCCATAAAACCGTCCCAAGGATCCCATCGTATCCCGGAGTGACGCTGATTTGCGATAATCGACTCAAAACGCAGACAATTACTCGCGCGACAGACCAATTTCCCCCACTGTATGAGGTAACTCTATAGTATGCCATACACGCATACATAATTGTTGTTGAAAACGAAAAACGCGAAACTTAACACGGGGGAAGACCAAAAGTCAAACTTTAAACGAAACCAAATGTGTCACATAATACTGTTAGAAGCTCTTAAAATGGCAAAATCCTTGAGTAAAATTCTAGCCATCTCATCAAAGACGTATAGTTCACAGCCGGGTTATCTACAACATTTGCAGGCGCAATTTTGCACCGCCAAGTTTGATTGCTACACTCTTTCACGTTACTGCAGTGAAAATCGGCGAATTTGACTTTCCCGACGTACTTCCAAAACACAGACGGTTAAAGCTAAGATATCCAGGCCGTTCGATCTCTCACCGAATTCACTGGAGTCTAAATATCTTATGGCTTCCATAGTTTTTTCATTTGCAACATTCATGAAAATCGACTTTTCCTTTGTGCTACCCAAACACAAAAAGATATAAATGACAAATAATTGCTGAGACTCCATCTATGAAATGAGTGGATATCACATAATTACGTAATGAACCTTTGCAGTCTCTTACTACACTGTTTCATACTTGTTACTGGTGTAGAAAAATGATCCTTTTGAAAACAAAACTCAAACGGATATAACTGAGAAATCCTTGCTGAAAATTCATTTCACCAAAGCAAAGGGCAAAGCATATCATTTACTTTCCGGTCCACGCTTTAGGTTGCCATAGTTTTTAGACGTTAATCAAATGCCTTTTAACGGTGCTAACAAAACGTTTAAATATATAGCTGAGAAATTCACGTTGAAGCTTCATTCTACAGCACTGAAGCTGTAGAAACAGCACAGTCAGATTTTTCATTTCCCAGTGTTAAGTAGTAATTCTTTTTTCTCATCACCATAATTTTTTTTTAAATGTTATGAAAATTTTGACGCAAATCAAGACTTAGACCTTATTTGGATGGGCTTCTTTATTCTCCACACCTGTCTGCTTGAAAGCGTATTGACACGATAACGAGAAATTAGACCGCACTAATGGCTCTAATCAAAGAGTTAATTTTTAGTTTCACAGATGTCACGAATTTTCAAAAAGCGATCTGTTGTTTTCAGTGAACGAAGGAACTTCTTCACTCGCTCTGTTAAACGTTCCCCCCTTTCAGAGCAACCCCCTATTTAAGTAAATCCACATTGTACTCAGTTGTGCCCATTGCCTTTCGAAGGGCCAACAAATCATTCCAGAGTAAATTTCTGTCGAGATATGCTGTGATAACTCAACGACTTGCAGACGAAAAATATTTGAATCGACGTCTTGCCATCGGCAGTGTTTCGTCCACAAGATATAGCAACACTGAGCAAGGAACATACGTATCGTCTGCGAGCCCATAAATTTCTAAACACAAATGGTTTTAACATTATTGTCAAGATTGTATAGACAAACTGAAGACTTTGGTCATTTTACCCTTTATGATTTGCCTCACTAGGGCTTCTTTCCCAGTTTCGTGTTTCCCCGCGCTTGTGGAGTTGTCCGCGGTTGTTACTGTTGTCACTACCCACCTTTTCCCGCGCTTTACACCGGTTACAAGAGTGCGGTAAGCCAGATTTTCCCGCGCTTGACACCGGTTACCCGAGTGCGGTTACCCAGATTTTCCCGCGCTTGACGCCGGATGCACATTTTTGCTTCACGTTCTCGTTAGTTCGCAAGGATTAGGTACATTTGATGACAAAATGGAAACAAAACCGAATCCTCGTTAAAAATAGATCCATCTACTGTAAGTAAATTATGTACCTTTTGTTGCAGCTTCTCATTAGCGTCTTCCAATTCCTTCTTTTCTCTCTCTAGTCTCGCTAATTTTAATTTTAAGGTATCCACTTCTCCCTGAAAATAAAGCAAACACGTTAAGCCAGTTACATTTCAAATAAACATCACACGCGCACCTTCAGTAAAACAGAAAATAAAATCTAACCTAATAGAGCATTCTTACCGATTTCGTCTTCAGCTCTTCTTCTGTTCGATGGACGTCCAACAGTGGTAGAACCTGTAAAGGTCGAACACAAATCAAGTTGCTATGCAGACATACCAACTGTCTGTCTAGCAAAGTCTCTGTTTTCAGCTACCGACACACTCAATTCGTTGTCCAGACGATGCCCGTTTACAAGTGCACTTTACAACTTTTCGAAGGTCTCCGTTCTCGACAGCGCTTTATTGTGGACGATGACGAAAACGCATCAAAAAGGGTGTAAAAGTATGAAACTCGACTTCCCTTGTCTCTATGAACCAAAATTTCCTAACTATTTTCTATCACATAACATGCACGGCTTGAACACCAAAACCGGCACCTCCATATTTACGGTAATTCCTCTTGAATAAAGGAGAAAGCCTATAGTGTGAGTCTTCTCGTTTCTTTTTACGCCTAATCACCATTCACTTATCACTTCCTCTCCTACAGTTTCCTTTTTTTTTCTCACTTGTCAATTTGTAAAATTTCATCGTCGTAAATTTCGAGCTGCAAGTTGTGGTGAGTTGTCAAAAAATAACACAGAACACAATACACTGTTCTATTGTCCCGGTTCTCACGTAGATTTGCGCTTTCGTTAAATTTTCGGCTAATCCGAGGTACCACGTTACGCCACTACATTAGATTGGGCAAAAGTCGGGAAAGAGCTATTTCGTTACCTTAGTATATAACCTCCACCAGGGCCAGGTGTTCACTGCCAGGAAACACCTGATGTTCTTTTGTATGCAACGGATCGCTGTACACTGAACCTAAAGAGCAAGTAAAAGGAAGAAAATTGTCTCAGCAGGAAAACGGAAAAGGACACAACAAACAATTTTGTAACAGAATTGTTACAAAACTAAAACCAAAACCAGCTAGGAACCAATCCGGCAGAACTCGAGACAAAAGACAAGCAGCGTTTGCCAAACGCGGGAAACTCGGGTAACAGGCATCAAATGCAGAAAAAGATAGGCAACGGTGTCTAGCGCGGGAAAAGTCGAGTAACGGGTTGCAAGCGCGGGAAAAGTCGGGCAACCGGTGGAAAGCGCGGGAAAAACTGGGCAACCGGTTAAAAAAGCGGGATTTTCATACCGTTGACAAGTCACGATTGATTTCACACTTGATTGGCTAAAAATGCGGCACTTAATTTTGGTTGAGTCTAGACAAGTTTTAAGAACGAACTGTAGACTTCGGAAAACGTCGAGGCAAACTGGACACAATTACTTTCAAGAAGTCGTAAAACAGCGTTCTGCTGGAGAGACACTATGACGAAGATGTGGAGTTTTCAAATAGAAATTCACCTGTAGTTTCTTTAGTTTTTTCCGCGTCAAGAACCCTCGACAAAACGCTTGCAGTTCAATAATAGTGTCCGTTGTCTTCTCGTCTCTGGCGTCCTCCAACTGAGCAAGAGTTCCAGCCCGAAAGAAAATCTGGAAAAGAAAATGTGAAAAGAAAGTCACAGACAATGTAATGTCTCAAATCAAAGTGAACAAAAAACAATAGCAAATTTCATTTTTGTAGGAATGCTCAATAGCTTTCATTTGAATGGTATTCATCTGCCGAACCAACTTATACAACAAAGTAACCAGCACCATGTAATGCTCAGTCATTTTCATGGTGTCACTCACAGACTGAGATTATAACCACCTTTACAGTATAATAAATAGCACCACATACAGAAGCGTTCACTTGTATGGTCACACGCAAGAATTTCATCCAAAACCTTAAACGTTAGCCCAACTTGCACATCACAATAAACAGCACCAGAGGAAAGCACTACTCATTAGCTTTCATTTGAAATGTCACACTGTCCACAGACTCAAAAAACTGAACCACATTATGAATAGTCAACCTTTTAAGAGTTTCATCTAATAACTCTCAACCTTTGTTTATTTATTTATTTTTGAACTTAAATTTTCAATTGATCTTCTCAGTAAACCCAGACTGGCAATCTCATTTTGTTAGTTTGCTTAATCCTGATTGGCTATACGTTTTAAATGGAATGACAATATACCCTTGTATAAGACCCAAGTAAAATCTTTAAAGTACTTAGCCAAAGCTTCGACGTATTCGTTTAGAAAAATGTTAGACTGGGATATCGATTTGTAAGCTAGGTAACTTACCAATGCGATAGCTAAAAGAGGTCTTCTGAATGAAAGACACAACGAGTCGACGAATTCGGCGATGTTTACATTAGCATATAAAAAGTCGAGACGAAGGATTTGCAGTGCACCAAAAACAAAGGTATTCTATATTGACCAGACGGTTAATACGGCAATTGATGAACAGTTGACACGAAACATGCCCACAAAATAAATAACCATTTCACAAGTAACAAGGCATTATTAAATTTGAATTCTCACACGTACGTACACTTTAGGATTTCTTTCATGAGTCAAAAGTTAGCGACACTTTGTACAGAGCAAAAATCACGACCTCGGACAGTACTGTTTAATAGCTTTCACTTGAACAGTGACATTTTAAAACTTAATCCCCAGACTCAAAGCTAAGAAAAGAACACCGGACACTTGAACAATCGGCTCCACAAACGAAGCCAAAATGTCACTAAAACTTACGACAGTTAAGCGCCGTTGGGAGCCATACATTCTCTAAGTATTTATAATTAACGATTGCTCTTCAATTGTGAGAAAGCCAACTTTCTAATATCATCGTTCAGTTTATTAATACATGTATATAGATTGTACATTGACACAAAGAACTTGAAGGACTTGTAAACAAGGTTGATTCCCGAGACGAAAGCAAATCATAACAATATCACATGGCTTGTACGGACATCAATTTTTGTACACAAGATGCACAGAAAAAGGGGGACGCATATTACAAGAACCCCACGCTCAAAAATAACGGGCAAAACTAAAAGATTTAGACAAGAAAAAACTAAGTGACTAACTTGCTCAAAAACGACTGCAAAATACCGATAAGCTGATGGTACAGCTGTAGTTAAGTAAATGATAAGCACTAAGTAATCATGTGTTCAAAATGCAATCAAGCAACTTAATTGTGTCAACAAGTTCCACAGTGTGTAAACAACCACGAAAGAACACAAACCTTTTTGTTGCACGTTTAGAGCACTTGATTTAAGCGGCGAAAAGTAAAACTACACAAGCTACCGTCCAAAGCGGCTTCAATAACAAGAACGCTTTTAAGTCTTCGGTCGGCAAGAGCTCGAACTTCAAAGTGACAAAACAAAACCAATCTAGACAAGACAAAGGAGCTTCACAAAGGAAGGATTAGGTCGCACTAAGAAACACAAAACTCAAGGGTATTCTGTCACAGCAGATTAAATCTTGGAACTGGAAATAAATGACAACCTGCTGATTCTTAAAAAGAGAAAGTTCAAAAATAATATCAATTTGTAACGACCTCGCTTTTTCACCTCCACGGGAAGATGTGAAAGGCATTCAGTTTTGAACAATTTCTTTCCAAGGGGTCACGTGGGTGTTTAACAACACCCCAGGGAGTTGGCAAGGCAAACTCCAGGGAGTGGGGGTTGGGGATCGCAACAGGCCTCCTTTGCACTTTTTCAAAACGAGGCTAGTGCAAAACTTCAATATGAAAAACTTAGACTTCATGAAAATAGCAATGGGAAAACAAAAGGCAATTGAAAGAAAAAGGTTTTGCAAAAGGCAGTGTTTCAAAACCCTCGAAAACAACTGGTAAATAAGGTCTTCCAAGTTCCTTTTTTACCACTCAAATTCCGCGGATATTATGACAACGTTGCCAGTTTAAAACGAATCCAACTTTCTACACCGTGGATGGAACCTTAGGTGCGCCGTTCACATGATAACTCATCTCAATGCTGTTTGTTATCATGTACCAGGTGGTCCTGGTATTCGAGTCGTTGGATGAAATCCTAAAGAGTGACTTTTTCAATGGACGAATGTTTGGTTTTATCGACAGAGTTGAAAACTTAAGGTAAATTGGTCACCGTGAAGATATTCGAGTGCTGACGTGTCGAGCGTTTAGCCCTTCGTCGGAGCGAATCCTCTGTCGGAGCGCTAACGCTCGAAACGTCAGCACTCGAATCTCTGTACAGTTAAGAACTGTTTCATGCTCAGCGTGCGTACATCGAGTTATGGATGCACGCGGGAAGTTTGGAGAGCACGAGAGAAGCGTAAAGGCTGGTTTCCATATGATCGCGGATCGCAGATCGCAATAAGGTCTGCGATCGTCTGCGATCCTGCGATCGTGATCGCAGACGATCGCAGAAGATAGAAACATGTTCTATCTAAAGGCTAGAACCATGTTCTATCTCCTGCGATCGTCTGCGATCAATTGCGATTGTTTGCGATCTGGGATCTGCGATCCGCGATCATATGGAAACCACCCTTTAGATAGAACATGGTTCTATCTTCTGCGATCGTCTACGATCACGATCGCAGGATCGCAGACCTTATTGCGATCTGCGATCATATGGAAACCAGCCTTAAGAGTTGCTCGAGGTGTAGCCGAGAGCAACTCTAGCTTCTTGAGTGCTTTCCAAACTTCCCAAGTGCATCCATAACTCGATATACGCACAGCTAAAAGCATGAACCAATTATTTTGTAATATGGTGAAAATAAAGTAAATGATTCCTGGAAAACAGGTTTTGTTCCTGACTAATTACAAATTCTCTGCACAAAAAAAAAAGGTGAAAGTGGTTTCTCATATCGGTTTAATCTTAACGTTTCATTAAACTTCGACGAGCTCTTATAAATGTAAATTTTTTATGGTTTTGTCTCCCTGTAAAAAGTTTATAACATAGCGCGCGCATGCTTCCCCCACCTGACTTGCACACGTCATCGGATGGACGCACGGCCATGCGTATGTTGAGAAATGTACCATGATGATGCCAATAGGAATTAGATTAGGATGCACGCGTGCTATATTATAATGGCCAATTTACCTTTAGTTATCAACTCTGTTGATAAAACGAAACTTTCGTCTCCACCCCCACCGACACATCACCACAGTTTCTTTAGAAGCTAACCCCCTTGTTTATTTCAATGGACGCCGCTGCGCAATACTTCTGTGCTACTGACTTAATGTTATGCTGACAAGGTGATTCTAACTTTTGAATCCGTCAAGGAAATCCTAAAGTGTGGATATTCAAATGAAAGCTACTGAGCAGTACGTTTCTGTGGTACTGTTTATTAGGATGTGAAAGGTGGTTCTAACGTTTGCGTCTTTCAAATGAAAGCTTCTCAGCAGAACTTTCCTGTGGTGCTGTTCATTATGTTATACAAGATCATTTGTAACTTTCAAGTTTGGGTGGAGTCGCCGGTATATGAAAGCAATTCAACAGTATACTCTCCTGTGGTGCAGCCAGTTTACGCAGTTTTAAATGAGGGTTTAACGTTTTAGCTGTTTTCAATTTAACCTAATTAAAATAAAATTATCCAATTTATATTAAATCAATCTCAGGACGTTAAAGATTAAAACTAATCCGTTCTCCAGCCAAAAACGTATATTCTGAATTCGCGTCTTACCTGACTTAGCCCAAGGCGATAACTTCTTTTATCGAGTTCAAGGTTTTCCAACAGAGTTTCCACAGCCTGCGAAACAAAAAGAAAAATTTAAACAATCCCTTTTAACAGCGGCACTGGTATCTACGCTGAATGAAGGTTTTCGAAAAATATGACCATAAGCAGTGACCGAATGATTGCATACCACGGTGTACATGGTACGCTTATCACAATCTGATAAGCTACTTTTACTGTCATTGTTTTGTCCAAGGTTTTTTACACACAAAACTTTAACAAATGCCGTCACTCAAATCGCCTCCCAACACCTCAACGTATTCCTTCCCAAAGAAAATGCAAGTTTCGCGAGTTCAGTACTCATAAAACGAACTTGTCAACAAGTGGCGATTAAGAGTGGACAATCCTTATCCATTGCAAAACAAGTATACAAATGGATCACTTTCAAACGCTTGAAGACTAAGGACTTCCTCACTCGATCTTTGTAGAACAGCTGAGCTATTGGTAATATGCAACTTCAATAATGTCAATATAAAGTTGTTCACCTTTAAACTTTTGCAATGATTCTAAGACTCGCGTTCTTTTAATGTTATCTGAACTTCAAAAAGGCTTCGGGTTTCACGTCATGTGTAATCCACCCTTCAACGAAGAACCAGGGCCAGCTCTTTTTAAGCGGATTTTGTTCCTTGTTTAAAGTACTGTTTCCTTTTAAGGGAAGCTTTAAACCATATTTTTCCAAACCAAATGTGTATAAACGGATCACTTTTATCCGATAAATCGCGATTAAATTTTATCGACTTCAATAGGTTACCCAATCTTTGATAAGATTTCATTTCCTCTTCGATAAAGCACTGTTTTCCTTCCATTCATTGCAAAACCTAGTGTGCACAAACGGATCATATTATCCGACAAACAGCGATTTATCCACTTCATTAAGGCATCCACTCTTTGAATAACCGGCACCATTTATTTTAAGCCGATTTCCTTTTCTTTTCAAAGTAATATGACTCCGCTAGGCTAGTAGCATCACGATCAAATGATTATATCTGTGATAACGGAATCTATGAACTGGAAAATGAGCACTTGACAAAGACAACCATTGCAGCCAACGACATTTAACTTCATAAATATGCACATATTTGAAAAGAAACTTGTAACAAACTGACATACCAGAATATTAAGATTGTTTCGATGAACAATTTCCTAATGAACGTAGAGTTGCAGATGCATTTGATCAAAGGAAATAAAAGTTTTTTCACTCACTTTCTTTTCGTCCAGCACAGGGCCGGTATTCCTGAATTGGTTCGCAGCAAGAATATCAAATCTTCGTCTGAACTCGCCAAAAGGCATATGCTCGGGAAAACCTAAAAGAGAAGAATATTCAGTTGATAATTAAACAAGTTTGCAGAGTACAGCAGGTAAGCCGAGATGCGATTTCCTTATGAACAAAGCTCGTCGCAAGCTGAGGAAATTGCTGCCGATTAAATATCAAAACTTCGGCAACTTTTAGCAATGGGCAATATTAATACCGTATTCAAATTTGAGAATACACGATTTGAACACCACCGCTTCTCTGAAAGGGATTTCGGCTCCAGAGGGCATCGTAGCGCTAGCAGTGTAAGCAGAACTGGCGCTTCGTGTCATCAAAGGATCATACTATAAACATTTCTTGACACAACAACGCCCGGTGCCCTACCGGCTTATAAATAGATTCAAACTTGTTGAACTCTGCGGTTTCCGTCACAGACGAATAACGATGACTCTTTAATTACAGGGCAAACATCCATGAAATCGCCCGAAATACTCTCGAAAAACGATTTGCTTTGCCAAGACGTCATATTCCGCAAATCAAATACACGTTTACCTCGACCGCGCTAGTACAAACCCGTCCTCTTAGTCACTGCTCATCGAACATTTTGCATCGAAATACAACTAAGACGTTTTACCTCGGTTGGGAAGAAAAGGGCCGCAGATTAACATGCAATGAGACAATTTTCTTTTCTTCATTTCGTCGAGTCAAGATGCGGCCTTCGATAAACTAGCATTTTGAATAGCTCGAGGCGAAACTATTCGAGTTTTGCAACCCACATTTACATTTTAAAACAACCTCTAATCATATTTACCTAGCTATTGTTTGCGATCGTGTTTTGAATATTAATTGTCTAAAAACATCGAAGAGAAATCTCATGGGTCCTAAGAAGAATCAAATTTACGAGACTTGATTTTTTTAACATCACAGTTCCTCTTTGTCAACCTCTTCGTATCAATTCGCTTTACAAATAGAGGTATATTCATGAGAAGGTCAAATCATAATTCGGTGGTATACCTGGTTGGTATATCAAGACAAACATTTCTTGGCCGGTATTAGTACATCTATTTAACCGTACATGGAGATTTTGGAAGGTCACCTCCGGAAAGCAACCTTTGTTAGAAACGTGCTCGCAGTTCGTCGTGAAAAAAAAAAAAAAAAAAAGAAAACATAAAACCTCTCTTATAACTATTAAAGGGGCAGTATCATGGGAGATCGATGGGAGATATCATGATTTTTGGCCAAAAATTCACCAACTTTAAACTTTGAACACTGTGTTACTTAATTTCTCAATCGCTAATTTAAAGAAATATTACTAGTGATCCTAAGACGAAAGGTTGAACCAAAATATAGTACAACCGGCGATTTTTAGTGCGTTACAACAGCGAAATTTGAAAACGTCTGCCAGACGTTTTCAAATTTGAACCCCTCTCTATCTTGGTCATCTGCTGGCGAAAATATCCGTGGATAGTTTCTTTGCATTCTGATAGCCTTTTAATGGAATTTTGTCATTATATCTTGGCTGCTATCAACTGAATAGCGTCTTTCCGATTTTCAATGTGTTACTAAAAATAGCGTGACACTGTCCCTTTAAGCCCCTCGTTTGAAGGTCAAATTATTTATAAGCACCCCTCTCTATCAACCCCTCCCCCCCCCCCCCTTCCCACATAAGGAAACACAATTTATTCACCAAACATAAAACATAACATCGCATTTCTTTCCCAATAAAAATACTTCAAAATTCAGGAATGCAAATGATCAAAACATCACTCAGTTCGCCGGTAGCAAAACTTCACCTTCAGTGCACAGAAGAAGGACATGTATTCTGTAAAAATGATTTTGTATTTGTGATACTCAACCGATTACGTAATACTATGTTTCAGTTAAAGTCATGATTTCGAATAAGCCCCCCCCCCCTCCCTCAACCACTCTATCTATTAAGCTCCCCTCTCTAGTGCGCTCCCACCCCTAACCCCTTCTTGAGGCATTAAAATAAATAAGCCTCCGATGATAAACAGAGCTTTTACTAGAAAGGGGAGGGGGAAAGGGGAACCTCGCTCCCTCGCGCGTCGCGCGTGTCGCGACCGCGCCCGATTCCCCTTCTCCCTTCTTCTTTCTTGCTAAGCTTCTACGGTGAGAGGATTAATTCGAAACTGGAGGAAATAAACAGCACCACAGAGAATTTAATCTGAATGGCGATCCCTCAGGAGTTCTGACTAGACAGGAGTCCTCACTGTACACCTTGCACATCATAACAAACAGCACCAAACCGGGAAGTACCGCTCAATACTTGAATGTTCACACTAAGATTTATCCAATATTGAACACCACCATGTACGGCAAAACAAACAGTGCCACAGGAAAGAATTGTTCAACAATGTTCATTTGAATGGTGACACATTAGGATTTCGTCTAGAATTTAAAGTTATATCCACCTTGCAGCAACTGAATGGTCACACTTCAGGATTTCATCCAAACTTTTAATCACTTGTACAGCATAATTAAGAGTATCACAGAATAGTGCGTTTCAACAACTTTCACTCGAATGGTCACAATTTAGGATTCCATCCAAACTTTAAAACCACCTTGTACAAGATAATAAACAATACCACGAGAAAGTACTGCCTGATAACTTTCATTTAAAATTTGAACGGTCACGCTTTCGGATTTCGTCAAAATTTTAAAATTATCCTCATACAGAGCAATGCACAGCGCCACGGATTCAAAAGATTGAGCCACCCTTAAATGGTATAATAGAAACACAACAGTGAAGTACTGCTAAGTAGCTTTCATCTGAGCTCAATGTTAGAACCGCCTTGTACAGCGCGGTGTAATAAACCGTTCAGCCAAGTATTGCTCGGGAGATTCATTCCAATGGTCAATCTTGCTAAACTTAAAAGTTTTATCAACAGTTAGACCGATAATACATGAATTAAAAAAGATCAAGGAAAAGTTAACAAACCTCAAACAACCGCGCACATTCCTTCTTGAAGAAACCAGGGTCTCTTCAACGCGTTTTCGATCGACTATCAAAAGCTAATTCGTAATTTGCTCTCGTTTAACTTTCAGGGGGCTTCATGAAAAATATTGCTTATCAAAACGCTGACCAATCGGAAAAAAAGCATGCTGTTTATTGCAAGCAATCAGGCGTAAAACCAAAACCAATCGTGACTTGCGTTGGCGCGTTATCTCGCACTTGGTGCGGCACCGGTTGCCAAGGAAGACCCGTTGGTTTGTTGCGTTAACTGTGTTCGTTTAAAATGATCATAAATGATTGTCTTGATCTTGGTTTTACTCTAATCAAGGACAAAACTACTTTTAACCAAAGTAAAGCATATTAGACAATATTGATACTGATACGTACGCCTCTGAAGCAATAAAAAAGCCGCTTGACCTCGTTCCTTCCGAGTGGACTAAGGAACTCCCAGTATATCCGCCGTACGTGTACTAAAAAACCGCAGATTAAGTCCGTACTTGAAGTGCGTGGGTGGCCTTCTTTTCAACTTGGAAACCTTCCTCAGAAGTATTTGGTTCCTTCTTAAATTAGCTAAGTTTAAATACTTTGGTGGGAAGCACACGTTTCCTTTTTGGGGGGAGGAGAGGGGGGGGGGGGGAGCAACAACGGGTAGAATATAATTTGCATAAAGAAGGTAACTGAATTGCATGAACTTTTAAGGACCGTTTCCTATCACTGTAACTAGTTGTTTTTGGTTAGCTTGATTTGATGTTTTTTTCTCTAAATAATGTAAAGCGCTTTAGGACTTCTGTGCCGGGTTGTTCGAAAGCCGATTAACACTAATCTATGATTAAAAGTAAATCGATGTTTTCATCTCGCTCATCAAAAAATGATTTTAAAGGCTCATTTTTAAGCTAATGGTAAAGAAAAGTCTAAGGTAAAACTTAGGGACAAATATCTTTTGGACGAATCCTTATGGATTAGTAAATATACTCCAATTAAAGTTCACGTTAACCCAGGATTAGCTTAATCAGGCTTTGAACAACTGGGCCCTGAGCTATAGAAATAAACTATCATCATCATTATTATTACTATTATTATTATTATTATTATTATTATTATTATTATCTCATGCATCTCAGTATTCATAGCACTGAAAGCATGTTCTTGAGTCAAGTCACCTCCCCTCTCCTAAGATCTCAAGAACTTAAGGCGGGAAATCCACGGACAGTTGAATTTCAATCTTATTATTTACACTTGTGATTTGGATCCAGTATTTGAGGTAGTTTTAGCTTCTTTTCAAATCGCGTGTGTGTAAACTAATGGCAATTTTCGATATCGGAGATTTTGTTGCAATGAGAGCAAAGCGCAAATGATGTCAGCAAAGACGATGACCTATGGGACCCCCCAAGGGAACTTTAATGCGTTTTTGTTTACATCGCATGCACCCCGTTCTCATCGCAACAAGTCGTGATCAAATCACCCAGAAATCACCGTAAAATTGCAGTGGAAATAACTTTTTGTTTACATTATACAGTCAACTCCCTTTATTGCGGACACCCTCAGGATCGCGAGTTAGTGTCCTTAATTAATATCGAGAGTCCGTCATGATAGCGGGAATTTATTTCAGTCAAACGTCTGTAATTTAATTTTCGCCGAGGATTTAGCTGCTGTCCGTACCGTATTGTCAAGGTGTCCGTAATAGGAAGGTGTCCGCAAGGCGAGAGTTGACTGTAGTTTACTCCAAAATTCGCATGTGTGAACGACCCATTTATCACGCACGGATCAAAAAGGAAGCACTATTTTTAACGAAGAATAATTTCAGTTGTCCCAATATAATTTGCCACTTGAAATGGGCGAACACAAGTCGTTATCATCGCGCATCACTTCCGGCTTAGTCTACATTTTCCAACAAAAGTAAAATCGCTAGAAAGACAGAGAGCCATGTCAACTAAAAACGTACGGATAGGGAAGAACGTAAAATATAACACAGGCAGCGGAAAAAGTCTGTAAGGTATTTACGCACGAGTTGGCAATTTCATAAAAGGAACACGCAAGCGCAGTGCACGAATGATTCAAAACGCAAGAAAGCATATCATAAGTAAACATGTTTGTCCGCGCCAACCGAAAACATTTAAAGACTTTCATCACCATTGTTTCCACGTTCGTGCACGCCCACATAATTTGTTCTCGAAGCAAATCGATCTGCTTCTCCGAATATTTTCATGAACATTTAGCTTCCGCAACAAACGGTGCGTGAGCGGAAACTTTTAAAACAGCAATATTTCCGCCAAGTTGTTTCCTCGGCGGTTTGTGCAGGCCTTGACCCGAATGCGCTTATAATTGCATTTGCTCTTCCCACTTCACACAATCTCGCTGTCCTTGTATTGCTCGACGGAAAATACAAATATTTTCAATAATTTTCACAGACAGGCCCGTATTGCCGAAGCTTTATTTTGCGATGCCGAAGAAAATTTAGTGCTCGAAGGCTTTACATTTTGTAAAATTATGGCCTTCCTTTTTTGGTATTCAAGAAAAAATCAACAGGCTTAAAAATAATGTCAACACGACAATGAAACGTCGTGCATTTTGCCCAATTATCATTCTCCAATTTCACAATTTTTTCTTCAGATTTCTTACAAAAACTGGCGAGAATCAGAGGGCTATCATTGTAGCCGGCTCGTGTAGCCAGAAAGTACGGCTTCGTTAAGTCTGAAAATGGTTAGAACGCAACAAGAATGAAAGACTTCCTTCATTTTATGACCGGCTACTTTCCTTGTGGAGTTTGCTTTACCAAAGCTACATTGACAGCCCTGGAGCCAAGGCTCGCGCATTTCAGTGACGAGTACTACAAGCCACCCACCTTGCCGGTGAATCCTAACAGCATCCAACATTTCTGCGGACCTGAGCTGTGTCCTCACCAGCGGTACATTCATGGAGATCTCTTTCCCAGTCCTACCCCCGAATGAGGCATCACTGCTGTCCAGCTGGCCAGCGGTATCTACGGGCAGGATACAGCGCACGAAACTGACCTTCGTCTTTCGGATGGCATCTAAAATGGTGTCCTGTGACAAGAAAAAAAAATCCGTATAAGGGGTACCGTATCAGCACTCGCTACCTGGTTAGCCTAGTTGGTTGAGCACCAGACTGTGGAGCGGTAGGCCTGGGTTCGATTCCAGGCCGGACCAACACTCGGTGTCTTTAAATAACTGAGAAGAAAGTGCTGCCTTTGCTCTGACATCTGCAAATGATTACTCACAGTACTTTCACCTAATCTGACTCTGTGGGACGTAAAAGAACCACTAGGGAAGTAACAAATCTCTAGCAGTGACCACCGCTAGTGTCCATCTCAAATTCACATTCACACACAGGCAGCATTCATAACTCATTACTTCATTAATTGTAAACTACGCCACAACAAAACTGGCAAAGTCCCCCACACAGCACTGTAAATTATCCCTGAAAAGCCCAGCGGGGAGTGGATAATAAGATATTCGATTTGAACTTTTCGCGTTTACTGCTGGGGTATTTCCCAGACCACCTTACGGCATTGTCGTGTACGCTTTTACGCTTGTTTTGGACAACCTTTGTCGAAACAGCTGTATACTCCATGGATGTGATACATGTACCTCAGGGGAGGCGTTAACCGTTACAGATGGCGATGAAATTCTCACAACTTGACTACGAGAGACCAACAATCAACTCACCACTTGGTATATCAGCTGCAGGCAGTGCGAGTTCTTTTTGATTGCTGTGGGCGTGTTAAGCGTCTTTTTTAGGCTACGAGATCGAGTGACGCCATCAGCAGCCGAACGATGTCGCGAAAACATTTCTTTGAGGTGGGATCTGAAAGGAAACAATGCACCTAAGAATCACCTTTTGAATTTCACAGCTAATATGTACGCTAACTTTTGCTGTGGTCAGCTCTCTGACGGTGGCAAACGGAAAATTATCGATGTTCACGTTGAAGGTAGCGGGATTTTCTGCAACTTACAACTACAGCAGAATCGACAATCGATATAGGAGAAGATCGGGCAAAATGAGGCCCGTCTGCGCATTTTTAAAGCGTTTTCGCCAACCCCCTCCCCCCCCCCCCCCCCCAAGCCGATTTCGCTGATCGTTTCCAAATGACAACTTTCGAAAACGCTGCAAAGTGCAGACTTGTGTACGCCGGTGGGTCCTTCATCTTTCCAAGCAAAATTGAAAAGAAAGAAGAAAGAAAGCCAATGGGACAAGGGAGAGACGTCTGAGAGCGCAACAATTTCCAAGGCGCTGGCACTTTTATCAATCGTCGTGGTAGTGGGAAACAAAGTTTCGCGATGTTAACGGCAAACGTTTAGAGTCTTAGCCGACAGGAATCGTAACCATGGACGTTTAAGGTACCAACTGAATGTTTACACGTACCACTCGGCTTAGGGGACTCGAAGTAAGGTCAAGGGTTGGCCGGGGTTTGCCACATATAGCTTAGGTTCAAATGTGAAGCAACTCCTACCAGCATGCGCGGAGAATAACTAGGAATGCATCCGCACAGAACATCAAATGTTCAGTGCGCTGGAAACAAGGATGAAACGAATACAGGAAGTTGCGCTTGTCGTACATGGACGTCACTCTTCACAAGATGGAAACAAACTGCACGACTATACAACTTACTTCGAGGACTCTGCCAGGATTAGGTGTGCTTGTTTGACCGCGGAATGTTCGCGGGCGACCTTGAGCCAGCCTCGTGCATTGTAGAGAATAGGTAAGCTGCCTTGACAATGGTTGATGTAGAATGTGTCTTTGAGCGATCCCTGCTTGACCCATGTGTCCTCTGTAAGGATGTAAAAAGCAAAAAGCGTTATCTTATCAAAAGTGATGTTTGCAGGACAGCAGGTAAGACGTTAGGTGTTAACTAGAATAGAGACAATGATCACAATCATGGGCGCAGACTTTTTAAAGAACTTTCCAAAATGGCAGAAGATATACAAACTACAACAATGACAAATAGATAAGGGGAAACTACGGTCCTGTATCGGTGGGGAGTAGAAACGAATGTTTGGTTTATCAACAGAGTTGATAACTAAAGGTAAATTGGTCACCGTAAAGAGATTTGAGTGCTGACGTTTCGAGCGTTAGCCCTTCGTCAGAGCAAACCCAAACAACAACGTTCAGTCAGATTTTCAAATAGTCGAAAAACTTATTTGTATTGATGGGAACATTAAAATGATGGTCCGGTTTAAGCCTGGTTCCCACTTGTGCGATAAGCACAAGCATAAGCTTGCGACGTTCCAACATGTGAAACAAGCACAAGAAAATAAGGCATACGCAAGCGCAGTAACGTTGGAGGAGATCTGGAAACTGATTCAAGATGGCGGAATCACCTTACTTGTGCTTGTGCTTGTGCTTACCTCACGCCAGTTCCAACTTGTGAAATAAGCACAAGCGTGAGATGAGCACAAGCATAAGGAATGGAAAACGTTTCTTTTCCTTGCACTTATGCTTGTGCTTAACTCACGCTGATTTCATGCCGTTCCCACACGATTTTTCTTATGCTTATGCTTGTGCTTATCTCACAGGTGGGAACCGGGCTTAACTCTACTTGTGCACGAAAACAAGTATCATTCATCTTTGGCTGTAGATAGCTAGGATGGAAATGAATTGCAACTTGAAAAAATAGTTTTTCTTGTTTAATTCGAGAAATTGCTTATAACTGATTATAGTTAATTTTTCCTCGAGCAAATCAATTCACATTTTCCTTTCGGTGCCCAAAGAACAATTTCAAGTAAGAGAAGAGCTTCTTTGTTAAATATTTGAAAAGTTTTGACCAACATGCAGCAAAATCTCCGTGACAGTGCCCCTTTTAATTTTCCTTCTTAATGGTTGGCAAGGTGACGTGAGACCCAACTGAACACTGCTTGATGTGATGATGTCCACAATGCATAAACACTACACTTACTCTCATTACAGTGATGCACGTAAAGCCGTGCCAGAAAACTGCTGTCGTTCGCTCCTGGGAAGATGGATTCTTCGTCCAAGATCCACAGTAAGCCCTTCTGTTCACTCTTCAGGTCTAAAGTCGAACCTCTTGTCTAAAGAAACAAGAAACACAACCGAGCAAGTTCATTTTGACATCACAGGCACCGATTGCTGTAAACCGCAATACACAATGGGCCAGTTATTTAAACAGAGTCTAACTCAAGCCCCGGCTTGAGAAGTGGGCTTTCAAATCTGTTTGTAAGTGGTTTATTTTAAGTAGATAAATAGTTTCCTAGTCTGGGATGCAAGCCTTCTTGTTACCGTCAGCAGCAGACAACGTTTAAATACGACTGCTTTCAAAATTGAAAATGGCTTAGAACGTGGTTTTGCTAAACACCGTCTAATTTATCTTTTAACAACTGACCCAATATGTTTTACAGGGTTTCCCCTGACGCTGAATCGGTCTAGAAACATGAAAACGAAACACAAAAACAGAAAAATGAACGCGTCCTATGCCATGAAGATGTTTTGGTCTTCGACAGCTCGAAAGAATCCCGCTTGTTTGTTTGTATGTTTGAAAACGAAAACAGACTTTTGAATCGTCTACCGTTTAAAGCTGCTTATTTTTTCACTTCCTCTCCAGTCGGATAACGATATTGTTATTGATTTGTAACGAGTTAACAACAAGCGAAACCTCAGTTTACTGAAATTGGCGTTGTTTTCAGTACACAGTGTATATACGTCGTCCGTAGTCAACAGATATCCTGTGAGATATATAATTTCATGTGTCTAGGAGAAAAATGGCAAAATAAAGATCGTCTCCAGCTTTTCTGCAGTAAAACTGTGCTTTGTTATCAATGTGTTGAATAATAAAACAATTATCCTGCTCAATCTTTCGGAATATCCCCTAATTGTAGCCAACTCGGCCTACGGCCGCGTCGGCTAGGTATCAGGCGACATTCCACGTGATTTCGCAGAATAATTGTTAAATGTATGCATGTGACGAGCAACTGATAATGTATATATACGTACCACTCCCTGAGCGGCTTTGTCAAATACAGAAACAACAGGATCAGGAGAAGTGGACACACTTTCAAAACTGCATTCTATGTTTTCCTGTAAATTAAAGGTTCTCTCATCAGTTTTTATACAGAGGGAAACGAAAAGATGTACAGGACGGTTCTAGCTTGTGAGTATGTGGAGTATTTCTTTGGTATTTACTATACAATACAGACTTTATTGACACTCCCCAAAGGTTGGGCTTTTCAGTGACAATTATTAACAAGTTATTTATCGACAAGTTTATTAATTCATTATTCTTATATTTATTGACAAGTAGTACTTTCATATGGGACTGTTCTTTTCTCCTGTTTGTTTGTTTGTTTGTTTTCTTCATGCTGAACAAACAGTTCTAAGTTTTGTCTCTGTGGGTGAAACCCTAAGTGCGACCATTCAAATAAAAGCTGCTGAGCATTACTTTCCCGTTTCTCATTATGAATATCTCGGCAAAATGAAATTTGGTACTTTCATCAAGTTTCGAACTTTTCTTTTTGGAAGTGAACGGTTAAAAAAAACGTAAAATGAAAGCAATTATTTTGAACCTGTGAATATCGTTCCATCTGAGAAGCAAAGACTGTGTCGTGGAAGAACTTCTGGAGTCTCTCGTGCTCATAGTTGTGGCACAAATCACCAAACAAAGCTCCGTCATTCTTGCCTAGTGATGCTGGGTTTTGAAAGCCAGGGGGGTCCAGCACGTGCATTGATGTAACGCTCCTCACATTGCATTGGAGAGACCTTGAATGTGAATGAAAAAACATTACACACGCGTTCTAGACCGGCTTTCACTTGAGTGTATTAAAACCGAAACCAAAGTAATTGCCCATTTCCGAGTTGCTGTCAACCTCGCTATGAAAGCTAGGCTAAGTGCAACACTTTTCATATGAAAATTAGTTTTGTTTGCATATGAATGAAAACTCATTTTCATAACAAAAGCTTTGCACTTAGCCTCGCTTTCATAATGAGGTTCAAGGGAACTCGGAAATGGTCTATTGCTCTGACCATTCACAACAGACGTAAACAGCACAATGAACCAATCAGAATTCTAAGCAAATACATGTGACCGTCGTCAAGCACGGGAAAACGCGTGCCAGCAAGGCACCACTGGTTTTGAAAGTTTGGTTCATCAACAGAGTTGATAACTAAAGGTAAATTGGCCACTGCAAAGAGATTCGAGCTCTGACGTTTCAACGTTCTGCCCAGGAGTAAAGCGCTGCTAACTGCTCGTTGATGGGATGGTAGAATGTCACAAGGAACCCACAAAATTGTGTCATGTTTCACTAACCATTAAATTCCTGGTTAGACAGAGAAAAAGCGTAACGTTTAAGGCAAACGGTAAACGTCAGATTCCCGTTTAAATCTTCTCCAAAGATTTAGTAATAATATGAAAATCATGCAAAATAATTCTCAAGTCTGGCTAATGCGAAACTACCCGAGGTAGAAACGTGTACCGTAAATGCTCGAATTAGGGCCCGGAGCGCTTATTTAATTTTCTGGGTCGAGAGGGGGGCGCTTATTTCGTTTTTCAAATTTCAGCCTCAGACTCATATTGTCTTTATTTCAAGTAAACACGAACCAAACAAAAAGTAAAAAAAATGAAACGAATCTGTAAGGAGAAACACAAATCTGTGTGTTACACTTAAATGGTCTAAGATTTGTACTGTTGCATGGTCTATTCATTAAAGAAGTCTGTGCTGCATACCGTATATTATTTGATTTTTTCCCTTGGGGAGGGGTGGGGGGCGCTTATTTGAAGGGGGCGTTAATTCGAACATCTACGGTAACTACTGTCAAGTAATGTATGGAATTCATGGTCACGTGGTCATGTCTCCCGTTCCAGTACAGCTTGCCGTAAACACGATGCTTAGTCTCTCTAATATGGAGTTAAGCCTCTAGTCTACAGAAGAAAACAAGAAGACATGTTGCAGAGAACCCACAACAATCCAAACATTCTATGTGTCCCTATCACCTTTCAAGGACCATTATACACCTGGGTGAAGACAGACAAATGGTAGGGTTTATTCAGGAGCTGTGGTATTGTGGAATTACCGAAAACAAATACATGTGCTGATGCATCTTTTCTACGGAATTTTCAATAAAATGACAGTTGGATATTAGACAAAAAAGTACAGGGTAATATTTTATAATAAATTGTGAGCCACAGCATGCAAAAAAAATACGGCAAATCTAAGAGTACTTTCCTTTTCCCAGGACTGGCCGGCCGGCCGGTCTGTAAGTCGAAAGCGAATTTTGAAGGGATGATACTGCAAAATCTTGGGGGGAAAATCACTCCGAAAATGGTACGTGCTATTTTGAAAAAATTAAAAGGACAAAGATAAAACTTATCCTTCAAATTGGTGACACAGCGGCAAAATGAGTGCGCATGCTCGTCACACGTGAGCAATCTTACGTGGCGAAATGGCGGCATTTTTAAAATTCCCATTCTTTGTTGTCGTTTCGCGGGGATAAGCCCAGATCAAAATAGATAAGGTTGCCGCTTTTAGAAAAGGTTCCTTCGAACTTCCTCCATCACATATCTTATTCAACAAAAAAAATATTGTGTTTGAATTTGGCGACTGAAGTAGAGCATTGATAATCGATTCTCGCTTGAATCACAAATCCTCGGAGCATGTGCACTCATTTTTCCGCCGTGTCCAAATTGGTTCATTCCGTTTGAGAACTGAACAGCCTGGCCGGCCAGTTATGACAAACAAAAAAGCGCCCTCAGTAAAAACGAAAAAACAACCTAAAACTCGACATACAGTAAATTCGTTAGTTACCCCCACCCCTCCTACCCCCGCCGGGCCCTGACTTTCAACTACACCGCAGCACTTACCTGTTAATGAACCTAACCAGAGCAGCAAATGCTTCCTGATACAGCCCCATGGCAAACCCTTCCAGTGCCTCAATGTACTGCAGTGCTGTAGCTTTCGCTTGCCTCTCAGGGGTGTTTTCTGCAGAGCTCGATGGACTCACACTAGCTGGGCTTTTAGACTGACTCGAGCGACGCATTCTTATTGTGAACTGGTTGATAATTGGAGGAGCAAAGATGATTTCTGAGATTTCTTCTGGAGTTGCACCAAGGACTGCGGCAGCTCTCTGGACTGCAGCAGGGTTAGCAAACAGAGGCTTGTTGTCTGCACCTTCAAAAAAAATAATGGGAAAATAAATAAGGTAAGGTAGAGTTTGCCACATAATACAACGGTGAAGAAACTTTATATCATCTGCCATATCTTTCAAAAGCTGAACCTTATGCATAAATTGTTAGAATTTATCTTCCACATACAGTGTAACAAGGCTTGTGATTGGCTGAAGGTCTGGAACCTGTGCATTAAACTTGTATGCACACAAACGGATTGATAAATGTGGCTAGACATAATTGATAAAAAGTATTGTTTGATCTAGCCGTTACTCCAAGGTCTATTAAATTAAGAACACTCTCTAAATCAACTTGTTGCACCAAAGTCGACCTTAATTATTATAAATTTAGTACACACAGGCTGTGTAACACACATAAGAGGTATGGCATCTGAGTTACATCTGAACCACAATAATATTATTGCAAACAAAAATCTACAAGACACTATACAGAAAGAGCACAAGCCCCCCAAAACTAAATACATGTTTTTGCTTGAAGCACTCAAAGTTTTGCACTGTCAACTTTGCTGTGGGGGAGAGGGGGTGTAAGGTGCCTAGGTGTCACAATATTTTTGCCTAAGATCACAGGACGAAGGAGATAACTAGCTGCTTAGCTAGTAGTATTGTTTGCTTGAGAAGCAAAAAATGAAGGGCAGAGCTGTGAAGAAGAAACATGCAATCTGCCAGGCTAACCTCATCATTCCCCTCTTTCTTCCCTGAACAGCCCTACAAGCATTTCCATTGTCATGGCAAACAGAAAAAATAATGGCAATGCACACAGCAACATTGCTCAAACTCTGACAGAGAATTTGAAATTAACTTTTACCGTTACAGCTTGGATTTTTATTGCCGTAACAGATCAATAATTTGCGTGCTTACCTACAGAAATCCCAGCACAGCCAAGGTGACAAATAGCAGCTAGTATTGCCCAGATTCCTTTGGCCTCCTCTTCAGAAATACCCAACATTTGAAGAGCAAATTCTATTTCAGTCCACTTCTCTGAAAGCATCTGGTTATCTGGTGACTGCAAAGAGAGAGAGAAATATTTACTCACATTTAAAGTTTGTTTCTGTTAATGCCTATGTCGCAAATGGAGGTTGGGTGCTCAGGAGCCAGGGGCTGGTACCGCAAACCCAAACCCAGGTAGGTAGAACACCCCATAAGCCTGCCCTACCCACAACCCAGCCACGGGCCCCGCCCGCAACCCAGCCCCAACCCTAGCACCCGTCACACTGAGACTAGAAGCTCAGAGGAAAAATAATAAGTATAAAAGACAAAGAACTAACCCTAACCAACCCTCTAACACTAACACCAATCCCAAATAATAACAACCTAACACTACCGGGAGGAAAGGGAGGGAAAGAAAAACCCAACAAAACGCGAAAAACTAACCACGCCACGAAAAACGCTGAGTAGAGTAAAATTCCGAGCACGTGCAAAGGAGCACGCCTAAACTGCAAAAGTATACTGCTGGCCACGCAACTGCCCGCAGACCTGACCCAGGCCCAAACAGTTATGTAACAACAAACACCCAAATGCTAATGTGCCACCAGTGCCCAAACTATACCCCAACAAACGCTAATGCCACGCTGCGCCACAAGGGAGCAAACTTGCTCCAAGTTGTTAACTAAGTTAAATTACAATTAACCCTATTATACTCATACTCTAGAACATCCAAAATGAAAACCTGAGACTACAAGCATCCTAAGTTTTATTTTTGGGTCATTATTAACGAAACACTGGCAAATCAAACATACACAGACAAATTACATTAAATTCCCCCTCCCACTCCCTTCAAGTTTCAAGCCACTCTAAAAATAGCTTATGAAGTTGATCTTATGAAGGCTGATTGGTGAGATTTTCAATTAAAGTATGTGAGTACATATATATGTCATAGCTTACTGCACCTTTGGATCAAAAGACAACATGAACTCATTTGCTTCAATCATCTTGGTATCCAGCTGTAGTTCGTTTCTGTTGAACACAAAATGCATAATCATTAACAACACTCTGGTTGAGGGACCAATAAAAATAATTTCAAAATTAAATGCATTCAACGTAGAAAGAACACATTCCTAATTGTGTTTGGAGTCAAGATTGTATGGGACAATGAATGGATCTTGGGACGCCTATCTGGCAACCCCTCCAGATTTTGCAGCCTAGGCAGATGACATCATCACCAACTTGGGATCGAGATCATTGAATGCACTCCCTAATCTTTGATTATTACTAGTATTAACTATATTTAAGTGTCAAAGTATTTAGCACTGTAGTGCTAATTGGGGACACTGTAAATGACTGACCCAAATAAAAAATTATGTCAACTGAACATAATATTTGCTTAAAATCCCAACTGGCCGGAGGAAGACCAATTAGCTATTAACTCATTCTCTCATTAACTCAATTAGCTCATTTGCAAATGAGACTACCATGAAAACAAATCCAAGTGGTCAGAGTCGGACTTGAACTCCAGGCCTCTGGATACAAGTCTGGGGCTTTAACCACTACATGTAGGCCACGCTGCCTCTTACTTTGAATAAACTACTGATTACATTGTTTACCTAAGTTTGATGTTACATCCAGCTAACAGATAATGGAATATTTTGAATGTACTCTCTCCTTCTGACTGTCTCACCACTTTGGATTTTTCCAAGAGGAAGGTCTAAAAAGAAATAAAATAATATTATTATACAATCATGTACTTTGCTTTCGATTCCTAGAAAATTACAAAGTAAATTAAAGGGGACAGTCCCAGACAAAGTATGAAGATTCCAATATTATTGAATTTCCATTTGATACATGTATAATTCACAAAGTACATTGTACACAAGTTTTATGCCTTCAGATATAAAACAAAACAATTTTGGAAATTGTTGGATCATCTTTGGAAATCCTGGTAATCGTTATGATGACAAAAATCTCACACATTTGACTCTGGAAAAGCTGGAAGATCAGCAGTCTGCTGAGATGACAGCTGTTTTGGCTGATTACCCTTGATGAACCTTTATGTTACATGTACAGCTGTACATGTAATCTTGACAACTGTAGATTCATTTTACTCACAAAACAACATCTTTATTACAGGTGTGGAGCTCAATGCAACATGTAGATCAAAACTAATCGAAGGGGTACATTGAATAACGCCCTGTGTGACTTTTGATGTAAGGCTAAATTCTCCTTTTGTTTCACAAGTGAATATAAGGCAATTTGGAAGGAGAATCTAGTAACTTACCAGAAGTCACTTAGGGCTTTTTTCCAGGCACCCATTCAGTGTCACTGACAGCTCTTAGTCCCTACTAACCTCCCTCACAGACCCTTGCTTGCGGCATGTCTATTCCGGGGGTGAGGGGTGGGGGTGAGGGGTGGGGGTGAGGGGTAGGGGGTGGGGGTGAGGGGCGGGGGGGTGGGGGGTGAGGGGTCATGGAGGAACTTAGCCTCCCTCGCAGATGCTCTTTTGGCTGGTCACACAATCTTTCCTCATTGGGGAGGAGAGATTGCATGACAAGCAAGCAGCAGGTCTATTCCGGGGGTGAGGGGTGGGGGGTGGGGGTAGGGGGTGAGGGGTGGGGGTGGGGAATGGGGGTGGGGGGTGAGTTTAACAGACATGGATCTAGACTCTCATATACGCGATAAACGAACATCCTGCAATCTCACACGAAATCACGAGTTCGGGGATGAGGGTACGCTTAATTTGTTCATGGCGCGAGCTGTGGGGATCTGCGATCCACCTTAACATTATTGAGTTCGACAAACACATAAAAGTAATCCAAACTGTGGCTATCGTTTATTGTATTGCTTTTTTGTTTGAGACTCGTAAGATCTTGGATCTTGGATCGACTAAATGATACAACTGACGTCATATTGGTTTTGATTCTTCAAAGTGTAACAAAACTGTAACTTTATATATACAAATAAACTAGATTAACTTTCCCTGGTTAATCATTTACCATGTGGCCTTCGAAAAACCGGTTGTTAGGCTGGTTTGTCAATGATACTAAGTAGGGCAAGCGTCAATACTACTAAATGTCGCTATTGTCATGATACAATTACAAATGTCGTTATTGTCATTACACAAACAAACGTTCTGCTCTTGAGATATGAACCCTGTATTCTCATATTAATTCGGAATCTTAAAACTGCAGCACAACTGTAACTGTAAATAATCTGGATTAACTTTTATGAATTTGCCAAAGTGGCTTGTGAAAAACCGGAATCTAGACTGGTTTTATTGAATCGTTACTTTAAATAGCGAGCAGTTTCCTTCCTTCACCCCCCCCCCCCCTCCCTTTTTTTTTGGTGGGCAGGGAAAAAATGTTTTTCCCTTTTCTCGTTTGTGTTTGGGATTTGAGCATGTTACATTTTGAATCTTCATTTCTAATCCTCTCTAGGATCAGAGAAAAAAGAAAGAAAAAAGTTCACTGCCTTCAGTTTATAATTTCTTTCAATTTCAGATTTCCGTTTTTCCCTTCCTTGTAATCAGAGTTCCATTAATAGAAAACGGAACATAAAAATAAACAACAAACATGTTTTTAGTAACTAAAATATGCTGGTATCACTTATATTCGAGAGATAACTCTCACGACAATAAGCTCTAGTGTATTTGCCGTTGCCGATTAAGGCATTTCAATGGTCGAATCGTCCAACTGAGTAAAGCTTGAGGTTGGCCGCTGATAAGATTGGTCCTTAAAATTTTTAACGGACGTGCGTAAATAAAGCTGAAGTAACGAGTACTGGGACTTCAGTGGCACAAACAATTACAGCTGACGATAAAATTATCAATTCAATTCGAAAAACAAACTTAGCACATCAATTTTTTGCAACACTTTCTAATTTTGCATATTTCGTGAAAACGGGAAAATTCAGTCACGAAAATTAAATTAGGTGACTTGCCGTGCAAGCCTTTAGAAAATTGGCCAAAGTCAAGTGCTGCGATGTACACTTCAAAATCTCGAAATTCGCGTGTCGCGAAAAATTCATTTAATAATGTACACAAGCCAACAAATCTCATGTTAGTGGTGGTATTCACTGTAGTCATGTTGGTGCTTACAAGCGGAACTATACTGAACAAGGATGCACAGGGGGAAATTTCCGTCCTTTGCTGCATGCAATTACGATGACATTTCTATTTTTATGTAATTTTTTTTCAGTTTTCGCTCGCACCAATATGATACCGTGAAAATAACCTGCATGGATTACATCTTGACTTGTATCCCCCTCAAGAAAATTAAGGCAATTGGGTCTCTAGTTATTTACTTGAAAAAATAAGGGGGTGGCCTATCATCTGACGATTTAGCCGTAACTTCGTGGGGCTTTGGCAGAGTAACATGGTTGCAAATGTCAACATATATGAGAGTCTATGAGAGTATATGAGAGTCTAGATCCACGTCTGTTAAACTCACCCCCCACCCCCACCCCTCACCTCTCACCCCCTACCCCCCACCCCTCACCCCCTCACCCCCCACCCCCCACCCCTCACCCCCGGAATAGACCTGCCGCTTGCTTGTCATGCAATCTCTCCTCCCCAATGAGGAAAGATTGTGTGACCAGCCAAAAGAGCATCTGTGAGGGAGGCTAAGTTCCTCCATGAATGATCTTGCTTTTAAACTGACCTGAACGGCAGCACTTGTCAAAAATCCTGCTGAGTCAAAATCCATGCTGAAGAGTAGAGTGAATCGGGATGCATTGTTGTTCACGGGTGTTGATACATTGCCAAAGGCTTCAAGCAAGGCATAGATAGCTTCTAGCTTTTGATCTGATAAATAACATTAACAATAAAAAGCGGTTGTCAACTGCATGTAAGTATATATCTTTCCGTACATGTATGTTTCCATGGAAACCCAGAATAGTCAAAGCTTTATGTCCACATTAAGGAAGTAATGAAAAAAATTGAAATGTTCACTCTCTTTGAAATTAATAACATGCAAGCACAAATAGAACTTCCTGATTCACAGTTTTTACTGTACCTGCTCTAGTACTTATCAAAGACCTGTTTCTCAAATATTTTTTTAAAAACATTAAGATTCAGTACAAGTAATTATCTGAAAAAACTCAATGTAAGGTAGTGGTGTTATTAAAAAAGCTGTTTGGCCATACTGTTATAATTTTAAAATCAGTTCAACATGGTTGCCTGCTCTAAAATCACATAGAAAAACAATGATACTAATTTTATTTATATAATATTATTACTGGGGAACTACATGTACAAAAATCATTCCAAGGATAATGTTTAAGTGAGTTAGGGTGAGGCTCGTAGACATTTTTCGAAGAGAATACAGTACATGCAGAATCATAATTATTGTTATAATTTTCAAACCTGTAAGAGCAGAATGTTGTGAACATGCTGCAGCAGTCAAATAGTGCATGACGTGTTTGGAGTTGACAGTTTTTCCTGATCCACTGTGCCCCATGAAGACAATGGACTGATCCATCCGAGTGGCCAGCATGTTCCTGTAAGCTGTCTGTACAGAAGCAAAGATGTGCGGAGGCATATCTTCCTGTTTGCAGCCACGGAACATCTGAATCACCTGTGTTTTAAGGATTTCAATGAATGCAAGATAAACAGCAGATTTTTAAAAAAAAAAAACAGCTGACGTAATAATTACTTCTACTACACTCAAACCAGTGTTGTGAGGACAAACTTTACTTCCCTAAATAATTAAGATTTGACTTCTATTAAACAGACATGACTAATAATGACAGGATATAAGCATTCTTCTTGCTAAATGGAGCTGTTATAACACCTGTTACGGCTGAACTCACATGATGTTATGGATGATACGTGTGCTTACATGTAGTCCCTAAAATTGGTATTTTAACAAGCATGCATGTACACATGAAGCAAAGGAAACTGAAATTTTTTACTTTCTAATCCTTACTCCAGATTGCATGAAAATGCATTCCTATGGTTCTAAAATTTTAAACAATTTCTGAGGGTACATGCCATTAGATCCCCCTAGAAGCTCAAACTCATTTTGGGCCATCATTACTGGGGATAAATGGTGAAAATAATATTTATGTGTCACCCCTGCTGACAACCTCATAAAGGTACCGATCGTTTTCCCACTTACTTTGTCAGTGTAGATAGCTAGCTGTTGCTGTGGGTTGATGACTATCAGGTTGGGTCCAGCATAGGTGTGAATAAGGTTACTACCAAACCGCTGGCGTAAAGTGTGAAGACAGCTTGATTCATTGAGGTAACGCAGTGAGGCAAGATCCTCTGATCTGTCATACTGTGGTGGATTGGCCTGCAATGAAACAGTAACAATAAACTTCAAAATATAAGTAAGATTTTATTTGATTATCTAATACCTCATACTGCACATTTCTTTTAAAACTACATTGGTGGACCAAACAGCTCTGCACTAATTTTGTATGACTGACTGTAACTTAAAATACATGACTGCTACTCACTCCACCCTTTGCCTATGACAATGTTACACAGGCTTAACCTTGTACAGGGGTGAGGGTCAGGGAACAGAGATTTTTCATTCGCGTGTGCTGTGATTCTGTTGCAACCCTAGCGAAACTGCAATCAACTTTCCTTAATTGCAGTTTTGAGAGATTTGTTGTACACAGTGAATTTGTTGCTTAAGAGCATTCCAAGCTAGTACTAGTTGCTAGTACTGGCCGGATCCTACATGTTATTAATTAAAGACTCCTCTCAAATCCTAAATGACAAGATGTACATCTAACTTACTCTTTTTGCAAATATCTTTTTGGAATTTTTTTTCCTTTGTGTCTCTGCCTCAACTGATCAATGAAAATGCATGAATTACATGTAAATGCATAAAAGGAAGTGCAAACTGTTAGACTACAACATTGAACTTGCATGACAACTCCACCAAGTGTTTCTAGCATTTCAGATTTTCAGCTCATCTGAAAGTTTTCATTAACAAACCTTTTCAACACTGTCTTCTTCAATGGTGATGATCTCCCCACCATGATCCAGCTTCACTTTACACATTGGAGTTTCATCATCTTCTTTGACAACTTTAGTCTTCTGAACCCTGCCGCCAGAGAACCCCGCCTTGTGAACCACCCACACCTTCTCAGCATCTAGCCATGCCTTCTGTGAGTTCACTTCTTCTTCAGATTTGGCCTACAGTGTATTACAAGGGAGAGTTCCAAAAGTTATAAGCTAAGTCTAAGGGTTTAGTAAACACTTTATACATTTGACTCTTGTTATCTCAAACCTTGTGGACACCCGAGAAAATATTTTATTACTGTACATTGTAGAAAATAACCACATGGAATGAAATTTACCCACATGCTGCCAAACCTCACACAGTGGAATCTTTTGACTTCAAGATTAAAGTGAATTTAGTTCAAGTTTTGTTCAAAATTCATCATTTGAAATAAGACCCCTTCACCTCCCTGATAACCCTCCTTCCTCCACCCAACCCCATGCATAGGCTTTTTATTGAACAATACTTTATATAATATTATTATTATAAAGACACCACAGTGCTTCTGCCATGGTTTGTCATTTGTCTTGTTGTTTGGAAAGTTGATGGTCTTGAAACTCTTAAGTTCTTCTACATGCAAAAGAAAGAACTTTGTTCCTAAAGCCACCCGCACATGACTTTATACCAGCTGTTTCCACTGGATCAACTAACCGGATTCCTTTTACAGTAAAAAAAAAAAGTATTACTACTATTATTAATTATTAAATTATGATTCTATTAACACAGCGCAGGTCAGAGATTATTAAAACAAAACACATGCATACCTGACAACGTACAAGTATAACAAATAATTCACAGAAAACATGACTGTGTGCACATCTGTAAATAGACAGATCTACAGCAAAGCTCATCACCGCCAGTTGCATTTAAGTGTGTACACGGTAGGGAAAAACATGTTCTAGTTGGAAACATGACATGTTTTGGCGACAAACATTCGAAGTTTGGAGTAGGTGGCTGTTGTTGACTTGATTTATTTTTGCTCAACAAAATATTTTTTGCAAGCATTTTTAGAAGTTAAGAATACTTTCTGGAGGCAAGTGTGCTGTTTCTGAGTGAGAAATAATTTTTATGCCTGCAAGTTGAGAAAACTGGAATGAGCTTATGAGTGGAACGTGTTGACCTGGCGTGACAGTTTGCTTAATGGCTGTCAAACTTTAAATGTTTGGCGACAAAACACATCATGTCTGGCACCCTATTAGCACACGTTTTTTTGTCTTGTGTCCACACTTAGATGCAACTGATGGTAGTATGTATGAGCTAATTCATCATTTTGGTGTTGATGATCTTTCATTGATCTTTTGAGTAGCCTTAGATTTATATATGGTGTACAGCCTGTAGCTTTCAGTCAGATTTAACATAGTCAACAGGCCTTTACTTTGTAATTCGGTACACCACATTTCTATGGACACCCAGTACTCAATAATCCCTCAGACGAATCAGAACGAGAGGGCGGCAGTGGTAAAATAGCACCGAACTGAGAAACATTTTGTAATAGAATGTTTCTACTTTGAAAGGTTTTCCCTGATTGTTTTGATGTGAAAATATCCTAATGATGTTTTCAAAACTGTAAACACTTGAACTTCATATCCGGCTGATATTATTTCGTTTTCAAAACATCAACTTTTCTCAGATTACTAATGCCTGCAATCCTTTGACAGAAACACTAAAAGGACCTTCAGTCTACAGAAGAGTAACTCTGCTAAGATGATCATCTTGTGCTGCTTGAAACATAAGGAATATGGTTCTAAAACGCCTGCTAATTATGCAACCATTAACAAGCTTATACATACATGTACATGAGATATTGAGGTAAAAACAATATCACATGCAATACTGCATGGCTTACTTGGATCACGTAGGTTAAATTAAATTTAAAAAAAGCCTGTTAAAACACACATTTATAGCAGTTTTTTAGCTGAAGAGTGTGTCCATCCATACAAACTTTTTCTGCTTTCACATCTATTTCCAAGTGAATAATTAAATGATGTTATTCCTGTTAATGCCTTTGACAGGAATTTTGACTAAGAAAAACAAATATCACAACTTAAGTAAGATTCATGTATACACTTTTAACCGAGTTTTCAAGCGAAGTACAAAAGTGAAACAGGTTACCGGTTCAAAAATTAGTCTATGCATTAAGAAATTGCAACATTTTCAAATAAAATTTATTGCAAGTTTCCGTGCAAATCAACAACAAATGTAAACAAACACAGTGATCACTTGCAACTGATGTACTGCAGTTCCTGTACTGTGCTTAACCTTTTTTGGCTGAAAAACATGTATATTAAACATTATTACAAACCAGTTTGATTTTGTTTTTGTTTTTTCTTCTGACAAGATGATGAACCTTACATAAAGAAAAATACACTGTAAACTGGACTTTTAAAGGAGAAATAAACCATTTACACCTATTCTTGGCGATTGTTGTCTCATTTCACCGCAAAGATCTTGGCCAGAAATCGGATAATTGTTTACAAGGATCACAATGGAAATCAACCTTTATAAGTTGTTTGTAATGAGTGGCTGCTCATGAACTCTGGACATAGTTGTACATGAAAGTGTGAATGTATTTTATATAATTTTAAATAAAAAAACAATGCTGAAATGTTCAAAATTCCTCTTCCAGCCCACATCATCTACAGCTGTACAAAATGACCACTCTATCATTGAAATTTGTTTCTCTAGACAAACAAGCTATATGTAAATTTATAGATGTAAAAAACATGAATAATAACAAAAAGTAAAAATACACTAAGGAAATTTGCATTTTAAAAATATAAACAAAACATTTAACCTGACAAATGGAATTCCAACAGCTACACTGACATTGTAAAGATGCAAAATTAACATCCATGATAAGACAAATACTAACTGCATTCCAGAATAACAACTTTAGAAACCTCACTAGATAAGAATCACATTCTTCCAAACAATCTATACTTTGGACCATTAACACATTTTTAAGTAAAACAAGTTAATATTACAGGCAAATGTGGATTAAAATAAAGGACCTTGCGCCGGGAAGGATTTTTAGCAAATTTGTTTTAAAATATTTTGATCTTATTGTGCCTTTCCGTTTAAGAAAATCATAGACAGTGAATAAAATACATTGTACATCAGCTGGAAAGAAAGAAACCTCAGCTGACAAACAAACCTCAAATGTTACGACAGATTCCATGATAAATAAAGTGTACTGATTCCAGTAACATAGAAAATTTGTATCATAAATAAACCAATTCATTTAAAATCTGTACATTATTTATATTTTCTGACACATTTGCTCAGCCTTAAGAAAAATGGGAGTCTAGAAAGGCAACATAGAAATTCAATAAATATTACTTAGACAAATCTGATCAAATCTGTACTCAGACAATTGAGTGGCTAAAGCACTAAGTGATGACACAGGAATATTGTATTTCCTTAGTGACAGAAATTGCATATTTCAATAATATTTCATTGAAATTATGTTATGGTATTCATTAAGTGGAAAAGTGAAAATTTTTCTTGCCACAAGTCTCTAATATCAAAACCCACAGAATGCATTTAATCTTACAGATTTAAGTTCTTAATTCAATTAGATCTAAATCATGCCAAAATGGGAGAAACAACTGATCCTTGACATGTCATAACAAACTGAATGCTCATTGTCTTGTAAAAATACCAAAACTATTGACAGAATCAACAGGCTTCTGGTACGAAACTATGATAACAGAATACCACATACATGCAAAAACAGGAAGCCAAATATTTTGACAAATTGTGGTCACGTAACAATGTGCTTCCATTCTAGATTGCTGAACTCTGAGTAAATTTGTTAACAGGTACATTGTATAATAATATTTGACATTCCTGTAAGATCTCCTGTAAACTACAGAAAATCGATCTATTGTCCAAAGAGCCTATGACATATCGTGTGCAATCTACTTTGTCAAATCTGTTCAACTTGTGTTGTGACAAGGCCATGTTTTTCAGTTGACAAGTGAAATGCATGTACCCTTAACAAAGCCTTCTGACTAATGATTTCTTGTTACTCTTTTGTCAAAGGGAGCACGTTCGACACCACACCGTAATTACCTACAATAAAAACGCAACAAGGATATCTATTCTGATGCTAATTAGACGCAGTGATGCATTTAAGCCTGTGAAATTAACAAAATCATGAATACCACAAAGCAGAAGATAATTAATATTATTTTACAGCAAAAGAATTAGAGGGGCACTAAGTCATTTGTTTCCTTACAAGAACGAAAATGTTAATCAAGTGTACTGATGTTTAAATTCCAAGTGCTCACAAACGTTGGCTGTGCACAGAAGCGGAAAGCACATTAAGTACACAACGGGAGTACGAAAGTGAATTTCGATTTAACTCAAGGACAGTACAAGTATATTAGGAACCCTTAATTATTGCTTAACACCTCCCAAATGCACCAACCTTTTTCTTCATTCTTTTGCTCCCACTACGAGCAAGAGTACCAGCTTTGAGATTCGATTCATCCAGCTGAACTGTAGACCCATCTAAACCGCTTCTCACGCTCAACTCCGACAATTCTGGAACGGGGATCACTTTGATCACAACCTCTTCTCCCGACATAACAATCATTTCGATGATCTTTTCTCTTGGCTCGTTCTCCACGTTGATTCCGTTAACTTCGACCAGGCGATCGCCGGGTAACAAACCTGCCGTACCATTTGGCCCGACCGGTTCCACAAAATGCACGGTTTTCCCGCTGCCTGGAGCGTTGGCTCGCCTCAGAGCAAAACCAAAATCGCCGCTTGATCGTCGTTTTAGCTTGATAACCCTCGCTACTCCCGACTCAACGGGCTTGACTTCCGGTAGTTTGAGATCTACCCCCATTTCCTCTAACGACTTCTCAGACGGAGAGAGAATCGACGATGGTGAAGTAGTGGCATCTCTAGATGGCAAAATTATTTTCGGTCCACCGAAATCTACCGGCGCATCAGCGAATGACTGCTCCGCATTGGTTGGTTTTATAACGCCATCGACTTGATCCATGGGCTGTGTTGAACGAGCTGGTTTACCTCTGCTGTTGTTGTCGTTTTCGGATCCTGATCCTACGTTGATCAATTTTACTTCGAACTCCACAACACCCTTTTTGTCGGCTAGAATTCGCGGAGGTTTAGGTGGACCGCTGTTCTCTTTATCAGTTGATGGAGAAAACGCATCAGTTGACCTAGTGCTAACTGAAGTGCCATTAACTTCGCTCGAGGAGCGCGGTTGCTTCTCTTCGCTCGGTGTAGTTTGCCGCGGGCTTTGCAACTTGATTTCGATACTGGAGCTTTTCTTTCGCTTCACCCGTGGTCTGGGCACGGGTTTGCCATCTTCGGAAACTTCATTTTCATATCGTTTTTCCTCCTCTGATTTGTGAATTGGTTGCGGTGCGTTATTTGTCGAATTAGAGCTGAAATATGCAGAACCGCTCGGAGAGCCCATGCTACCAGTAAAACTACCAGTGGTATCTGTACTACCTGAACGTCCTTTCCAATCTACACGCTCCACACCAGGTGAAGGATTTCTGTTATCGTAGTCGTGTTCAACATCGTATCTACGTTTGTCAGTCTTCCTAAAGCTAAATCGCCCTCTCTTGTCGTCGACTTCAGACCCGGCGATGATGTTCCCAAGTTCGCCGTGAAGCTTACGATCCCCTTTGTGCTTGTCTTTATCCTTTTCTTTCTTTCTCTTTTCCCTCCGTTCTTCTTTCGTCTCGATTCCCTTGTCTTTATCCTTCTTCTTGAAGGAAAACATTGCGATAGATTACTCGTCCGGCGCTTCGTTAGTTTACTACTTCACTTTCAAACACGTCTCCATTTACTATCACAAATGGCCGCCAAATTTTTAATTCATGAATCCGGGGACTGGAGTATGTGATCACGTGATGAAAAGTTATTACAAGAATTGCGTTACGTCAGATTTTTGTCACGAGCTTTCCACTTCTCGAAAATTCTTTTGAATAAACAAGTTATTTTCCCAGAGATAAGTTAAATGAACTAAGCCTTAGAAACGACGGACGATTCGCATCAACGTTAGATGAACTATGAAAGTGGTAATACGAATGGAAGTAAACGTGATCCAGGTGCTTAAGTCACGGCATTGGAATGTCACGCTTCGTGATCATGTTGATCAATTTCCTGTACGTTAAAAGCCGCGAAAAACTCATTGCCGCCCCCGGCCCGGAGGATGATGTCGACCCCATTTTACCCTGGGGCGAGGGCCCAACGCCGAAGGCCAGTACATGTACTGTATTATCATTTGATTTTCATGATCAATTTTCGCGTTAAATTCAAATCAAAATCAGGGCATAAAAATATTCTACCTTTATTTTAACTTTACTACTATATTATAGCGATCAGTGATAAGTCATTAGTTTCTAATTAGTTTAATGTTGAATTAAACCGCCCCACGTGGCAAATAAGAACAAAGTCTACAACCTCAAGTTATCACAAGGTCTGGACAAAACAGCCATCACAAAACGCTCTAAATTACGCTCTTCGCCGCCATGATGTTTCAAATAAAAATCCCGTTCGCTACTGCAACGAATCAACTGGTCATCTTGTCATACATGTATAAGCAAATCGCGCAGTAGCAGGGGATTAGATCGGGAGAACGTCGTTCGGATATCAAACCAATACCCATCGCTATATTCTAGAAAATGGCACTTTGCCATCGTGTGTAAATTTCATTATGTATACGCGAAATTAACTTGGTTAACTGCCAGCAAGCGAGCGAATTTTGCATTTACGCCATTTTTTCCGACAATGCGTATGCCAAGTACAAACGCCTATAAACCGCTGAAACTGGACAAGAGGGAGAACTGAACCGGACCGAAAAGCTATACCGCCTTCTATGACCTGCTGTGCAAGCCAAATTAAAAAGAACTGAACGATTTTTAAGTGAAATTCCGTGGGTATGGCGAGCAATGTCCCTGATCTGAACGGTTCGTTTGTCTTTCGTGGAATATCCCGAGTTCGGAAGTCGAGTTTTCCACAAAAGCTCACCGGAATTTTTCACTATATTATGTTTTTGGTCAATGCTCAAAAATTCCTATTTTCATGCTAGAAGATATCACTATGATGTGCTCCATTGTGTTCACATAAACGTGACTCAATCAATTTTGCTTCTACAGTTAAAAAAAATCATTTCAATAACGCGAAATTACATTTACCTTGACTCTAACTCTTGTACGTTTAAGCATCAGTGAGCAAAGCTTCATAGCTGATTGTTCGTCGTTCTGCAATGAAGTGAGTTTCCTATTATGATGAGAAAACTTGCTCCGACGCTGCCGAAGAAGGTTGTATTGCATTGGCAAAGCTTTTCTACGCGTGCCTCAGCCCATTTTTAAAGCTCTACAATTGACGATGACTCCGCCCCTCAGAGCCCAGCCCATCAATTAGAGATTTTTTTCTTCACTGCTACTGTTGTTACTTATCTAACTTTTCTACATTCAAGAAACTAATAATGTACAAGTTTTTATTGAAATAATTCTTTTTTTTTTCATGCTGCAAATAGGCACTCAGCACTACTCTGTATTTATTGTGTTTTCGAGGTTACCTCTTTATAAGCCGTTTTTTTGTTAACTAAAAATCTGCGCTGATTGCGCAGAAAATTAATTAGAGCAGCTCGGGCATCCAGTCCCGATTCGCCCGTGAAATCTTCGCCTCGTCCCAGCTATCCAACCTCGTTCCAAGAGGGAGGACTCCTGGGAACGAGGTTGTCGGCATCAGTCTATATTCTACCCCTGGGACTCCAAGAATGCAGCTTCCAGAGGCTAGCGAAGTGACTTGTCACCTTGCTAAATCTGGGACAAGTTACAAAAAACGTATATTAGATGTAACTGTTCCGAGCGAGCATCGAACCTTAAAAATAATGAACAGTTACGTCCCGTAAGGTTTAGGCCAAAAGCAATGGAGCCCGCAACAAACCCTTACCACGAAGGGCCAAGGCACCAGGAAAATTTGGGGGTTTGTTATAAAAGGCACGCCGCACGCTATAACGAATTTGTGGGAATTAAATCTCATGATAATAAAACCACCGAAATTATTAATCATAATTAAATTAACAAGTTTTGAGCAGTTGACAGAACTGAGTAATCATATGATAAGGGATATAACAAGGGAATAAAGTGGCGTAGATGACATAAATGCTACCACAAAAAATGAGAGAGTTTATGTGTTATTTACTTCTTATCAAAGGATGGTTGACGATGGATACTTGCAGTATCAATCGGCTTTTCTCCACCGATAAATATCTGCGCACTCTCATTGGACGAACAACCACAGAGGGCATAACTAACTGATGACGTCAACGCGTAATCAATGAATTATACCGCAGATTATTCGAAGACATTCAGTTTTGCCAGAAGCACGTACGTAAGAGGAGTATATACCGTCTGGTATTGGCAATACTAATCTATCTTTCAGGACCTCTTTCAGGATTTTTAAACATGATCCTACAAATGAAAGCTTTCAATTAGCGTGCAGTGTCAGTGATAAGTGATGAGTCATCAATGTGTAATCAATCAGGCCACAAAATGTTTAGCCATTGATTAGTCTCGATGATCAAACTTGTCATTTCATTGAATAGTCATAGATATCATGACTCGAAGCACAGCTCAAGTGCAAGAAATTAAAGCTGTCTTAGCGTCTGCTAACGTGCCGGTGCGTGTCAATGCAGCTGGCTATGATGAAGTCTTCCCAAGCTGATGCAGTAGTTCATATCCCATATGGGAGATTATACAGTAATCAATTTCGATTTTAGATTTAGTTTTTTTGTTGAAAAACTCTACACTGGCTGCGAGCACTCTCTCCTTTGCTCGAAAAACCGTGGAGAAGAACTTGCTCGTTCAGTTTTTTGCGTTCCTTTGCGTTCATTTTCGAGCAAAACGGAGAGACCGCTCACAGTCTAGTAAAATGCCCAATTCCTCCATAATTTTATGAAAACGCCATCTACAAAAAGTACATTTAAATTTATATGAATGAAAAAGGAAAGGGGATAAACCATTGACATGACATCAATCAATGGGCAATCGATAGCATAAAGGAATTATCCAGCATTCGCATCGATCAACGAGTCATCAATAGGCCAAAGGATTGGCACTCATACCCAGCGATTGATGAACTGATTATACGCTTTGATTATTGTAGATTAACTAAATTACGTCTGGATCACGAGATAACAAAATCCGACGTTGCCAAACCGTCGTCCGATTCATCCGATCGACAAAGACGAAGGGGCAAAATTTCACGACTAAACTTTTAAAATCTCAGGAATTACAGTGTAATAAAATCAGGCAGACTAGTTAACTAACATTTTTTGTTTAGCGGTAGTCACCCCGTAATCATCACCGGCTGTTTTCTCAGTCTTGGTGATAAAGTAGCGTACACGCACGGCCTGAATTTCTACATTAATTAGTACGCAGAAACTGTGATTTCATAAGATTGATAAATCGAAAGGATATGAAATTTGGATGAAATAAAGTTGCTGCATTTACGAACGTTTTTACCGGAGTGCGTCATATTTCAAGCGCGATATCAAGGGCAAGACAAAGTGATTGACTTCATTTTAAGACGAGTTTACGTTATTTATCCAAAATTGTTCTTTTTTCACTTTTCACTGACGCACATGTACTCCTGTGTAAAAATGTGTCTTTACATGTTACATCTTTGGGAAAATTTTTAATGCAAAACAGTTGAAGCCCCTTTATTTCCCTCAAAAAGAAAATCATACCAAGGTAGTCTTACACTCAAAATTTGAAAAACTTCCCCACCGACGGTTGGTTGGACATAAATTCTTTTTAAACCAATGATCAGATCATCACTTCGCGATACTAATGACAACTTTGATCGACATTTTATTGCTATGGTAACCATGCTACGGACCCAACAGTAAAAATAGTAGTACTTGCCTCAGAAAGGATACCGTTTTGAACGCGTTTCAAACGCGTTTTCAACGTGCTATTAACGCGTTTTGAGTGGGTTTTAAACGCGATTTAAACGTGTTTTGCACGCGTTTTAAACGTGGCGTTTTAAACGCGATTTAAACGCGTTTGAAACTCGTTTTGAACGCGACTTTAAGTGCGTTTTGAACGCGTTTGGAACGCGATGTAAACGCGTTTTAAACACTTTTAAATGACAAGGGTCTGAAGGGTGATCGTAGTACATTTTGTTTGGGGGGGGGGGGGGAAGGGGGTGGGGGGAGGATTGGTGGATTCGTACCGCTCTAGAGTTATGTCCGGTATCTTTCAGACCGACAGACCAACAGCAACTATTTTCAGTTAACGTACTATTTGGTATCTCTAAGGGATAAACTGAACCATTTAAGCCACGCCAGAAAAACTAGATTCTGGTACCATTAATCTTTCAAAAATGCTCGACGCTACCTTCCTTTTAATGTGAGACCAACTATTTCGAGCAATACCACCCCGGTACTACCACTCTTGATCATGACCAGTTGATACAACAATAATGGTATCCAACAATGAGTGATGCATTATTCAAAGAGACACAGGCATACTCGGAAAAAGGAAATCCGAGTGCTCCTTTCAGGAGTCGAACATAAGACCTTCTGATTACTAGTTTGGATTCTCTTCCACTGAGCTACAGGAGACTCGGGGGAGCTAAGACCATCCTGCTGCATACTGCTAGGATTTGAACATCAATGTGTGGCATGTGCGCAATGGAATAAGCGTGATGGTATATTTTAAGCCTGGCCCCGGTTGTTCAAAGAGCGGATAACTTTATCCAGGGGATAAAATGTATTGGTTGGTGTACATTTTATCCGCTGGATAGCGATTCAGGTCCTGATGAATCAGTAAATGAGAATGATGCAATGTTTAAAAAACGAGCAGGAGTGATTTAACCCCGATAAAACAAGTGCTGTGAGTTTTTTGAACGGTTTCAAAAACATTCCTGGAAAAGCGTGTGTCAATAGAGTTCATAACAATTATGCTTTTGTGAACGTTGGAAATAAGCATACGAGAAAAACACCTCATACCAATGAGAAGTGTTTTACCAGCTGATAGAACACTGCATACTAATAAGGACGAAGCCACTGCACTTGATGTATCATCAACCATTTGATAGGTCAATGGGCTTATGAATTGTTAATGTATTTTTGAAGTAGTATTATTCAACACTGGGCCCACACTTACGAAAACCACGAGACCAAACAAGAAAACACTTCACAGAATCAGTGTTGGAAGGCAAATAATTTAATTCCTCACTTGTAAATATAGGAATTGTTTGAACTTAAATCGATTTTCCTCTATATTTGTCTCTCTTTAATAGAACTCTGAGGAAAATACAAATAATCGTATCGTCTTCTACATTTATCAAAATGTACACGTTGTTTGCATGCGGAATGAATGTTCCACGAGAAAATATCCTACAGCAAAATTGCATAATAATCTGTTAATGGTGCGCGATAACACAGTCAAACGAAAGCCTCGATTGATAGATGATTAATTAATCCTTTTTTCACCCGTTCTCTCCCCCCTCCCCTCCCCTCCCCCATAACAATAAGCCAAGATTCTGTGCACGAAAAATCAGTCCCTTACGAAACAGAATTCTGGAAGGTGCTCAAATTTCAACGTGGATAACGAACACAACTTATTTGAATGAGCACTTTGAATGGTCACACTTTGGAATTTCAGTCACCAACTCTAAGATTTGAACCACCTCATGCTTGCAGCACTAAAAACAGCACCAGAGGAAAGTACTTCTCCAGTCTTGGTAGGATCACACTTGAGGATTCCATACATAAAGTTTCAAGTCATAATCACGTCTCGGGGTCTTGGTAAAACCTTCCGTGACAGAATGCAACGCAACACTACGTTTAAGTGAATTGAAGCCAACTAAAACGGGAGTATAAAAATAAACCATTTGTACTGCAATGGTTCTCGGAGAGGAGGTAGCGTGATCACTGCAGTATACATGGTTTATTTTAAATGAAGCAGTCAGAGGAAACAAGTGGTTATTTTCGGAAAATCTTCGGTGAATTGTGAACTACACGATGTTTCCTAAAACCGTATAACTGTACTATTAGAAATGGCGTGACAATTCCAAACATGTTTAAGAGTAGGAAAAGAGTACTCCAAATGTTGTCACGAAAGCGTTCGAAGAATTTACGATTCCCATCGTCCAATCAGAAACAGCACGATGGTCACGAAACTGACTTGCGACGTCACCTCGTCGCGTCACTTAACAATAACCTTGCTGAAAACTAAGTGCTGAGGCAAATCTCGTAAAAGAACTTTTGAACAAAAACAGCTTGTTTCTTCGACTGTTTGCAACTGATAATCCTACGAAAAACAAAACTAAAACGAAAGTGCTTTGTCTTTACGGCACATATGCCCATTTAAGAAAACAGTATGTACATATGCAAGTAATATCTTTTTAAAGTGTTAAATTCTGGTTTAGGAGAGACTCAAAAATAAGCCCCTTTCGTTGCGAACAGTATATCGAGATTAGAGAGTGGAATTTGATAAGGCAAAAAAGTAGACCGTGATGTTACAAGGTCTGTAGCCGAGAAATTGCCTGGATTTCACGCCGTTTAAACAAGAAGATCCGCTGTAAAAGGGCAAGCCCCTCCTTCATTTCACACCTTTGTGGACGTGAAATGCAAATTTAGACGCTGTTCAGTCATGGCAAGTTGTTGACTCAAGCGTCTTCTGAAAAATATGCCTTAAAATTTTATATCACCACAGCAATGTAAGATATCAACTTCTAATTTGTTTAACAACGGTTATTCTGAAAAGTAAGCCAATCTTATCGGTAAAAGCCGAAGAAAAAGGCACATGTTGTTTACGATCTGATGGTTGACTGACAACTGAAGGTGAAACAGGGTTCGTACTCTTTTGAGCTTTTGAAATTCCATTACTTTCCATGACCTTTTTCATAACTTCTCCAAGTTTTCCATGAACTAAATTTGACCATTTTCTTGCAAATCATGTTTCATTTTGGGTATGTTTTTACTATTTTCTTCGCAAAAAAAATTATTTTGTACTTTTAAATAAACATCATCTTCCATGACCCATCACTTTCCAGGCCTGAAAAATGAAATTCTAAAATTCCATGACTTTCCAGGCCTGGAAAATGAAATTCCAAAATTCCATGACTTTCTAGGTTTTCCATGACCCGTACAAACCCTGTGAGAATGGCCAGGCCAGGCCCCTTTTAAACCGGAACTTCCTGTTTAAATTGGCAGCTGAACACCTTGATCACTTAATCCGAAGCTATTTAGAGCGATTTCCCAGTAACTATCAGTCGTGAACCCTTCAAGCCCCAAAAGTGATTAACGTCTAATTTCTCCATACCATGTCACCACATGACCAAACATACAGGTCATGAGAATAACTGAGATGATCACCAAAGAAAAACCGTCTTGACCAACACAGCGGCAAAATGAGTGCGCATGCTCGTCACGCGTGAGCAATCTTACGCGGCGAAATGGCGGCATTTTTAAAATTCCCATTGTTTGTTTTCGTTTCACGGGGATAAGCCCAGATCAAAATAGATAAGGTTGCCGCTTTCAGGAAAGGTTCTTCGAACTTCCTCCATCACATATCTTATTCAACAAAAAAAATATTGTGGTAACAGGCGTGAATTTGGCGATTGAAGTGGAGCATTCGTAATCGATTCTCGCTCGAATCACAAATCTGCGGAGCATGCGCACTCATTTTGCCGCTGTGTTGTCTTGACCCTGATAGAAATTCTCCCAACCAGTATTGTGAGAAATGTGCGGAGAATACGCATGTTGATATTTGGGGCTTAAAGGGTTCGACTCAAACACAACAAACACAGTAATCGTGGCTTTGTGAACCAGTTATCAACTTAGGTAATGAAAACACGCGATTACACACGAAAGGGTGTTAATCGAAAACCGCTCAAATAGCACAGACCGAACGCACGTTTTGCCGTATCAACAAGCGCAATTAAATATTACAATGACAACACCTGAACCAGAAAAATCCTTCATAAACAAACTTCTGAGCATCGCACATCTATGTACACCGTATAACGTCGTCGCTTAAGGCCTTCCCTCGGGTCCAGCCAATAGAATATCTGCATTTCGCGCATGCTCAGTGACAGGATCACCTGGGCTTCGACTCCGTGTTCCCAAGCTAGGCAGCGGCAGTCCCAGCATTCCACGCGGGGGAAGATATCCCGGTATGCCCGGCGGGTGAGTAACCGCTGACATGGCGGCTCCACTGAGGTAAGGATGGCTCCCCAAAGATCCTCCAGGGGCAAAGATGGAGGGCGGGGCGAGGTGAGGGTGGGTGTGGCTGTGGGGAATGGAGTATGGGTGTGGGTGAACGTGGGGAGGGGGGTATCCACCGATACGGTGCGCCAATGGAGGTCGGACCGCCAGCCTAGCGAGCTCGAAAGACTCTCCAGGCCTGTCTCTTTCATCGTAAATGTTCCGTTTATCTAGGAAGCTGGGTAAGATGCCGTGCGAATGGCCGAGTGGGCCGCTATGTCTGTCATTCGATAGTATAACAAGTTCGTGATCTTCCGAAGGCCTCCTGTCTCCGGGCAGCTTAGGCAACTCGTCCCTACGCCCGCCGGAAATGATACTGGCGACCGAAGCGGAGGTGGACGAACTGCGCTCGAAAGAGCTCCGGATTTCCTGTGATGATGAAGACGTTTCCGGTTTCGGTTCCGTGCTGGTGAGACTGGCGATATTGAAGCCTGTAGAGTGAGTAGGTCTGCCGGGCGATCTCCGCCCCTCGCGTTCCACCGGTTTATCCCTTTCGCGCTGCTTGTCACCTTCCTCGTCGGATATATGAACGGTGCTCCGCTCCCGCTCAGAAGACGGTTTACTTGGCAGAAGGCTGACTCTATGGGGTGAATTAACTCTCCCTCTTTCCTTATCCCGATCCTGGTCACGCTCTCTACTCCTGTCTCTGTCACGCTCACGGTCGAAGTCACGCTCTCGTTCCCTCTCGCGTTCCCTTCCACGTTCGTGCTCGCGCTCCTTCTCGCGATCTGATTCACGGCTTAGCCAGCTTGACCCGCGTCCCCAATCACGATTTAATCCATGCGCGCCCCCGAAGCTTGACCCCAAACTTAAAGAGCTGCCCAGTCCTCCGCTTAAACTGCTACTCGCGGTGCTCCGGAAGGGACTGGAGATAGACGTTCCCAGAGTCGATCTCAGTCCTCCGACCGGGCTGCCGCCCAGCCCCATCATGCTTGGCGGGGTGCCCGAAAGGCCCATGGAACCTCCACCAAAGGGTGCAAGACCGTGACTGGAACTGTGACCTCCGGGAACTGGAGCTCCCGCTAAAAAGGGACCCGCTATAAAGGAACAAGTGTTTTGAAATTAGGATCGTTCATTTTGCCACGCAAATTTTCAAATGTTCCTTATTCTGAATCTTCTTTGGAAGCATTGCTGCAACCTGTTTATCAATTGCTTCGGCAGCTTATCGCTCAAAAACTTATAAATGATCCCTAGCTTTAATTTCAAGCCAAGACGGAAAACATCCTGACCCGGTTGTTTCAAGCAGGGTTCAACAAACCCAAGATTAGCCTCAATCAATCAACCTTGAGTTTAGCCGATTTTATAGCAATAGCAACGTGGACAGTGCAAACTCTTTTCGTTCTATAGTTTAACTATGCTTCTTTCGAACTGTGATTTATTTTGGCAGTAGAAACGCGTCCAACAGACCAGAAGCACAAACCTGATTAAATTTTAATCCTAAGTTAGTGTTAATCGATTTTCCTGTGATCCACTCCGCACTGCGCGACGTCACGTAGTTGAAAGGACTACGTCATCTGTTTTAAGTAACACTTTGGAAATCCAAAAAACGCTTCTTTATCAATAGCAAACACAAAATAATGGCCAAATTTTCTCACTTACAACGCTATTCTAACGGATGACCAAAATGGAAACGAATTCAATACCAACTTGAAAAAGTTGAGACATAGTGTTGCATCACATATCAAACACCGAGAAGAGAGTTGAAAATACGACGCGTAGCGGAGTATTTTTGACGAACCTCGAGGTTTTTGATATTGTGATGAAACACTATGACGAGTGTTTGATATAACTTCTCAAACAAACTGATTTTCAAGGGGAAATTAAGGATGCAAAAACGAGGAGTTTTTCATCAGATATCCAAACACGTCACGGTGCATGATTTACCTTGTCTTTGGCTTCTGAATTATTACACATGTAATGAGTTTGAGAAATATGCTTTCGGTTTAGTCAGTAAGGTGAAAAGCCGAGGCTTACCCGCTGGAATGGGAGGCGCAGCGACTGGACTCACTGTCCCAGGACCGTGGACGTGGAAGGGTGGGTCGTGAGCACTGGGGCGAGAGTGTAATGAGAGGCAACCACTCGATCTGCTGATGGACACTTGCTCTGGTTTTACATGAGGGTCTTTATGTAATTCTGCTTGGACCTGTGTTAGACGAAAACACGCACGATGTTAGTATCAGCTTGGGTATTATCCATTCTTCAAAAAATCATTAATAATTCATAAGCCCATGGACCTATCAAATGGTCGATAAAACATCACATGTAGTGGTTTTAAAACCCGATAAAACCTCCTCCTTATTAGTATGCGGTGTTTAATGTTTTTTTCGTATGCTAATTTCCAATGTTCACAAAAGCATCATTGTTATGAACTCTCTTGACACGCGCTATTCCAGGAATGTTTTTGAAGCCGTTCAAAAAAACTTGCAGCACTTGTTTTATCGGGTCTAAAACCCGATAAAACACTGCTGCTCGTGTTTTAAACATTACCAAACGTCTGTCACAACTGATTTTCAAGGGGAAATAAAAGATGCAAAAACGAGGAGCAACTACGATTTCTTTTGAAATAAAATCGCAAGAGAAGATTTCCAGAAAATTAAACCCCAAGATAGTATTAAAGGCACCAACACAGGAACAGCTCTATAAGGCAAAAACTCCTAAAATGAAGCAGAGAGACAAGAGGCTTACCTTCTGTTGGTGATAGTAAATTTGCCAGGCGATCTGAACATGTGTTGCACACCATTTTCCAGGTTTCTACAGACGAGAAAAAGAACCAGTTACAAATTGAATTCTTCCTCCAAGATGGAATGTTTGTTCCTTACAACGAGCACATTGCACCACGAACTCTCAATCGCCAACAAAAACAGTTTCCGTTTGGATAAAATCCATATACTAATGAAAGTGCTTTCTCGTAATACCGTAAAGCTCCGATAGTAACGACCATCCGAAAGTAACGACTCCCCGAAAGTAACGAGCCCCAAAAGTTTCTAATTCCGAAAGTAACGAGGGTCGCTACTATCGCAACTTTACGGTAATAGAACGGTTTCGCTGTTTCTCTTTCGTCGACATACGTTTCGAGCTTTTATCTGGGGAATCGAAATTTGGCGTAGTCGGTTTTCCCGCGCTTTTTGCCGGCATGCGCACACTTACGCCACCTTTCCACCCTTCTGAAGTGAAGTAGTTCCCGCGGGTGTAGATTTACTTTCTTTTCGGTTAAAATCACTAGCTGAGTGGGTAATTTGGGTGCTTATTATAAAAGTCAATGAAACATGAGCTCTATCTAAAGCAGAAGACAAGCAGAATTAAAACAATACCTTTTGTATGAGAGGGGGAGGAGCTGGACAGTGAGGAGCAAAACATGAAGCGGCGGGAGAAGCTCCAGGCTAACAAAAACAGAAAAAAGAACCAGACTTAACTCACACAAAAAAAGTCCTGTAACGTCCGAATTCGGGGTGAGAGAGAAGAAATCGCAATAAAAAATGGTAGCTATTATAAATACAGAAATAAATGGACAAACCACACAGTGCTGTGGTGAGAGCTAAACTTCATTTAAGCGATCCCCTCTCCGGCGTGTGCCTTTGTCGTAAGTGTTGTATTGTAAGTAGTGTGAGAACCGCATTGTAAGTATTTTAAGTAGCGTAAGTATCACAATGTAAGCAGTGACTGTGTGCTGGTTACTGGAATCTAAAAAGAAAATGGAGGGTAACAACGCATTTTTCAGAGATAATCAACCTTCAATTTAGAATTTTAAAAAAATGACGGATTGTCAATAGATGTATTGCTCCATTTTTTGTTTTTTTTTTTGTTTTGGCGTAAAGAATCTGTTTATTAATTTGATTTTAAATTGTAATTTCTAGTATCATTTCACTTTTGATTGGTCTACGTGCATTTCTCAATTCTTTGGAATCAAGCTTTAAAGTCCCAGTGACTTTAGAAAGGCTTGTTTGATTTTGTTATGCTGTTGATACAAAGAATCCATTCATACGTTCCCGCAGAGAATAGAATCTTCTTGACATCTGCTAGTTTTGTGAAACCCGGGTAGCACAATTCGCGGTTGACGAGACACTTTTCAACAGTAGATTAAATTGAAAAAAAAAAAAAAAAAACGAGTTCAGGAAATGAATTTGCCATACTGAGTTTAGTAAATCTGTGAACGCATGTTGAGATCGACAAAAAATAGGCATTTGAATTTTGTGACTTTTACTTGCGAAATGTATGGCTGCCCCCACGTCATAACTGTCTTGGTAAAAATTGCAATATTTGTTTAATTTAAAGAAGCTAGATCTCTAGGAAGCTTGAAATTTATGCTGAATTCAGTATGGCGGATTCATTTCTGAACTCGCTTTCCAACTTATCAAATATGTTCAAATGACACGCTAACTATAATTGTGCTACTGGACTATCCAGCCTCCCCCTCCCCACCCCCCCTTCTTCCCCAGGGAGGGATACTAAAACTCTTTGAACTTGAGCTGTATGAAGAGAAGTGTGTACTGTGTATAATTACTTCTCCAATTCAGGGCGCGTTTTGTCCGATTCAACACAATTGTATTGTTGTTGTTGTTATTGGTTTTTTTTTTTTTTTTATTGCGGATTGACAAAACTTCTGTAAAGGATTACCAATCAAAGAAATTCACAAAACAGCTGCGACACCCCTCTACTCACAACTACAACATTAGGTAAAAGCCTCACAAAGTGAAAGGAATTTGCCATTTTCCACAAGACCCAGCGATTAGAAGTATATCATAAGCCCTGACTGAAACAGGTAGCAGCTTCATTTTTTTTTACTTTGAAGCCACAAACACCAATATAAGAAGTGTTCTCCTTCATGCGATAAATGCAATAAATTTATTATTTTCTTCTTCTCCTTGTCTTTTGTTGTTGTTATTTTTTTGTACATCACCGAGCAAGCAAAACCAGATGATGGTGTGAAGAAATTCAAGTCACACTTAAGTGATAAAAAGCTCTGACAGTGAGAATGCAAGTTGACTTCAGTAGCATGAATCAATAGGAGTATTCCCCCCACCCAACACTGCACTAGATGGGATCCAGTTATAGTTCACTGCGGCAGAGCTACAAGACAAGACAGAGAGCTACAACATCCGGGCTGAGTATCGAAAAGAAGAAAACAGAGAAAATGTTTTTTGTGCTTACTCTCTGTAGTGTATGATCTTTTTGCTTGCAGCCCTTTCAAAATGTTTTCAAGTACATGTAGCAGGCAACAAAACATGACTACGTAGTAGGCAGAAAAAGCTATGTCCAAAGTAGTTTGGAGAAAATTAGTCACAACTATAACTGGGAACTGGTCATAACAAGTTTGTTCGAAGAGGACCCACCTTGCCTGGGGTAGGGGGTTTACTGAAGACACCACCTATCTCATGAACATTACCACCATCTATTTTGTGGTTTGGTAGGTCCTGTTCGAGTGTAGTAGTTTTGACCAATTCCTTTAGCAGCAAATAATTGTCAACGGGTGGCAATACTGCCAACTACCAGTCCATTTTGAGAGGGCTGTATTTGCATGCTAGGTGAGAAAAATTTATGTCACAGTACAACAACAAATACTCACCACAGACTGGGGTACCGCTGGAGTCGACAGCGGTGCGCCATTACTGTGAAAGTGTTGATGTTGATGCTGGTGCTGGTGAAGGTGTTGGTGATGATGCTGATGACTCTCATAGTGCATCAGCTGTGATGTACTCAAACCGGCAGGAACTCTGTCTGCATGCGACTGAAGGAAACGATTGTTCAGTTCATGGCGTAGAAATTCAGGACCTGTAGAAAAAGGTAATTCAATTCACATTCTAAACAGAGGGCACTGTAATATTACTGTCTACAGCATGTAGAGACTAGCAATACTGTCCAGTTCTCTGATCCACATGAAAAAACATCATGGATTCATGGATGACCAGTGAGACTATAAAATTTATTGTCAGAATTATTCTTTCCCATGGAATGCAGTTAGGCCTGTCCCAAACGTTGTGTTATTTCCGTGCCAACTTAAATCAATTTGACCCGGCAGTAGTACGGCAGTGGTTTCAAACATCGAATTTAATTCAGTCGTACCTAATTCTAAAATATAGAAATACGTAGAAAGAGCAAATTAACCAAAATACATTAAAATAATTTATGAATTTAGTTTGGCACCGCAATAGCACGCTGTTTGAAAGCAAGTGTGCTACTGCAGTGTGGCACAACAGGGCCTGCCGTGCTACTGCAGTGCTAAATAGTCGTGCCGAACTTAATTCAGTTTGCCAAACTAAATGGTTTCAAACGTTGTGCTGCGTTTAAGTTGAATTAAATTCTTGAATTTAGTTTGTCAGGGCAGTAGCACAACGTTTGGAACAGGCCTTAGAGTCCAGACAGGATAAAATAAAACTGATTTCATCTCCACATTCACTCTCTCTTACTCAACAAACTGCAACTCACTACCCCTTCACCTCCAACAACCAAAAACAAAACATAACATGTGACTGTAGCAGAAAGCTCTTCACTAAAACCAATCACAAGAATCCAATTCAGTATCACTTTCCTGTGACACTGATGATGATGCTGTTTCAAAGTGGTTCTAATTTCCGAGTCTTTGGGTGAAATCCTTCAAGTGTGACCATTTCAATAACATCTATAAAGCAAGCTCCCTGTAGTACTGCTTATTATTCTGTCTCCAGATTCTGAGTAAAATCCTAAAGTGTGAAGATTCAAGCAAAAGCTATCGGGCAGTACCATCCCTGAAGTACTGTTTGTTATATAGTAAAAGGAAGTTCTAACTTTTGAGCCTGTCTATGAAATATTAAACTGTAACCATCAAGAAGAATGATATTTGGCACTACTTTCTTTACATGCTGTTTAGTGCACAGTATGCACGACCTTTCAATGAAAGCTACTGAACAGTGCTTTACTGTGGTGCTGTTTATTATACTGTGCAATGCCATTGTTACTTTTGAGTCAATGAAGAAAATCTCTTAAGTGTGGCAATTGAAGTCAAGGATACTGAGTCGTGTATTCCTGTCGTGTTGTTTATTATGCTGTTTAAAGTGGTAGCAACTTTTCAGTCCATGCATGAAATCCTGTAGCCTGCATAACAGGCGCTTATTGAGCCGAGTGGGAAGAGAGAGACATTAAGAAGTGAAGACTCCAAGTGCGGAGCGCGAGACAAGCGGGAGAGAAAAACAACCCTCTCCCCCTCGTCTCACGCTCCGCGCTCATGAGTCGCGCCTCACGCTTAATGCCTCTCTCTTCCCGGCTCGGCTCAGTAAGCGCCTGTTATGCAGGCTAGAAATCCTGACACGACCAACCTAATGAAAGTTATTGAGCAGTTATTTATGGTGGTGCTGTTTATTAAGCTGTTAAAGTGGTAGCAGCTTTTCAGGCTGTGCATGAAATTTGATTGTTATCATTCAAAATGAAAGCTGTTGAGTATTACTTTCCTGTGCAGATTTTTTTCTGTTTTATCAAGTGGACATTTTGGTGGTCGAAGGAGGTTAAGGGTTTAAACAATCTCTCACTCTAACTAGTGCAATGTGCAAGAACTCCCTAATCTTCTCACAAAAGTGCTTGACTCAGTGCAAGCTTCCACACCACCACCCACCCCTCCACAGTTCATTTACCCTTCACTTGACCGGAGGGGTGGTGTGAAGTGATGTGGAGCCCACAACTGAATCCCAAGTGCATTACTTGGATAAGGAAAAGGTGACTCGCCAGCCGGTCCATGGGGGTACCCCAGGGCACCCGGGTGGGGATGAAAAGAAGGGAAGTGTGGGAAGAGATTGCTGTGATGGGCGTGGCCAAACGTTGGCGTCATGGGGTGGCTCATGGTTGTTGTGGTACTCAGTGCCAGATGGAGGCTTGTTGACGTGCTTGAGCCATGGCTACTGGGCCGCTGAGATGTTACAGTTGATGAACTGAAAGACAATCAAAGATGACCAGTACAATCAAGAATTTGATCAAACACCAGTAGATTAATTTTGATAGCTAGGTTACAGGAAGGGCAACCTGCACCATTTGCAATGTCCTACATGGTTGGTTGAGAGGATGAAAGAACGAACAACAAAAATTTGCTCCCAACCCTAAAGAACGAACGACAGAGCAATGCTCCCAACCCTAAAAGACAATGCAGCTGCAGGTTATCAGGGTGCGGTGAAAATATGGCTTTTGAAGCACGCATTTCTCCTTTTACAGGAACCACTTGAGGCTCTATAAATAATTACATGTATTATTCAGTATTCGCTTTCTTGCACAAGAAACTTAATTCCGCAAGTCTCTCTTTAGGTCCTAAGTGTATAAACAGGGAAACTTCATAAAATTTTCACTGCATGTTGGACGAGCATCCAATTTGGGTAGAAGTGCCAACGCTCAATCTCGCACCCAGAGTCCACAGGCTCTTCGGCCAGTGGTTGGTCACCAGAAGAGACAAAAAATTTAAGTGTTTTGATTGGCTGTCCTGTGACAGTTTTGCCGTTTTACCACAGATATCCTGGGGTAAAAAAAATTCCAGTACCTTAGAGTCTCCACTGGTGACCAACCACTGGCCAAAGAGCCTGTGGACTCTAGTAAAAGAATGACCACTCCGGTTGCTTCATGCCACAGAAAACAAAGGCTGGTTGCGTGATGTACAAATTTACTTTCACTTTTCTATGAGGGAACCCCCTTGAAATAAGCACAAGCACAACAAAAAAGAAACGTTCCCTCTTTCACAAACTTGACTGTGTTTACATGTAATTCACAAATAATGGGAAACAGCATGAAATAAGCACAAGATTGCATGAGCACAACAACAGAACTGGGTGTGGGTAACTACAGGTGTAGACTGTATTCTGAGAATGATTCCAGATCAACCAGGACCCATCATTAAAACAAAACTTCAAGGGTGTGCCTTTTAGCAAGATGCAATTTTAGAATTCAGTTTAATACTGCACTGCTATGAAACAACGATTATTAGTGCTCAGATGGCTAAGGAAGTAAATATTAAGTTACTGATCATGTGGCTTTAATCTACCACATCACTATGAAAATGGGTAGACTGCTCTTTAGAGATGGCCACTACAGTTGCTGTCGGCAGCAAACAAGAAATTGTTTTGGGTCACAGTGCTAGGTGTGAAATCATAATGACCAAAGAGAATGAGGTGTCTAGCTTCAAGAATCTGATGCAAATTTGCAAGAAAGAAAGCATTATTATTTTGCTGTTAATGGAAGATCATGCCTTTGTTTCTGTGGCTTCTGAATTCATGTGATTACATGCATGTACCCAATAAAAAAGTATGTCATGTTTAGTGTAGATGACAAGGGCTTAATTCAAATACAACTTACATTGGTCACCAACAGGCAAGTGTTATACACATCTCGGAGAAAACAGTCTACCTATATTTGGTAGCACCATACTATAATTAAAACTGTACAATCCTACCTTATCCATTCTGTTGTTTTTGGGGTAACCTTCTCAGCGTCTTTGTCAGAGGCATCAGCAGTGCTGGCTTTGGATGTGGTCACTAATGCTTTAGCATTCAACAATGTACCTATAAAAATATGACACCCAGAAAAAGTACATACTAAGTAAGGAAGATTTTAGTTAGCATATACAGTGAACTTCTTGCTATAAATTGTCCAACACTCCTGAAAGGAAAACAAAAATTTGTTCCATAAATTGGGATTTCAAGATAACAAGTATTCAGTGACCACAAACAACATCCCTAGGAAAAAAGTTTCTGTCCAAGAGAGCAGAAGTTTGAAACAATATTATCATACATGTATTTGAAGTCTACTGTTATTAATTTTTATTCTTCTTCGTTGAGATTCTTTTTTTTTTTACAATAATGATGACATTCACTCTTGCCAGTCAGATCTCTATCAAAGGAAAACTGAAACCTGGTCAGGCAATATTTCAACATCAACATACCAACTGTAACTCAGGGTTTTCCGTTGGAGACCGAGGTTGGCTAGATTTGCCAGCAAAGTCAGTTAATGTAGCCATGTTTTGAAACTGACATTACCACTGCCTCTTTGAAATGTAATTTTGCACAGCAAAACTTAAATGATTATTATAAGAATTTCTCAATATACCTTTACTCACATGCAATGAAATTGGTAGGAAGTTTCTATTATAAACTGTAGTTTAAACGATACAGTGTAAGCAATCCACAGTTTACATGCAGTACTTCACAAATGAAAGGTGGGCACAAGTTGAATTTGGATTAATTTGGTATTTTTTACACATATCCTGTAATTTGTTTTTCTAATTCAGCTGCCGTTTTCATGAAAATTCCATGCAAACAAGTTTGTTTCCTCCCTATTAATGCTGATGAACCCTGCGCTTAAATTAAAACAAAAATTAAAGAATCCATTGATGAAAACAAAGACGAGACGCAGTAAAGAAGCACGTGCATGACCTCAGGGGAAAAAATCTGCTCCCTCGATATGATTTTCACCAAAATGACAAGGAAACCCGCACGCCACAAATAAAACAGCAAGAATTCTTTTCCTTCAATACAAGTGACAACAAAGTCTATAGAGCTGCTGAAACAATGATCAATTTTTCAACCACTTACTAGTTGAAGCAGATGTTGTAGCTGTTGATTCATTCTCCGACATCTACAAGAAAAAATAAAGAGCAATTATTTTAATAAATGCCTTTCTCCATCCACGTCATCTACATTTCCAAGTCATTTCATGCAATTAGCACAATGGTCCAATGCTATTTTGGCTTTTAATGAAACTTGTCATTTTAGAAGGCCTGGTTAGTGTCCTGGTAATTAATACAAGGACAGCTGGCACTTAAAACATCTATGCATGTATATTCATGAACGAGTTTTTCACATCAAACATAACTTACCTTTAATTAGCACCACAATAATTATTATTAAGGAATATTTAACAAACTTGTAGTCACAGAGAAGACGAAACTATTTCAACCTTTGCAGAGGCTGTTGAAAAGGCTGTTACTGAGCTGAACAATACAATGTATATTCATGGACAAGTGGTTGATATTAAACACTACTTCAACATTAATTCCCAGAATAATTATGAATGAAATTTCACATAATTTCAACTGTTGTGACGGAAAAAAAGGCTTAGGTTACAGAAATTCATCCTTGGTGCATATCAATTTCTTGTTAGTGCGCCAACATTTGAAAACAACATTTTCAGCTGTACACTTGTGTTAGGCATCTGGCAGTGGGATTTACAAGAACATGTAGCATTCAATACTTCAAGCCTCACATCAATCTACGAATTCTCCCCTCTAGTTTCAATTCTCTTGCTCTCACATCCTGTACGTTTTGATTGCATAAATTATTCATTATTCTTAGAAGAAAGTACACTTTGACCACTACTGGAGCCTAAAGGCTAAGGATTTTCTTAATCAGTCCATTGCCAAGGAAATTCACTGTCTACACTAATTTACCCAAGTTTTCTGCCTAATTTTTTTAATTGATCAAATTATACCAGAGATTAAACTTTGTCAGCCACCTTTAGTAACATTTATGTCATCTACTCCCAGACAAATTCATAATTAACTGGCTGTACTTTTCTATTTTAGAGAAAAAAAAAAGGCATTTAATGATATATAGCATTTAAGTTCACAATAACATTCAACCGCTTTGGATTAAGCAAAAGCACCTTGAAACATAGATAGGGGCTTTCGTCGAATGGCAGTTAGAATTTCTTTTCAAAGAAGTTGTTGGAAACATCTCCTAAGCTGGAATTCAGGCCTTCAAGAAGCGAGTACATATTAGACATCTTCTATCTATATTACAACTACCGGTATTTCCTTGTATTCCTGTGTATTTGTTTATCTATTTTCGTGTTATTCTGAGTAGCAGTAAAGCTGTGGATAGGCTGGTTGATTGCTTTTAGCAAGAAGCTGGGCCTTTGTTTATTACTGCACTGTATATTAAAAGACACAACTGGCCCACCCTTCACAAATTGCTTACATGTGACAACCTGTTTCACTCTTGAAAAACACATGCGTAATAAGACTCCTTATTGTCTTAACAAAATGCAGACACGAACCGAATACAAGTGCTTTCTTTTGTGCACACTGCCAAGTCACAACTGCTGTAACTGTTGTACTTGTTAAGTGGACAAGCAGAGACAACCTGTGTTCACCGGATAGTAGCCAAAAACCCAAAGTTTCTTTCCCATAATTATTGTAAAAATAGTTGTTTTGTTTTTGGTGGGCAGTGAAAAGCAGATGCTGGCCAAGATGATCCTCTCTTTAATATAATGTCCAAAATAGTGTATAAATAATCGTTTTGAACTTGGCCAAGACCAAAACAATTTTGAAAAAAAAACTATTAAAAACAGAACATTTAAAATATTAATATGGTCACACTTGTGGATTATAACTAGAAACTAAAAACTCAGAACCAAAAACTGAGAAAACATTTTACTATGGCAGTGCAAGTCTTCAAATTATTGCTTGAACTACTGTACAAGCCTGAACACTGGACGGATCGATGAGGATTGCTAACATGCAAAAGCACAACATCCACAGAACAACGTTTTGTACAACTGTATATAACTTGTGTTAATTTCCATAAGACAGGTTCAAATACTGTTTATTTTGGAATATTCTAATTTTTAATTACTCTATCTTTTGTCTGGATTATTGTTATAACACTGTCTAGATATTGTCTGCAAGTTCTGTGGCTGCAATATAATATTTAAAATAAGTACTACCTGAAACATGCTCCTGAGAACGTTCCACATCATTTTCCAGCTATCACATTTCTGCCTGAGTTTACAGAATACTTAAAACAGCTACAGTCCTTGTGGCATTGTTTTGCTGGCACAGTTCTTTCGTTTGGTCAGCTGGGCAACCTTTCTATTCACTTTTCTCTGTGAGCTAGCTAACTGAAGTTCTGTTTGTTTTCAACATTAACTTTGTACAAGTTGTGAATGGTTGCAACAACCTTGCTCTTTAAAGAATTTGATTATTTTGTCAAAGAAAAATAAAATAAATAAAGTCAAACACAAATGCATTACTAAAGATGATGCGCTTGTACAAGTAAACAAACAGGCCCCAGTTGTTCAAAGAGTGGATCAGTTTATTTTATAATCCACTGAATGAGCCATTTCATCGATTAGAAAGCCATTTTATCTCCTAGATAGTTGTGTCTGCTCGTTGAAAAACCTGGGGCCACAACTGTGAAACACAGACACTAAAGCATAATTGAGTGACTGCAGTTACAGATGGGCTCTATTTAAACACACACGGCACTAACACCACAATGTCCATTTACCATAAAATGAATTTAAAAATGGTCAGGACCTTACTTACCCTTTCGCCTTCACTTTCAGTGTCACACTGGAAAAGAAACATTCAACAAATTGTTGTCAATAAAAATGTAAATTTGTTAAGACTCCATGACAAGCTTAAAACTTTAAGTTGTCAATTTCACAGGTCTATGCAGTATGTTTTGTGACTTCCAAAATGATTTGATACATGTAAACAACAATAAGAGCATCTTTACCCAATATCCTTTATCTGAACTGGCCGAGTCTGAATTGTCCTGTCGACAGAAAAGTTAAAAAGAACACAAAGTAAACTTCCTGCATTGCTAATTAATTTTAAAGTATAACTCCCCCCTCCGGATACTATGGGGAGACCAGTGCAAGTGTGGGATTGTGTGCTTATCTGGGGGGTAGAGTGGTCTAGCTTAAGCCGCCGTTACACATTTGGGGGGGGGGGGGGGGGCAGAGGGACATCTCACCAATGACTGTTACATTTTTGGATGTTTTCTCAGAGTGGTCTAGCTTAAGCCGCCGTTACACGTTGAAACTTTTAGCCGAAACTTGTGTGCAACGGCGAACGAGACCAGTTTCACGAAGTGGTGTTACACGGTGAAACTCTTGTTTTTTCACCACTGCGACCGTTGCGAGCCATTGCAGAAGTAGAAAGCAGTTCTACTGTTCGTGAAACTTGTCTCGCAATGGAAGTTCAAAAAAGTTTCACGAAACTGACCATGTTACACAGTGCAACGCCAGCTGAAACTTGTTTCGCAGGGCCGTTGCACACAAGTTTAAGCTAAAAGTTTCAGCGTGTAATGGCGGCTTTACATTAAATCTACTTCAACTAAAACAAGTTTCCTTTGCAGCCCAAGCTCTGCTACTGTCATTTCTAAAAATGTTTCACAAGCCTGCAATGCAGGCATTTTCAGGCGGCACTCTAACCAGAATGTCGGTTAGTCATAGCTGCCATGTTAAAATTGTAGGGAGTTGGGAAAAGGGGTGGGGAGGTGAAGGGAGAGAAAGCCCTCCCCCTCCATCCCTCCCTCCTCCTTTTTCTTTTAGCCTAATGCCCACCCCGTTGATCGCCCTTTCTACTCTCCCAATTCTTCCTTTGCTTTTTAACATCCAAGATGGCAGCTATAGTGCCTGAATTGCAGGTTAAGTTCCATGTCACAACAAACATCTCACAGTTTCTGGAATTACATGTATTGTATTATGAAAATGACAAATAGGTGGAAACAGCATGCTGGTGATCAGGGCCCTAAACAAACTCATCACCAGAAGGGCTGACAATCACATTGGTAGGATGCGCATTGTAGCTGTCAAAAACATCACCAGAACCTATCCAACGACAAACTTAACCATCCTGTGTTTTGTTTGTTTCAGAGATTTTAGAGGTCCCTATTTCATGACAAGGGTCCAAGATATTTCAGCTTCTAATACAGAACATGACAATATATACATTATAATTAAGATGTTTTGGTGTGTATAGCATCTCTGTATATTTTTACAAGTTATAGTGTATGCTATATTTTCAATGAATTTAAATTGATAAGAGACCGAAAACCAGATTTCAAAATGAAGGCTTTTACAGTGAAAGAAACCTTACGTCACTTGTGTTTGCAGGCCCTTTCTCCCGCTGAGCAGGGAGACAGGAGCCTTCAGGTTTCCTTCGCTCTACACTGGCATCGTCATCAGAGTCGCTGTCCTTTGGTTTGGGATCATGATGTGCCTAAAGCAAAACAACATACCATAAACAATCTTAAAGTTAGAATGTCCAGGAATTTCTTTTTTTTCACCTCTAAGGAAGGATAACAATAATATTATTATCAAGCCTGACCAAGTCAAGGTTTACTGGTGGTAAGTGAAGCTAGGCAGTGTCTTGCAATCATACAGTTGAACCTCCAGTCGCTTAAGTGAGGTGGTCATTTGCAAGAGGTTCCAACTATAGTGAATTGACCGGTAAAACTTTCAATTTGTATTTTGGAAAAGTGGTCGCTTATGGGAGGTGGTCGTACAGGGAGGTTTGACTGTAACTCAGAACAGTATATTACAATCATGTAGTTACTAGATAACTTTCAAAAAGTTTTATTAATAGTGGTAAACCATTACGGACTGCCACTATTACAGAATTGCAGACTCTTCGCGTTGTTTTACTCTCATTACAATGGACATCTAGATCTTGGACATGTTGAATTGGTTTCTATTTTTGCTGACAGAAATGATGACCAACAGAAGAATATATCATGCCACTTAACGGCATCCAAGGTCTCCATTCCGATCTTCATGGCACTTCTGCTGTCTTATACAGTACCGGACAGAAGTAACCCAACAGGGAATGTGTTATTGTGATGCAGGGGAATGCAAACAAGAATGCTGAAGGAATGCTTATGGAAGGCTAAGGAAACACTGAGAGAACGCTAGAAATAAAGCGTTCCACTTTTAGAAAAAAACTTTCTTGAGGCCTGGAAAGTGGAACACAGCAAAAGACTGTGCATATAAAATGGGGGGCAAAGTCATGCCCTCCAACATGGCAACCTTTTAACTGCCATAAAGTCTCTCCCTTTACATGTTGAGCACTTTTAAATTTGGGATAGGTAAGCACCACAATACTGTCATTTGCAAAGTGAAAAATTGCTGACACAAAAGTCCCGCCAATTGTATGCCCAGCCAGTTTTGAAACGCCAATTTCCCTCCTATAATAATCCCCTCTGAATGGAAGCCACTGAAAAAAGTCTTTTGAAAAATATAAGCCCCAAAGCTTATTTTTGGAATTTTACAGCAACACAACTTGATCAAACACAGAGGTCATGGAAATTAAGGAAATGACCACCAAAGATAGTGCCGTGACTTTTAAACAAATTCTCCCAACTAATACCATAAGAAGTAGATGAAGAACAGTGTTGAGAATAGATGTGTTGATATTGGGGGTTGGTTGACAGGTTAAGGAGAATATACGTGTTGATGATGGGGTTTAGTTAACGGGTTAGAAGTTTGCAAAATCAAATTTGCCTTTTTTTTTCTTTTCATTTTTGAACCTGGATTCTCTTGGGAGCAAAAATGTTCCAACTGCACGATATTATTCAGATATCTGTAATCTTGAAACATCAAAACTGATGTTAATCATGAATAAGCAAACCGGGATAGAATGCAAATTGGTTAAAATTTGACCAATTTATAGAAATGATAAAATGTGATTTTATGATCAACAATAGCTATATGTCATCTGGGAAAGAGTGTTGGAGAAAATAGGTATTTTTATTACATCGTTGTGTGAAAATGTTCAGTAAAGTCTTGACCATGGACACTTACAAACACTTACAAAATGTGTTTTTGTTAAAAACATCTTAGCTAGAGGTCTACCCACTTCTCAAAATTTAATTTAAATGAAAAGGTAAACAGAGTAATTGGCAGATCTCACCTTGAATATTGTTCAATAGTTTAGCAGGTACGCAAAAATGACCAAAGGCTTCTACAATAACTAAACAGACCAAACAACTAAACAACCGTTTCACAAAAACAGGTGAAATTTACAAGCAGACATGTATGCTGATGTTTGACTGAGTGTTCCACCTTTGAAAGAATTGTCCCACCAAAGTTACCACCCCCTTAACAGACAGAAAGCCAATCATAAATATGTATGACCAATTTAAGCTCTAACTGGTTTAATTACTTGGGGGTTCTTTGATTCTTTGAAATAACAATCTTGACATGATGTTCCTATAATTGTTGGCAGCTGCCAAACAAAGGTATTGTTCCCACAGGCAAAGCCATCAATGTATCACAATCACAAGTTGGCTAGATCATGCAATGTTGTATATATTTTGTTTTTAATCTACATTCTGTTTTCAATAATAGCTATTCACAGGCGACAGTTGTAACAACACTCACCCTGGCTCGACGTTTTTCAGACTTCCTCTTCTTGCCATTTATCCCATTTTCCAGGCTTCTCTTTGAACTCTTGTGTGATCGCCGAGCATCCACGAGTAGTTTCGGCTTGCTGGGACCCCTTGACTGAAGAAAAATAAAATAACCACACGTTAAATAAGCAAATGATTTTACAAACATTCTAACTCATGATGTCAAGGGCTATTGGCTGCTGATCTTTGACTGAAAGCTTCTACAGGCCTGTCCTTAATGTCCTTACCCACAAAAATTAAAGGGGCTCCATTCCTGCGTCAGGAATGTACCAATCTGAACTTGTATCACTATAATAATAATAATTATTATGTACACAGATGAAATCAAACAGAGCCAAAGAATAAATTTTTATCACTGAAAAATAAAAACAGGATTTGAATGTTCATGACAATCTTTGTCAGTGAAGTCCATTAATATTGAATAAACCCATAAGGAGAACAAATTTTAAATTAGAATCCACAGGCTGTCAGGGTCTATATAATGACTATAGAAAATGCAAACAAACTAAAATTTGAAATTGCAACATACTGCCAGTAAATTTTTACTGGCAATTATTAGAGGAACAGCACTAACAGAACTGACTGACATTTTGTTTTCATGATATAGCATTTCAGCAGACAGGGTTGGTTGAGAATGCAGACTGTTAGATATAAATAGCAGTGAGCAATATAAAGGACAAAACTGAAAGTTTATACTTAGCACAAGCACTTCAGGTGATAGGGTATGTAATTTTCATCAAGACTTCAAAATATATATTGGACATGAAAGGCGACATACCAAAAAATTGGAAAATAAATAATTTTTTTTCACTTTTAGCAAACCTTTCAAATAGACAAAGACATAATTTAACAAATAGCTCGAGCCTGGAAGCAACTAAATGCTTCAAAGCCCAGGCGATTACCACAGAAACAGAAGATGGGCCCAATTCTTTAACACTCAACATCTCTCAACAAAAAGACACATATATTGGTCTGGAACCTCTAGATATTGTTCATTCTATAAACAAGAGAAGTCCTCTGGGACACTAAAGCACACGGGAGTGGAGAAAAGGTACAAAATTAAACAAAGCTGGTTTCACAACGAAAAAAAGTAGTTGTTGAGATTTGCAGTCGAAATCGACAAATCATTAATAAAAAATTTCTGTGTTAGCACGATCTCCCCGAGGAGTATACGTACGAAGAAAATGAAAGTGAAATTTGCATTCCGCGCGGCATTTAGAAATCGAAAAAAATTAATCCTCGACCTGCAAATATGCCATTAAATTTTCTAACAACGCATTTTCAAGGGAAGTTACGAAACAAGTGCGAACGAGGTGGGAAAATATTAATGTAGAAATGGTTTACTCAGGCTCAATAGATCTTGTGAATATCGGTAAACCGCTTCGAGCTTTTTCAAAGCGCGGATCACACTTGAAAATGGCCTTACGTTTGGGGCCTGGCAAAAGGCCACAAAAGACATCTGAAATTTACACATGAAAACAACATGGCGAGATGGCTACGCGTTGAGACTACAAGCTAACAAGGGAGGAATGTTTGTTAATAACTTAATCCAATCATCGGCGAGAGTTTGGCTTGATCGGTCCTAGTTTAATCGCTGAATATTTAATACTTACGGCAAGATGTTTTTTTTAACCTAGTACCGAAAATTTAAAGAGGGTTCGAAAGCCACTTTTCGCTCGAGTAACCCAATGAATGCACACTCGAGATATTTGTGTGTATCAAAAAGTACTGCTTGCAGGATCCGTCGATTACGAGGTTTATTACTTCCAGCATCCGACACGATTCTTAATTTCTAAGCTCAAAACATATGCACAGAACGCCGTTAGGTTCGCCCAGCTTGAAAGAAATTTGCAGATGCAAGGGTTTTTGCGGCTTTAAAAAGAACTCCGGCCGGAAGGAAACAAAACATATATACCGAAAGAAAGGGGCGATCGACCATGTTTTCGGAGATAACACGGCCCGTAGTTTACGCACAATCTTTTCTTGACACGCGAAAACGGCATCCCAAGGCTATCGAGAATCATTTGTGGTCTGGTCGAGGTTTGCTTGCTAAATTATGACTCCAAGTATCACTTAGTAACAATGATACCAAACCTAGTACAGCACGTAGGAAATTGTTCAAGCGTAGCTTTTATATATTTAGCGTTGATATCTCCTTGAAAATCTCTCAAAGAGAACCACCTCTCGAAATTAGGCACGAAGACAGAATATGGGATTGTTGAAAGACAAGCTCCCGACCCACTCGAACCTGCGAAATTGCAGCGAATAAACTCCGAAGAGTCTCGATTAGTAGTCCTTCCTCAAAACTAACAACAGCGTTTTGGCCAGGCAAAGAGATCAATTGAATAACTGACATTTATGGTTGTAGGAAGTAGTTCTTGAAGCTGAAAACTCGAGTGAATTGTTGCGAAGAGTAAACATTGTACGATCTCCATTCTTAGCCGCCTTCTGTACACAAAATGGCCCAAGGATGAGTATTTTCAAAACAACCAGAATCACCAATCGCATCCAATACTACCAAAACAACTCTGGTTCGTATGCCACCACTAAAATGCTCTTCAATCGAGCGGTTCCTCCTCGGCCTTCATGTTTTTGTGAGTCTCCGCGAAGAAGTAGTGTGTGTGAGAGAGCATTTGACCGACGACCTGTTTACGGTTAATAGTTTGATAAAGAAGGCCGCAAATAATTTATATTTCTGCCTACCTCCAACGCTTCCAAAGACGAATACGACGATATGGCGAATCCGTCGATAATATCCTCTTCAGGCGAAGTTGAACCTCGCCGTTTGCGATGAGGTTTATTTCGGCTTTTACCATTTGCGTTCACCGCGTGCGTACCATCTTCATCCATGCCCGCTAGTTCGCCGTTTTCGGCGGCTTTTGCATCTTCGTCGCTCTGCGTCGCTTTCTTAACCTCTTCATCTCTCATTTTCACCTCCTCTGTTACATTATAAGCTGACGAGCCTCTTGTACGGTCGTAAATAGAGTTCCAATTCCTTGATTCAAGTCAGCTGTTACTGCATAGGACAACTCAACGAGTAGAAAGTGAGTGGAACTGAGCCGAGTGCAGTTAACAATATCACCAAGGTGCCATTAAAATCTTTGGGGGGAGGGGAGACAGCAAAAAACAAAACGACACAGATAAAAGGTTTTCTGGTACATTTAATATTGTTTGTTTGCTCTTTTTTAAACAATGACAACTCATTAAGTCCAAAATAATTCCCAAGTAATAGACAAATGTAAATTTTTTTAAGCGTATTGATGGTGCAATAGTGAGTCATTACCCCTCCCTAGAGTGCAAAAAAATGGTTTTCCGCAAGAATGATAGACAGCCTGCAGAGAGCCCGCCCCCTTTGTTTCATAGACCGGAGTTTTGCGGTTTGCAGGTCACACGGAGCTTTTTCTGGTAAATTGGGCCTTCCGATATCGTACTCACACTTTATGGCAAAATGAAAATTATAAAAATCAAGTATTTCCCGTTGGAAAAATGTCCATGTCACTTTCAAAAGGACCCAGAAGGTTTGACCCAACCCCGCAAGCGCAAAGCAATTAATTAAAGAAACACTTCTCAGCTGTGTTTACTTCGCAGATACGAACTATTTAAACATCCGTTCAGGAACAACTAGAGAATGAAATTTTACAAAAACGTACCAAGGAACTAATAACTATAAATGGCAAGAGCTTACTCGAAACCGGTAGAAAATAGCCATGACCTTATTTTCAGAAATGTTCGGTTGTTCGGTCGGAAAACGTATGTTTCCGAAACCGACAAATTTGGATGGTTTATGTGCTGTTTCATAAAAGGCTAATTGCGAGACAATTTGAACCTAAAACAGCTTTAGTTTCGCAGTCAGGTAGTAATTAAACGGAAAGGCTATTAATTTTTGGGCATTCTAAAACACGCAGAAAATTATCTCTATTTTCAAGTAATCAAGAATACCTGTTCTTGTCGGCTACTTTATTAATGGCGTGACTTCATTTGCGGCTCATCGATTTCTCTCGCAAAAGAGACCGCCATTGTGATTTCAATTGGTTTCCAAAAAATATATATCAATTTATCACCAGTTACAGTTACGGTGCTGTTGTTTATTTTAAGAACCGCCTTAAAAAGCAACCCGTTCGATTAGTTTTGGCTACGGGGAGGATAAATTGAAGATAAGAAACCAGAGTACCATCGGAGTCACGAAACAGATAAGTCCGGAGTGATGCAATCGATTTATAGCTTTCATGCAAAGATCTTTTGACCGATAAAATCTCCCAAGCGATACTCTAGTGTAAAACGCCTGGAAATTTCCTATAAGATTCCAAAAAGTTCAAGCATGCTCCCAAATCATAAAAAATAAACGAAAATTCGAACTCTATTTGTTTCGTTAAGGAAAAAACAACAGTAGATTAGTTGTCAAAAACTCAAATCGTCCAATCGCGTACTTCAAGTTGTTCTAGAGTATCGCATTAAAATATTTCTAGTTTAACTTTCGCCCTTTTAAATAATGTGTTTGTGATCGGTCAAAACAATATTGCTCCCCTGCAATTTGTTTTATTTTGTATTTGTTAAAAGCAAATACAGCGAGAACGTTCGTCCGGTTCTTTTTCCGCTGCGAAGTGTATTTCACTTTTGTGATGAAAAATTGATTGATGAGAGCTTCGATAAAAGTGATAAACTAACTACACTTTAGAAAAGGCCGAGAAGAAAAGGAAAATTAGTCGATCGCCGAGAAATTGAATATTTTAGCACCTTTTATCGCGATCAATTGACGAGGGTCGGTTGACTGAAAATACATCCTCGAATTGGTAAGATTGTGTGGAAAGGAATATTCAGGAAATAAAATGGGTGTTTACTTATTCTCTTGTACGAGATACCGTGAAGAGGTGGCTTTCATGTGATGTGATGTATTTCGATAAAGGACAAACGTAGGATACAACGTTCCAAAGAAAAAAAAACATTTCCTGCGGTACACTTTCACCTCGTCAAAATTTGAAACCGTTTAGTTCAAATGAAACTGCGGTACTTCTGCGAAACAGTTTTCAGCAAAAAAGCTGATTTGCAGATGGCCGTCAAGTTTCTGACTTCACTTTTTTTTTGATAAGTAATCTATCAAACTGCCGAGTTGTGCGTCTGGTTCAACATTTGCTGCAAATTTATCTTGAAACAGTGTTAATTAGACAATTGAGTACCGGAAGCCGTTTTCAGAAACCACTCTGGGCAGGTGATCTCGTGCAAGCGTCCATGGAAATTATTCCAACCTTAAGCGCAACACGTCAGTCTTTAATCTTCTGCCGGATATAGAAAAGATTGCTTTTAAAGTCTTTGGGGGATTAAGTTCAGTTTTATTAATCACATTAAGTCATCCAACGTAAGACTGTAAGTCCGTTGATAATTCCCGTATCTACCGACGTAAACTGATGTCGGACTTGCTCCAAGACGGATTTCAATTATTTTACTTTTACTTAAATGTTCGAGGTATTTTTTTATTATTATTATTATTATTATTTTTTGGAGCGGCTTGGATCACCTAAGGCTAGGTGCATATTACTGGGTAAGATTTTGGGAGTTTTCGTTACAACTCACAATCAGTATATCGGCCGTGCACGGTTAGAGCCAACGGAAACTTTGACTGACTCTTTGAATTGATCATTTTTAACCCCCCTTGCGAAAGCCGGGGATTCCGAGTAGTCGAGATCAGTTTAAAATAATCCTTGAATGATATGTTGACCGTACTAGCCAGGCCTGTAAACTGAACTAGTGAAAATAAAGATTTATATCCTCAGCTACTGAACCAGATCGCCGGATCGAATCCGTTTTCATAAACCCCTTCAAATGCGTATTGATCATCAGTTCGCTCCGGAGATTCCAAATCGCTCTAGACTGATTGTAGTTTTAGCCCCAGTGTAAATGAAAAGGTTCAAATTTACTTGGAGAATTGTAAACAACACGTTAAATTAAACAAAATGTGTTTGTCAGTAAAGCGGATGTTTTAAGTAGAGTTGATCGTTGCTAAGTTTCTAGATTTGTCGGTACACGAGGCCAATTGTTTGTTCATACAGCATACATTGTTAATTAAGACACTAGCTCCGTTTAGGGTAACAGAATTATTTTTGGCCAGTTGCTGTTCTCTTTGATTACAATGAACTTGTTTTTTGAAATTAATCTTTTCACTCCAAATCTCCGCTTTTGTAGAGTTTGATTCAAGACGCCGGCCGATCGAAATCTGTTCTTGATCGAACGCCTAGCAAAATTACGGTACCATGGAAATGAAAGTCACTGAGCAGTGACTGCGTTCGCTTTGTACAGTAGCTGGCAATTTATTACTTTTAATACTTTGCTGTTTAAAATTTAGCATTTTTTTATTGAGATTTTGGCTCCAGTCGCTTTTAAGTGTTTTACTAAATGAATTGTATTTGATTGTATAACTGACTCAGACGATCAACCTCAGCACTCGGACTGAATTCAGTGAATTATCATTTGACTGTGGTAAAAGTTAAAATAAAAAGTTTATACGTTCATAATCCGCGGTTTCTTTTACCCCAAAGTCATTTCGTTGTTCTTTCATTAACACCAGTCGCAAAAATCAATTTTCAAATGACGACTTAAAAGAGACAGTTTTAATATCTGATATTTGCAGATGCGTCGAGAAGATTAATACGAAGTTTTGAAATGCTAATTTTGAGCTCTAGTTTTTTCAAGCGTCAAGCATTGTGCGAGTGTATTAATATTTTAGACGTTTTTCACAGTCTCTGTTATTTAAAATGCTAGCTCAAACAAACTTAATAACTTTTTTTATCAGAAGAATAAATTTGACTGAAATTCTCAACATTAAAAATGCCGCGTTCGGATAAAAAACCTAACGTTAAGTTGATCTTAAAAAGTAGGATGGACGAAAAGTATTATATTCATTCATTGCTGATGGGTAATTTTCCAAAAACTGGCAACACATGCGAACAATTCGTGAATGAATTCGCTGTTTGTGGTTGTGTTAAATGTCAACAAATCTGTAAACTGGAGTAAAAGAGAGAAGCTCATTAAATTTTCAGTACACTTGATTAGACACTGAAACCGCGGGTGTTTTTCTTACCACACAAGATTCAAGAGACAATAGACGTCGTTTACATGGTTGCCGCACAGTGCAAGCTGAATAATGATGTCATAGTTTTCAGAATTTCTTGCTTTAGCCCTGAAAACTGATTACATATATGTAATATTGCTCTGAGTATTGTCAGATTTCAGTGCATACAAAATTTCCTGTCCTTACAGAAACGTTTCAAAAGTTGGGCTTTCGTTACTTTTATTGATGCCACGACTATATTAAAAATCTGCGCTGGCCAGCTCGATACGACCGATTTTTCTTTTGCTAGCTCAGACGACTGATGCAATTTTTTCGAAAACTGTCGAGTCACCAGAACGCACTGAAAATAGCACGTGAAGCCACTCCTTCGCTGTCCGGCTCGCACAGCCAATCACGGTGACAGTTAAACAAACGAAAAAAAAAGTTGAACTCATTCCAGGACAAATTAAAACGTTTGGGAACTTCACCCCACCTGTGCGATTTCCTCTTGGTAAACAGACAACAGTTTTCGGAAATGTACGGGCGAACGATTTTTTATTCAAGGAATCGAATTTCTTTGCCACAAAAATGACTCACTCTGAATTCTGAGTTTGTTTTGGGCCGGGGTCATCTTCGTAAGAGTAGATACTTGAAGTTTTCTTCATGCAAACGTCTGGACATTCGGTGGAGTATTTCAGGGAAGAACAGTTTTACACATCAATATGATTGCAGGTTTGTTGAGTCTCTTTAATATTCGTGATTCAGTGTTGTAACCACGAAATTAAGAACCTCAGATTTGAGTACGAGATTGAGGACGTCTAAGACTTTTAAGTTTCAGCCAGCTAAGCGCTCTGAACCCTCGTTTTTTCCTGTCGTTTAACAGCAGATAGGGGACTCTAGAAACAATATTGGTGCGATATAAGTGATTATCTAAGAAATGCGGACTAGATTTGAAAAGTCGTACTCAAATCGTAAGATTCCTATTACCCACCTTTTCATCCGGCTTTGAACGAAATGATGTTCCGATGGTGCGTTACCATAACGAACGTTTTTGCTCAACTTTTTGACGACATTGGCTTTTTCACTCTTCCTAAACTTTTTTCTTTTAACTGGTTTCAATTCCATATTTTTGTACATTTTGAAGGGCAAACTTTTTAAAGTGTGCATTTTCGAGTACACTTCGAAACGCAAACTTTCGATAAGTCGAAGTCGCCTTTCCCACTCATCTTTGGCATTAGCGTCCTAGATGCTAAAGGCCGTCTTTACTTTTGCCAAAGGCGGGAATCTGATACCTTTAATGATCTTTAATTTAGGGCAAAGATACTATCAAATATGGCTTTAACTTAAGCAAAGGTACCTTCGATGCTACTATGTCACGCCTATAACTGATGCAACTGATTACTAGTAAATATAATCAACTAAAAGTCTAATTCGTGCAGTATCGTGTTTCGTCATCACAACTGCCAGAAAATGCATTGAAAGCGCAAATTCTGGAAACGTTTTCCAGGATAGAAGCTTATGAAATCGTATGAGCGAGCGAAACGGAAACTTTCAAAAACGCATGTTCGTTGTATTACGTTACTTTCGGCGTCATGCATATTCTGCTTTTACTCTCATTCCAGTTTCTGCGAAAAGGTAGAATATACCGGGTACCAATTTAAAAAGAACAGTTGGTCTGACAACAATGGATAGTTCGAAAAAGGGATATTATAGAATGAGAGCACTTTATCATATTCTGGCGAGTGAACTGATTTATCTCTCTCAGCTTTGTGGAAAGTATCCTAACGTGTACTCTGTGAGCAGTCTCTAATTTTTCTTTTAGTTTGACTGAAGAGATCGAGGGCTTAATTGTTGACCTAGATCGTTCCTAATTAACTCGTTCTTCGCGCGCTCGCTCGGGTAAAAGAAAAATAAGAATCTGCTCGCTGTTTATCTAACGAGTGATCAGTGAAATGAGTTGTCTGATGGGTCATTCACCCATGCCATCCGACATGCCCCATGCATACAGAGCACACAGGGATCAATTGAAGATAGACACTTGATATGAAGGGTTAGACTATGTATCATTTTAAATGTTAGCAAAACCATAAAAATATACCAGCAAACCTATAATTGTAGTTGACCCTTCACTCACTGATAGAACATAAAATCAAATGCAAGGCTAATCAAGGATGATTCAACATTACTGATCCTGATCTACACAAAGATCCGGCTACACTTTTCTACTGTTTGTACAAGTGGTCGTTGCACTAACCAAGAGTTATCTTAGTCACTGATAGATTGGACGATCATGGAACTCGGCTAAACACAGTTGACAAAGAAGGAAATACAATTAAACCAATTAGGAAGCACTCAAAAGTTGCGGAAACATCAGATTTGCTCCCTCAAATGCCTCGCCCGCAAAGCATGCAGGCGTAACAGTTTAATGAGAGTTTGCACGTCCTGCCAAAATATCAAAATTTCCGGCTTACTTCGTGTCCACGTTATATTACCAGATGTCACCAAATAACCAACTATTTAAATTAACTTGGACAAAAATGAAGAACTGTTCTAAAAACAATTCAAGCCGCCGTTACACGTTGAAACTTTTAGCTGAAACTTGTGTGCAACGGCGCTGCGAAACAAGTTTCAGCAGGCGTTGTGCCGTGTAACATGGTCGGTTTCGTAAAACTTTTTCGAACTTACGCTGCGAGACAAGTTTCACGAAAAGTAGAACCGCTTTCTACTTCTGCAACGGCTCGCAACGGTCGCAGTGGTGATAAAACAAGAGTTTCACTGTGTAACACGACTTCGTGAAACTGGTCTCGTTCGCCATTGCACACACGTTTCTGCTAAAAGTTTCAACGTGTAACGGTGGCTTGAGCAAGCAGCTTGCCATTCTTATGAGGCAAGGGACAATTTTTAACTCATCACAGCCCGTGGACAACTTCTATTCAACAGTTCTTACGGCACTTGAAGAAGGATCGAAAACGTGCAATGTGTTGCTACAACAAAAACGGCTTCGTTAAAATTTGTCTACTCGGTTTTTCTCACGATAACAATTTTTAACGGAACAATGTTGCGATTGACATTGTTCCTTGTAACATCATAGTTACGCAGACTTGATATATATTAGCCAAGACACCCAGAGACCGCAAGAAGAGCACGTGCTAGGAGACGGAGACAAGTGAAAAAGAGGAGTGAAGCACTGAAGGACTCGGCCACCTTCCACTTCACTTAGGCCCTCTGAAATCGCGCCATATTCCCGGTACATTACATAAAGGGACCTCAGTTCCAATTATTCTGGATACATCCGTAGCCGAATAGGATCATTAGCTGTTTTTTATATGCCTACCGTCTTTATTTTACTGAGGAAAAATGAATATACAGTTAATGTTCGGTAAATAAAGTAGGTTCAGCCGATTGTGTTTACCACGCACCATCTAGCAACTTAGCACTCTGTCTCGATTTTTTTACCGATTCTCTGGTGACCTACTGTTCAGTACTGAACTTGCTAAACTAGGCCAGCACTCAACAACAACAACTACGACATTTTTGAGAATAATGTATTAATTATTCAGTAAGTGACACGGGCAAACTCGGAAAAAAAATCCGGCGAAGTGCTCCTATCAGGATTCGAACCTAAGACCTTCCGATTACTAGTTCGAATGCTCTACCACTGAGCTACAGGAGACTTGTGGGTGCTAAGGCCATTAAACTAGGTTCATGGGACAAACATCCTGCATGCCGCTAGGTTTGGAATGTCATGTGTGGCATACGCGCAATGGAATATAGATGTGATGGAATATTTTAAGCCTGGTGAATAAATGAGAATAATGTATTATTCAGTAAGTGACACATGCATACTTAACTGAACTAAACGACAACTTTGTTCACTAACTGAATTAACATTAATTGGAAAAAGTTCGAGACCCCGAATGTAACTTTTGAGCTATTTAATTTGAGGCGGGCTCAAAGAAGAAGGGGATATTAAAATAAAAGAACGAAAAAATAAGGTAACTCTTGAAGCAATCTAGAGATGATTAGTTTGATATATTGACGCGATCTTATTGCGTGGTGTACAGAAAAACGGCGCTGCAAAAAACCAAACATAGCTACTTAATTTTAGATTCAATCTGAAAGACCCCAATGTAGTCATCCTTAGTCTTCTGAAATTTCAAGATGGGATTTCTTTAATGCGAGTTGGAATTTGATTTTCTTAAACACTCCCATACAGCGAGTTTATAAACCAATCAGCCGAGATGTTTCCGCCGAAAGAAATCTTTTGTGTCAATTCATCACTGGGGCTCTTTGTCCCGTCCTGTTAGTTGGCTGTACGTGCTGATATTCGTACTGATAACACGTCACAAGTGGAAGAGGATCAATTTGAGCGTGATCAATTTTGTTCCTATCTCTCCTTATTTCCCGGATAATTTTCAGCTGGCCTTTAATTTTTTACTGAGGAAATAGCTATCTTCTGTCGACCAGATAAATCTTGTAAAATCCAATCATCTACTGAGTTCGAAAGTATTTTAAGTCTTTTTATCGCAGAGAGATGGCATTAAAATAGCTCAATATAAGTCAGTAATACAACTGAATTAAACCAAAACAGGCTCGATCGATTTTAAATTCAGGGGGACGTTTAAGCAAACGTATTTGAAAACAATGCAAGATACTCAGGGTGGCATATCTTTTTTAGTTTGCGCCGTAGTCTAACATTAGGGAACTCAGTATTAACGCGAAAACGGCACAAAACAACAGCTCAGTGAATGAGCAAAAAAAACTGATCGCTGTGCACGTGCGTTAGCATTTTGGTATATTTCTTTTCCGTCCTTTGCAGAACAACAGCATGAAATGGCTAAATTCAAGGTTTTATAGAGAATGTGAGCACACGACGGTGAATGCTTCATTCTCTTTCTTTAATAACTTGTACCACGCCTTTCCTTACTAATTCGATCAGTTCCTGGATAATTATATTTCCCCAACACTGTACAAGTTCAGCAATTTGGGATAATCGCGAACTAGCTCAAACAAATGAATTTATATTTTCAAGTAACGTTTTCTTTGGCGTTGCCGTCGTCGCTTCTTAAAGTTCCCATTATATTTATTTTTTCTACTTAATGAAAAACAAGCCGTACCATAGAAACTATAATATCACACAAATATCCCAAACACTTGTCAACTAGACAACTACTCCAGACATCCCTTATCATTTCACATTGTTTGCTAACAGATCCTGAAGAGTATTTATATTTTAATGGGAAACAGGCCAGATCAACGTGATAGCCTCTGATAAAACTTGCGATAAACTATCTAGAAATAGATAACCCCGCTCCTGCGCCGCACTCAACTTCAACACAAGGAAAATTTGGAAAGATGGACTGGACAACGACATAAATGGACACTGGAATCTTCTCAGTATTCGCTTTATTATGTTTGACAGCAGGAAAGTCACAATAAGTTTTAGATATAAAACGACGAATTTCAATTTAACAGAACTGTTTCGGAAGAAACCTCTGCCCTCTTCAGTGCAAATTCATTATTCAATAACATTTGCACTGAAGAATGCAGAATTCAGTTCAAAGTTCTGCCGAGACATGTTTGTTAAATTCAAAATCGTCGTTTAATACTTAGCTATGACGGAAAAATCGCAATTGACTCCTGGCAGAGAAAAACGCACTCATGTGTTTAAGAACGGACGCCTCACTGTTGCGGACATTTCTTGTGAGACCGTACGTATTAAATTCGTGTAAACTACACTTTCACAAAAACAAGTGGACATCATACCACACCATTTAACACAAGTAGCTTAATTACTCCTTGTTCGAAAGAACAGAATATAATCTTTACCCCCGCGAAACTGCAGGACAAATCACTGTTACCTTGCTCCGCGAGAAATTAAAACAGCGAATTAATCCTACTTTTTTTAGTGCAAATATTCCTTCATGTTATGGATTTGCACGGGGGCGAATCAGGTGATTTGCACTATCCTAGATGTTAGCTCACGCGACGAGTCAGTCAAATTATAGTTGGAGTGGTTGATAACAAACGCTAGTCCGATATGAATGTAAGCATGCCGCTATTTCAGTCTTTGTCAAGTGGTTTTATTTTCAATTGATAAAAAGACAAAATATTTAGCGTACGTGATTGTGGAAACACGACATTCAATACAAGATTGAAATTTGTAGCCGTGACGGGAACGGAAAATGGGGTCCAAGAACAACAACCATTTTCAAATTTCCTTGATTTTCAAAGTGTTCAAAGCGTTGATCAGATACTTTACAGATAGGTAGTTTGCATTGCCGCGATGCTGGTGGACAAAACAAAAGAAAATTTGCTCACATAGTTTGCACTTAGGGCGAGTAGAAGCTAGTAGAGCTCAGTCCACTATCCCCTCTCCATAGACAAACGTTCGTACAAGCTATTAAGTTCTTTGAGGCCCCATAAGTAAATCGTTTTCTTTTTTAACCGTGTTACGGTAATCTGAAACACTATTCACCCGTATGTTTATACTATTCATAGACCCTATGCAAAAATGTCTGGCATTTTAATATCCTGTTTTGCATTCAAATTAGCCTTACTAACCTCGTTCTCGAGTTCAGATATCAATAGAACGCTTACCTTGAACGAGGCTAGTGAAGTTCTAATTTTGAATGCAGACAAAAGAATATTAAAATGTCAGCCATTTTTTCATATGGTTTATTGCACTGTTAAATGCCAGTTATGAGATTTTGAATCTGTGAATGAAATCCTTACATATGGGAAAAATGAAAGCCATTTGGAAGGAACTTTAAGTGGCATCGTTTTATTATTAGTATGTTGTATAAGGTGGTTCCAACTTTGAGTGTGTAGATAAAATCTAAAGCGTGATCATTAAAATGAAAGCCAGTTGACCAGTATCATGGCCATTTTTAAAGAGTGGCTTTGAACTTCATTACGAAAGCAAGGTTTAATGCAAAACTTTTCATATGAAAATTAATTTTGCTTGCAAATGAATTGATTAAAGACTATGCAAGAAGCCTGGTTTTCATAACGAGATTCAAAACAATTCAGAAATGCCCACTCTCAAATGTTTGCTTGTCTGTTCTTCAGTGCTTTCATATCTGTGAGCTTGGGCTATCTGCGTGCTTAGAGGTGGATTAATTATTACCAAAGCGGGCACTAAGGACCAAGATTGGACTCAATTCAGTCCCATTAAGAATTGAGAGTCGCAGACGCATTTTAATTCACTCCAACGATCGTCCCCTTAATCCTGAGTTTCTGAAATCACCAGTTTCCGGCGATACTTGAAATATTGGACGCTAATCTGGACTTAAATGTGATTTCTCGATAACGCATTTTTAATAACAATGTACGTTTTGAGAACATCAGAACATTAGCAGTAATATCTATTCAGTATTATTCATGTTTTTGACAACGCCAGAGTGCATGGGTCGAGTGTCCAGATAAGGTTGAAGACCGTTATTGTCGAAGAGAGAACTCACTCAAAACACCCTTGAATATTGCTTCACTTCGGAAATTGATAACACGTTACCACTTGCAGATATGCCCGAGGGAGGGGAGGGGGAGGGATACGCCTTGAAATTTTTGGTGTGGTGCGCAGCTCGGTTCTTCAAACTCTGACCACATTTCAGACCGAAATCAGTATAATTTTCCGGTACCCTTTATCAGACCTGGTTTCTGCAAGGCATACCCGTTTTCCAGTCGACTTTCAGACCAAAATGGCTTAAAACCCATTACCTTTGGGGCCACACATACCTATATAGCTTATATACAGTAGAAGCTCTCTTAACGGACGCTCTCGTAAACGGACAGCTCTACTTACGACGGCCTTCACAAAACCCCGTTTGAACTCCTTTACAAACTCCGTATTTACACATTCCCGTAAACGGAAATTCTCGTAAGCGGCCGCGGACACTTTCAGGGTTTACGATTTAGACTTTTCTTTTTGTTTTTAAGCTCCCGTAAGCGGACACCCGAAAGGAAATCGCTGTTCGTCACGATGTTCGCCATTATCGCGGCATTGCAAATCAACAACAACAAAATTTAATACAGTTGTATTTTTTGGCATTCCCAATGTTTAGGAAAGCTCCCGTAAACGGTCATCTATCCCTTAAACCTCTAGTGGCCACTTACAAGAACCATTCTTGTAAGCGGCCAGCTCCAGTTGTGGACACTTTTCTCGCGTCCTGAGGGTGTCCGCTTATGAGAGCTTCCACTATATTGGGGAGTACCCCCACCCCCACCAACCGGGCAGAAATGGTCTATATTTGTAACAATACAGCGAACCTAAACCGCCTGTTTTGAGTGACTTTCTAATTTTAGGTTATCAAGAATGACGCCGGGTGCTGAAAGTGAACCAGTATCAAGGATACTTTATTATATGACAATGAGCGAGAATCCCAAAACACTGCAGTATTTGAAATATTTGTTTTACCGGAAAGAATGAGTCGTTTATTAATTCTCATTTATCTTTTAAGTGCGGTTCAATTTTGTAATCCCATAAGTATCTTCTCTATAACTCGCAAAAATTAAGTGACAGGGCTTGTTAACGACTAAGTCAAAGGTTCCGGAAAATTCGATCGGAATTTTTTTCACGGGAAAAACCGAGGACGTGTTTCATGCATGCATCATAACTGACAAAGAAGAAAACGGACCATTGTGCAGGATTTTGGTTGAATGGCATCAAAGGCCTATAGAGGAACTGATCTGAAGCTAGATGAATAACTTAAACCAGAAACACGAACTTTCATTCGAAACGTCCAAATTCGTGATTTACAATAAGCCCATTTCTCATCTCTTCGTTAAGTCTCCCTCTCCGAGAAGCCCTCCGTTTTTGAGGCAGTAAATGAACCCCCTGGAGCTTAAATCAGCTTTCCTATTATTCGGATTATCTCGTTTGTGCTTTTAAAATGAATGGATGCTATTGGATTTTGTTTGCTTTGCCTTCTGCAGCGGAACGGAATGAAAATTGTATACTATTATCTTTCTTAGAATGTTTTTTTTTGTTTAATCCGGAACGATAAGCCACAATAAGACTACAGTATTCCAAAAATAATGCTTATTTTTTACTTAAAGAACTTTGCAAATGGGCTTAAAAGGTTGCAATTGCACTTTAATAAACTGATGGCCGGGCTGTAACAATTTCAGTATAGCCTGTTCTAGATGTGCGGTAAATCAGTGTTAATTTTAAGGCAGCACGCAACCTGAAATTGCATGCATCAAAAGCTGTTTTTATCAGTGCTGTCAGAATTGGCAAATTAAACTATTGGACTTACCATGTTTGAAAGTTGCAATGAGATCAAATCATTTGTATCCAAGAGGTATGCGAGACGTATCTTGTTACCATGGCAACAGATATAGCTTTGTGCACAAAGTCTTAAGTACAACGTCAGGATTTTTTTGTTTTTCTTGACGTTTTACTCAAAGTGGCATTTTACGCCTTTGAGAAAGGATATCTGTTGGAGGATTTTACCCATCAACTTCAATTTTGCAGTGTAAATTGCACTTTAAGATGTAAGCGTAGGTTGGGTTAGTTCCTGCAGCCTCGACAATCTTGATATACCACCAACAGAACCTCCATTATATTTGGAAGAAGGGCCTTCCGATATGCCGGCGCACGTGACTAGAACTCGCTCCCCATTGAATTTAGAAAACTTACTAAATTATTCTTTTAAATTTCAATTTTTTTAAATATCTGAACGAAACTAACGAATCTTTGAGCATCAATTGTCACTCTGCATTATGGGAAGAGCAAATTCCAGAGTGTACACAGCACTTGCTTGCAGGGAACGGCAAACGAATCTCATTTAATTTAAGTTAATTTGTCAAAGTTGTCGTATAATAATTTTCTCAAACGTTCACTCATTGTTTACTAGCATGTATTATTTTAAGAAAAGCAATTAATAGAATATAATAGACCGCTGTACTCGCTAGAGAACTGCAACCCACTCAAATTGCTGACTAACTTATGAACATTCAAATATGTGTCTGTTTGATCAGTTCTTGCTATGTCTAGTGGAAACACGAATTACACAGATGAGGAAGAACTTCCACCTTTGAAAACTCCACGTTTGAATTTCAGGGGCGTAGCTGCCTGGGCTGAGTTCATGCTCGAAGCATGGTTAGCGCTAACCATTGGTTAAGAGGTATTAAGACCTATAGGTTGTTATGGTATTTAACCCGGGTTAGCGCTAACCATACTTCGAGCAACTGGGCCCTGTACGACATGAAATAATCGTATTCAAAGTTTTAGCACACGACGGTGCGAATCAGTTTCTTCTCTTCCTGGCCTTGAACGCCGTTTGCTACTAATGATATTCCTGAATAGTTCGTTCACTTTGAACAAGTTGAACGGGTTAGAATAATCACAAGGTAGATCAGATGAGGTGAATGTTTATTTCTAAGCGTTTCCATCGTGCTTTCGTAAGGTTCCTAGTTGTGTTCGAACTGAGAACGCATTCCTAATTCGCGTTTGGAGTCGAGATTGTATGGGACAGTCAATCGATCGATCAACAAATGAATGAATAAATGGATCTTGGGACGCGTATCGATCTGGCATCCCCCGCAGATTTTGCAGGGGCGGATGACATCATCATCAACTTGGGAAAGAAGAGAGAGTCTGGGATCGAGATAATCGAACTTATTATTACGTCTACGAGCAATGGGTAAAGCAATAGTTCATTTTTCTGTCGTATACGTCTTCTAAAAACACTTCAGCAAAAATGGAATAATAACTAAGTTAATATGGCGAGGAAAAAAGGACAAGTCACTGTCGGTGGCCGTTTACGAGAAAATAACTGTTTAGTAATTGACTGATCTTAGCATCGAGTGTAACACTGCACCATATTTCCGAAGTACGCGCTCGCCAAAAGCGCGCTAATGACCCAAAAATTATGCGCAGCAAGAATGCGCAATGCAATTTTAAAACTGAATGGATCAAGATTATAATCATAACGAAATACACACCCCCTTCTTAGCAGGCGTTAATTTATTTCTTTGACAGACTACGTAGATAGACGTATTGGTCTAGTAGATAAGTAATGCTGCTTACTTCTGATCTATGCAGATACGTGGCTATGTAATTATGCGGCAAGACCGCTTACCTTGTAACTACAGCACTGAACAGTCTGAAATAGGCCACTTTCACACCTTTAACATTAACATTTCTCGTTGTCAAGCTCTTTTTCTAATTAAAACCTTTAAAGTATTTATTGGCCAATATAGCGTGATATCAGCTATTCAATAAACCCTGTTTCTTATTAGAATTCGGTTACGGGACATCGTGTCTTCCATCTTAACACACCTTACAATCAGGTGATACACTCCCACAGAATTAGTTGTCTGAACATTTCAGAGATCGTAGATAACTCTATTTATCAATCGGGGCTGTCATGGTCTTGGAAAAGTCACGGAAAAATCATTCTTTTCATGATTAGGGACAAGTCAGGAAATTATTTATTTAAATCTTTTGCTCTGTGCTTCCATGTTCCACCATTTATTTACTACCCAGCTGAGAGAGTTGTAAAGGCAAATAAACACCAAAACGAAAGTAGGTAACAACCGTGGAACACAGTTTCCAGTACCCGCGCAATGAAATCACTGTCAAAAAGGCTACCATTGAAAAAACAAAATGTCTTGTAATTAACTTTATCTTAATGCGGCCGAAAGTTGTGTAATACAGGGGCTTTTTTAAGGTAGTTTAAATTTCTTGGAATCTGTCTGCTCGTGAAAAATGGCCCAAATGTATTACACAACTTTCGTTAAACATCCTGTTCTATTTGAAATTTTGTGTTTAACTTGGCTTTGGGTTGCTGCCTTCATACCAGGAAGCCAAACGTTCAGAAAAAGTCGGACTTCTACCTATATGTCGACAGTCAGTTTCATTTAAGGCCGATTTACTTAGACGACACAACTTTTGTTTACGACTATCGCATGAGACTACTGTTATAGAGCGCGCACTCATCGCGACTGACTCGAACTGTATACAACTCTCGTTGTTCAATCGTCCACACCTGCGATCGGCGTAGGATTTTACTGATATGCTTCAAAATCCTAAGACATCTTACGTACGTATCGTGGACGACAAGTTGTAGGTATCATTTAGACGAAAAAATACTTATCCAAGATTTGTCGCCAGCATGTCGCATATAACAAAGTTGTATCGTCTAAATCAGCCTTAAAACATATTTCATAATCCCAAGACACATTTGCGTGTCGCGTGCATGATAAGTTGTAAGTTTTAATTTACACGAAACAACCCGTATGGATTCCTAGATTTGTCGCCAGCTTGTCGCATACGACAAAACCGCATCGTCTAAATCGTGGTATAATTTTATTGATAAAATAATTAGAAGAAATGGAATTTCAGTGGCGCGTCCACAGAGTGGTTCTTCGTACACTGTTTCCAGGTCTGAATTGGATTTTGGAATTTATTGACGGATTATCTGTCTCTAGTGTGAATACGGCCAGAGACCACCAGAGACCATTATCTAAGTTGTTCGCATGATTTGTAAACGTTCAGCGAAGACGATGGCCAGGCGCAAAAGAAAATTAACTCAGTTTCAAATACTTCACAGTTTTGACTCAGTCTTTCAATTTTCGATATTCGACGAGGAGAGTTTTAGTAAACAATAAGGCTTCCTTTGGTGATTAAATAATACTTTTGACAACTTGACAAATTTCCACTTGTAGGATGCATCAAAAGCCAGTTGTGTCTAGAAAGTGGCATCTTTTACTGATCAATTTTACGATTTTATCACTTCCTCCATTACATATATCGTTAATCATCGATGTTTACAAGACAACTGAATGTTTTTTTTTTCATCTAGAACCTTGAACAAGTGATAAAAACGTCTTATGGCAGAAGTTCTTGAATTAACGGAACTATGTGTTTGCTATTTTGAAGGAAAAGACTCTCGCACTTGGCCCGTTTACTAATTTTAAGTACTCTTCCCAGTATTGACAATAGTTTTGTGTTACCTGACCAACATCAAATTCGAATCCACGACCCTCCGTGGCAGTCTAGACGTCGTGGGTTCGAATCCCATCTGGGGCTCAGATTTTTTCTGAGTCCCTCTTATGGTCGATTCTTTACATCTCCCTTTATTTCCTTCTTCAAGTTACCCCACAAAGACATTTTCGTGGCAACCTTGCCTGCGAGCAAGCTCGCCCCAAGCCCCAAGAAGATTCTAAGGTGAGTGAAAACTTAAAGCAAGAGAGGATGTCTTGCTTAAAGACGGCGATTTTTAGCAAAGATCACTGTCATGCTATTACATGCCATGTGTTTGGGCAACTGGATTATTTCTTTTAAAATTCACTACGACAGAGCTGAAAACCAATGTTGAATCCCGACAACAAAGCTCACGCCAGTTGTTTGGACAAACTCTAAAGAGCTTGTCGTTGAGTTTTCAACGCCCAAGAAGTTAACAGAGAGGCAATAGGACAAAGAACTGCTTCAGTTTTTTTGCACACTTGTGTTTCGATACACTTGCATGAAATTTCAAAACTTTTTCTTAGAAATACACATGGTCAACTTCAACTACATGACTTTTTTACAGTTATCTTTGCAGCAAATTAAAGATAATAAAGCATTATGAATTTCACAACGAATGAGTTTTAAGTAAAATGTTTTCAACCTAAACGATTGTCAACGAAGTCAGGCCGGTTGTTAAAATTCACATGACCTACGCGCTCACACACACAGAATATTCAAATACTAATGCTAGAGACAGTAAGAGCACATATAAATTGTTGTATATCTCTAATTTGAACGTGAAATCATCCAAGGCAGAGATTTTATGGCAGTTTGAGTTGGGGACAAATTGTTACGATGACATTACTTTTTTTGTTTTTGTTGGTTCTTTTGTTGTTGTTGTTCTTGTTTACCTGTTAACTACGAAAGTGATTCAGGAGTGTCAGCTAATCATTAGCTGAATGATGGCAAATGGCATCACATCTGTATTCCTTGGACAAACAGCGATGACACTTGGCACGTATACAAAGATGTGGATCTGAGTTACACCAAAGATCACCTCCAAATGGGTTGCACCATCAAAGAGAAGACCAAGATATTGACAAATAAGACCAATGTGGGGGTAGATTACAAAGCAATCAGTCCTTTAAAGGTTCCTTGACCAATTGTAACTGATAGCCGAGAATCCATCACCTCTATACAGAAACAAAACGCTATTTTCCTTACTTTAGAAGATCAACGAAAAACTACCAAAGCTTACGAAAGGAACCACAGCAGAATTCCGACGGTGCATCCAAAAGGGCCCCCCCCCCCCCCCAAAAAAAAAAAGGAAGAGAAAATAAAAAAAATAAAAGAAAGAAAGAAAGAAAAGAAAAGAAATGAAATAAGACAAAATTTTACTAAATAAAGGCTATTCCCTCGATCGAAATAAAATTAAAGTTGTCGTAAATATTATCTCTGACTTTTACTGACTGTTTACCATGACACCGTACCCGCAAAAGAGCTGAGATTCACTCAAGTTAGCCCATAATTACTCGCAATGCTAACTTTCAAGAATATGTCTGTAGTGTTTGATCAGTTCTTTTTACGTCTGGTGGAAACAGGAATTACATCATGTACTAAAGCAGAATTTCCAAAACCGTTATACCTAGAATGCATGAAGTAGTATTCACCCAAAACGTTTCTTTTGTGAGTATTTTCAGTACTATCACTATTTTATGCCGACGAGTACAATATTATAAATTATGCAAAAACTGATCTCAAAGAAACCGGATGGTGTGTAGGAAATCGCTGTTACTTGCGGTCGATAGCACTCTTAGGTTAGATTCTTTTGAAAAGAAAATTAATTCTTATCACAAGAATAATGTTTCTTCTTGGAAGAATCGTGGTTTCCAAGTTCGTCGTCCTCAGAGAAGAATTATAATTCATCCTGGAAGAATTATAATTCTTCTCTCAAGATAAATGATTCTTATGGAAAGAATATCATTTTATTAACATTTTGATTAAAGCAGATTTCAATTCTCATGGAAAGAATACCTTTTCAATCCGACAGACCGTGGAATAATTTGTTACTTTCTTTACTGCATGGATTGCATCCAAAAAACACTTGGAACTAGCACACCGGAAATAAGAGTGAAACCGATACTACTCATGATTCTCGATATCATTAGACTAAAGCCGGAGCCGGTGAACTGTACCTCCCACGGGGTGGCGCCACACAGAAGTAATTTTTTTCCCGTTTTTTTTTTTTAACGGGAAATGGAAAAGTCGATATTTTCAGAAACAGGCACTATGATAATCTTTTCATGTTACCGGTAATAGAATGCTTTGTTTCCCTTCGCTCAACTAATTAACCTTTTTTTTTTTCACCACAAAATGAAAAAAGGTTTTTTTTTTGTCGGCTAACAAGCTTTGTTTAGCCTCTTCCAGGCGTTCAGTTAGTTGGGGCGCAGCGCGAAAAAAGGCGCGCCAAAAAAATAGAGAAAAAAACGAGCTTTTTCTTTATTTTTCGCGCTGCGCCCCAACTAACTGAACGCCTGGAAGAGGCTAGCTTTGTTTGCCTGTTGACTTTGACATCAAAATCGCATTCATAAAGATGTGTTTAGCGCCTCATTGTACAATGTAGTCAGGGGAAAGATAT